>NW_005842086.1:509704-534478 GCF_000455745.1 Alligator sinensis | reverse complement strand
CATTGATTAACTCAGGCCAGGGCTTCTAGCCCTTGATCAGTGATGTTTAGAGATTTCCCGGTTGTTACATTGTCTTCTATTGAGTTCTTCTGTTGGCTGATCTGCAGCTTCCAGGTGTTAATTGCTGTGTGCTACCTTGTTACACATTCAATCACTGATTCACTCGCTCTTTCAGGGGCCAGCCAGATACAGGGAAGGGCAGTTTGATTCCTACCCTTGTTGACATTGTTACAATGTATAACTTACTAAAACACATTTAGTTGCAAGTTGAAAGGTGAGGAGTATAAAATATAAGCTACAAATGCCATGGCACACAAATAGATAAAAATACCAAACTACAAGGGGAGATACAAAATGCACACATACAAATTTTAAAACACAATTCCTTATCTTAAAGTGAAAGAGAGAGGAAGGAAGAAAAGGTAGAAAAAGAGAAACATATTCAAAGAGGGGAGAGCAAATGCAGGCAAGAGGAAAAGGGGGCTTTCTGCTACAATTCTATTATTTTCTCTAGGACAAAAACTAAGGGAAAACACTTCTGGGGGGGACTCAAGCCTGAAAAGTGGGGCCTTGAATCTAAAAGGGTTGAGAACCACTGCACTAGGAGAATCAGATAGGGCATTTCCTTTGAGAGGACTGATCTCTTAGGTATATTGATGACAAATCTTTTGTAACCTGAAGGATATCAGTTCAACTCCATGGTCATTAGGTGTGGATAAACTTATGCTTTCTCTCAAAGTGAGCAACAGCAGATGCACCACCACCCACAGCACTACTATCTGCTCTTCTCAAAATGAGGAGAGGGGAATTCCTACAAGAAAGAGAGGTTCCCACAAATACTACGTATCCAACTTTTCATCATCTATTCTTTTTTCTGGACTTTCTTCAAAAGAACAATTGAGATGTGTGGAGCTTCCTAGATCATGCTTTGGATTTATCTTCTCTTCTGCTTCCTTTGAGAATCACCTTTCCATGTTTTGGGATGGCCAGCTGAGGGAATATCATGACGGCAGAGCCTCAACATACTAAGGAAGGTGTGTGCTATTGTTTTTCTAGAAAAAAAACAAACAAAAAACGTAATCTTTTCTCATTCCTCTTTGAGACCCCAAAAGACTCATGAAACAGGATCCTAACTATGACTCAGAGCTATAACATTTACAGGAAAGGATTTCTACTTCCATTGCATTCTAGTTCCTAAGAAGAGAGATAGGAAACTGGACTTAGTTATTGAATATCTCTATATTTTTATCCAATTTTGTATTTTTACTTTAGATTCCTCATAGTCTCCTGGACAACCATAATTCTTTCCATGAATTCTTTGCACTGGTTCATAGTTCTTGACCTCCAAGATGATTACTTTCACTTTTTTGTGCAGTTAGCTCACAGAAAGTATCTTAGGTTTCTGTTAGGAATATTGTACTACCATTCCTCTCCTGGAAGCTTCAAGGTTCATGGCTTGAAGGTAGACATGCTTGAAAGGCCTGCCTGGGGACTGGGTACTTACTTTGAAACTTTCAGCCCATTTCTAAGGCCATCCACCGACTGATCCCAAAGACTAAGACAGATCCAACTATTGATGGACTTTGGAACCAGGAAGCTATTTGGTGCAAAGGACAACAATGTCAATGAAAAACTGACAGACATTCTCCATTTTTTGAAGGGTAGCAGCAAAGAAATCAACAAGAAAGTCAAGAGCAGCGACACATTTCAAAGAAATTCTGCTTCACTAGAAAGTTCAGAATAAATAAACAAAAAATAAAAATAAAGGTTTTGGTTTGATTTTAACTAAAGCACAAAGAGAACTGAAAATTTTCTACAAACTGGAAGCTTTTTCTTTTTTTTCTATCCTGCCCTACCGAAGGACAGTACTATAAAGATGTACCGTCTCAGTAAGCAAGCAGTAAGCTTCTCTCCTTTATACAAGGAAAAGATTGACCTTTGGCCCTCATTTATCCCCTGTCACATTGGATTAATGTCCTCACATTTAATGGGTCTCCAGAATATTCTGGAAATTGGCTCAGGAGGCTACCCATTGATTGTGGTCCCCCACAATACCTTTTGCATGTAGGATTTCCAATCAGGGATTTCCAAAACCAGAACCAAATGTTGTACCCAGAGAAAGACCAAGCTCACTGGGAGACAGTTAGTCCTTGATTCCAGTCCTCATTTATCCATTGGATAGTTATTGGTTCAAAACTGAAATGATTTGGGCAGTTTTATTCTTGGCCTTATGTTGTACAATACTTATATGAGGCACATTAGGGAACTACCATCATGTGTAAATATCCATGTCATGAGTGAAGGTAGCAAAATTAGTTTATTTATATATAGGAAACATCCATATACACAAAAATATAGCAAAACATCAGATATACTGCATTCAATTTACTGAGAAAGAATACCGAACCTATTACTATTCTTCTGGAAGCTTTATGAACCCAGGCTGTGCTTAATTACAAATGAAAAAAAAACCAAGAGGAATGAATGTGTAATAGTCATTTCTTGATCTATTGCAGACGTTTAACTGTGAATCTGAATCAGAATTCAGTGAAGATACTCAGTTATGTTCAGAGCTGAATCAGACGAAATATTAGATACTTTTTATCAAGACTTCGAATGGCACTCATAGGGATAAGAAATACATTTTAAAATGTTCACTCTCTCAGGAAGACTGCTTTCTAGAAAGAGGCAGTTAAGCAACAGCAGTGGGTGCCCCTCAAAGGAAGACTTGGAGGTGCTGAATAAACAGGTAAGCTTTGTTCCAATTGCATTTTGTGTCTAGCTTATGTGCATCATAGAAGGCCTGGGTTTCATATTTGCTATGGGGAGAAATTTGAGATTGCTGTAGTTTCTTATTTTCATTGCTAGAAATGAACATATTTTACAAAATCTGATTTTCACATATTCCGTCCCACCCAACTATTGTTTTGCAAAACACTGACCGAAAATTTTGAAAATGTTTTTAGCTCACCCACATTCCTTCCTCTTCACATTACAGGTTTGCCTCCATATTAGCAATGCTTTTCCAAAAATACCCATATATTATATTGGCAAAACATTCCTTGTGTGGATGCAGCTGTGCCCACAAAGCTGCCCTTCGGAACAATATAGTAAAATTGCCACATGCACACACCATCAGCAAACTGGTGAAAATATGCGTGCAATTGTGCATTATAACTGCATCTACACTAGGGGATTCTGATGGTTCACATATGTTAGTCAGGGATGAAGCCTTTTGACCTCTGACAGACATAACTGTCAGAAGAATCTGTAGTGTAAACTGACCTGAGAATCAGACATCAACCTACACCCAAAACCAAAACAGAAACGTCATACTGGAACTGCTGTGACCCAAGCCTTCTGAATGTGACTTCAGATTTTAGGCAGTATTATTAGCCTTTGGGTTCAAAGGAGTTAGCCTGTTCTGATGGCCAGATAATGCAGTGGCTTGATTTTCAAGTTCACTCTTCTTATAAGTCTGACAGGTAAATGGGAATAAGCTCACAAACCTGCAGGGGCCTGTTCATGTGTTTCAAATCTCTGGCAACCACTTCCCTGAAATTCTAGTACCAACGTTTTTCTTGTATAGAAACAGTACGAGCACTCTGTTTTTATCAAGGGGATCTAATTGCTTTTATTTCCCCACCACTGAAAACATGTGCAAATTGTGTAGACAGTTTCATTACATTCTTTCTAAAAGAACTCTCTCTGTAGAATACACCTGAGTAATGCTGTCCTTCAGAAAAACACAATCCATTTCCCATCACACACACATACAAGGGGATGTATAACATGGGTTACATGGCTGATGATCACCCTGGAGGTTGTTAATTTTTATTCAGCAGCTCCTACTTCGATGATACATCCATATTAATTTCAACAACTTATTGTGTGGTTTAGAAATTAAGTATCAGTTATCTAATGAAAAATAAGCAGTAGGCCTAGTCCAATAAAAAAGTCAGATATATTGGAAATCTTGAATACTAGTAACAAAATTAATGGCAAAGAAAATAATACCATATCTTCCAAAATTGCATTTACTCATCTACATTATCAATGCCATCAGTAATTGTTGATATTGCAGTATAATTCAAAATGCCATGATCTTAAAAAAAATAACAAAGAGCAAACAAATGTAAATGATAATGATTTAATTAAATCAGAACAAGTACTCTGTATCATATCTGGTATCATACAGTGGTTTGTTTCCTTAAAGAGATATGGCCTAGACATAGCAGATATAGAAAAGAAAATTATTATTCTGAGAGATTAAAATAGATTAATTCAGATCATTAAGTATAGCTCTGAAGCCCTAATTTTAGGTTAATAATGCATTTCATGTACACATTATGTATGTAAATGATGTGGCAAAAATAATCATTAGTGTAAATCCACTGGTGTCCATCATTTTACATCAAGGATAAGATTTAGAACAGAATCCTATTTCATGTTATTTGTCCAGAGATACTTACACAGCTGCATATCTGCAATTTTTGTCACCTATGCCTAATTTGCTCTTACTCCATGTGCACTGCAGACAAGTGCAAATGTACTGTATAATTCACCTGTTTGTAACATGAATAGCCAATCTCTTTCCAAACTTGGAGAGAATTAGGAAGTGAAGGGTTGCAGCAAATGACATATAATCCCTTTATGTGTAAAAGTTCATCAAATGTTAGGACCTAAAATAGATTTGCTATATTTAGCACCTGCACTGCTTCTGAGCATATACAGTCAGCTGCATGTGGGCCATAAAGGTAGGCAAGTATTTTTATGTCCAAAAATCAGGATACCCAAGTTTTGAGACCCTTACTTAGAACAGCCTTTGAACTTGACTTCCCAGTATGGTCTTCTGGCCACAGGTTAGATATTATCTTTCTAGCCCATCTTTCTAGCCCTACTTTTGAAGTTAGAGAGAGAAAGATATGTGGGTCAAGGAAGAAGACAGCAAGCTAAAGGCCACGATGCTCAGTGAAGGAGTAAACCACAGGTTATAACCTGGACTCTTGCTCACAATAATGCACAAACTTCCTGATTGTTTTCAATCCACTTCATCCAAAGATTACTAAATACAAGGTGCAGTGGCTCAGCTTAAAAGGAAGCAAGAAGACATGATGGGAGAATACCTAACCTGTAGTCTGGTAGGTAGGGGCTATGAGCTAAGAACTTGAAAACACGCAGGTTCACATCCCCCTGCAATGGAGAGGAGCTTAGGACCTGGACCTGCCACTTCTTGGGTAAAACACCTAGATGATGAGCTAAAAGAAGGGAGGTTCCTCTTTTTCTTCATACTGAATTTTCTTGGACCACAATTCTGGACATGTCTGCAGTGCCACATACCACACATTCAGTTGTTCTCACTGCAAGGCTGCAAGGGAGCAGTGTGTGTGTGTGTGGGGGGGTTGGGGGATGACCCCAGGATCTCCAAGGGTCAAAAAATCCATGGAAAAAAAGGGAGTGGCACACACGGGGGCAGCACGTGCCACTCAAAAACAGAGCCTGGCCAGCTGGAGCTACGTTGTGGCTGCCAGCAGGCTCTGTGCAGCAGGATCACTGCTGCTTCAGCCCTGGGAGACCCCTAGGACACCAGGTAAGGCTGCTGGGGCCAGCCAAGTGCTACCCCTAGTCTTCCCTACCCCACCCAGGGTAACCTGCTGTGTACCAAAGGGTGCATAGTACAGGCATTCCCGAGGGATGACTAGCGGTTGCACAAGGTGCACCACTGCTATTTGTCCCCAGAGAATCAAACATCTATGTATGTGTAGATGTGGCCAAAGAGTGTGTCTACATGTGTGCTTTAATGTGAGTGGCCTATTTTTCTGCATATTAGAGCATGTAACAGTAGTGTGTTGTAAGGTACTACCTGGTTCTTTTGGGCTCTCTCTACTCCACTGCTCATTGGTTGATTGCCCACCATGCTATGATATTACAAATATGAACAAAGAAAGGGACTGCCTTGTCTGTGGGTTGTACTGGCATAAGTTCTTAAGGTCAACTGCTCTAGGGCTCCTCCTTCTCTACGCATTGGTCCATCACTCACCCAATCATTGTTCCTAGGGCTACAGAGTGATTCTGATGCATTACTCTTATCAACAGTAACTCAAATTAACCATCACCTGGTCCTGCCACCAAGCCCAATTCACCCTTTGTCTATAGCTACGACTCCATTCCCCGGGGTTGTTTCGGCACTTATCAACCCAAATAGGTCTTCTTCATCTGACTATTACCTCTTGGTCAGTCCATTACTAGCATTGGCTTCTCCCCTAATGTAGTCTCGACCCAGATTGCCCCACCTATTCCCCTAAACTGGTTTTATCAATTTAAATTGGAACTAAGCCAGACCAAACCCTAATTGACCAATCATCCATCTCAGTCTGTTTTCTATTGCCTGCAGTCCTTTTCTAATATGGGCCATGCTCATGTTTGTAAGTCTCCAATTATTTCCAGGGCCTTATATAACTGTGCCCTGATCTTTCAATTGTCATTCCTTAATCAGCCTTAATTAATTTCAGAGCCTCGTCTACTACAATCTGGGCTCTGAGCAATCAATTTTCCTCCTAATCTGGCATTCAATTAATTACAGGGGCTCAGGTTATACAGTCTACATCCTTATCAATCAATTCCCACCCCACTCCATGTCAAGTTTATCAACTAATCCCAGAGCCTTTCTTTACACAGTCCATGCTGTGGACAAGCAAATCATATTGCTAGCCAAATCTCAGTCAGTTTCCACCACTGGACTGTTATAATTCATACTGAGCATCAAAGAGGTCACTCACTCTGTTTATCCCCTTTCTTCCTGCTAGGTACAGTATTTGCTCAACAGTGAGGAAGGAATGGGATCCCTTTTGCTTCTCTAACTACAGAGACAATTCCATACTGGTCTGGGCAATCCAGTGTAGCGGCAATCCCATAGCATGCTTCCCAGCTTCTCTGACAGCTGGAGTCCTTTGCTCACCTTATTAGCATCTTGTTCATGTTTCCAGGCAGACCCAAGGTAAATCCCTTGTCTCCCCCTTTCCAGGGGAAGTTGAGCCACTGTCGGTGCTCACAGCTACTTCCCTCTTAAAGAGGGCTGGAACTGCTGGTGCCTCATGGGACCCTGTACCCCCATGCTGGGCAATGGCATGTGGTACATTTAACTCCCTCACCACCAACCTGGTAGTCATCCGGGGTCAGGTTTTCAGTTTGGGATCACCCAGAGAAGCAAGCATAGCAGGGCCCAAGCTATGCCCCTTGCTACAAAGTGTCATGGCAAAAACTGTACTAATATACTAATGTGCAGTAAAATTGGACTACTGAGCATTAGGTATCACTAAAAAGCACCTAATTCACATCTGGTTAGAAACTCACATTAGAAATACCAAATTTAATGTGAAGTAGCAAAAGTACATTAATGAATGTGTAGACATACACACAGGCTGCATCCACATAAGTGAGCACATGTCTGTTGTGGCATCTCAAGGTATTTTGAGATGTGGACTATGTGGGAGGGGTGGGTACCCTGGCGCCCCCCACCCCCACCCCAGAGCACACAGCCCCCACCACCAGTGGCAGCAGCAGCCAGCAGCGGGCCCTTGGGATGCTCATGGCCTGCTGCAGGCAGAGCCCCCAGCAGCACATGGCACCACCTCAGATATGGGGACTACACATGGTGCATGGAACCAGCCCAGTCTGTTGGCATGTGCCTTTGGGCAGGACCATCTGGGGCACTGCTGGCAGGAGCCTTGCACTGTCAGACCAGGTCAGCTCCTTCCTCCATGTGCCTGCCATGTGGAGAAAGGAACCAGCCTGGCCCAATGGTGTGCAGGCCAAGCAGAGGCAGAAGCTTATCCAGTTCAATAGTGAATGGCTCCTGCCTGCAGTGCCAGGAACCCTGGGTGACAGCAGAAGCCAACTCAGTCCTACCCAAAGGGCCAGCTCCACGCACCGTGTGTAGCCAATGGGTCTCAGATGGTGCCACATGCCTCAAGCAGGCCTGAAGCAGGCCATGAGCACCCCAAGGGCCCACTGCTGGCTGCTGCCATTGTCACTGGTGGTGGGGACTTTGTGCCATGGCAGGAGGTCAGGTGGGTGAGTCTGTGGTGGGCCTTCCCCACAAACCCTATGCCCACCCCTCCACAAAACCCCCTACAATCCACCCAGAAACCCAACACTCCCTCCCAAAAACCCGCATACCCCCACAAACCCCACACCCACAACCTCCATCAACCCCCCAATAAGCCACTCATCTACACCCACATACCCACCCACAACCCCCCACGCACCTCCCCACAATCCACTTACAAACCCTTCCCTCCCACCCACAAACCCCACACCCACAAACTCCCTACAGTCTACCTACAAACTCCATGCCCCCACCCAAAAACCCTACACCCCCCACAAAGTCCACACCCACAATCCCCATGAATCCACCCACAAACCCCACACCCAAAAAACACCTCCACCACACCCACATACCCACCCACAAACTCCCCAATGCTGCTCAGTGCCCCACATCCTGGGTGAGTGAAGGGGGCAGGGTATAATGGCTTAAGAATAATATTTAAAGGTTTGCTTTTTGAGAATTCGCTTATAGGTATATACCTATATATATGTATGTATTAGAATGGTTTCAGATGGGCAGCAGGGTTAATTGATTTTTAAAAGCCAGGGTCACACACACAGTGTCACATAGACAGCCTGTCTGCTTTGCAGGCTAGCACAACAAGGACAACAGACACACACAGCCTGGGAACTAGTGGAGATTCACCTTGTGTTGTCCCCAGGGAATGTCTGTGCCACATGCACACTGGCGCATGGCAAGTTACCCTGGAGGTTGGAGCCAGCAGCCTTACTTGGGATCCTGGGGGCCTCCTGGGGCTGTAGCAGTGGCAATCATGCCTCAGGCTCCAGCTTTGGGCGGCACACCCTGCCACCATGTGTGTCACTCCACTTTTTTCTCTGTGGGTTTTTTTTACCCCTGGATATCCACACAGCCATAAAGTGAAATAGAATTCTGACCTCAGATGTCTTCTTTTAAATTTTCTCTCTCAGATTCACTGGATGATATGATGTTATTTAATAGCAACCAGGCGCACTTCTTGTATTAAATAATGCATCATTGAGCCATATCAAACATAGGAATCACAAACTATATTAAAATTATAAGCAGGATAGTGTTATATAAAATCTTGGTACATTATATAAAAGCTCTATGTTATAGAAGGCACAAAGAAAATATCAGTGCTTTTTGGCATATCAAATAGGGTTCTCAGCTTTTTAATAGTGTTTTTTTTAAGTGCTTGGTACTGCTAGAAAAGAACCAGATTTTTCATTTTGTGAAATAGCTACAATTCCACTGTTTCACAAACTAGAACAAAACCAAAACATTTTGAAATTGCCTGCAAAACCATATTACAATAAGACATTTTATTCAGATTTATACTTTTTAAAGATCTTAGTGTTTAAAACAATTTATAAAATATAAGTACACATTCTTTCAAAAAGGGAAATTTGATATGTTTTGTTCTTCAAATAAATGTAAGTCCATTTTTCTGAAATGTTGCACTTTGAATGGATGTGCATTTTCTGAAAATGCAAGAAAAATACGTGGTCAAAAAGTTTCTAATAGGTTACAATGGTTGGCAGGTTCTATTCACTGTGGGATTTTACAATCAAAATATTTATTTGTAGTTGATATGTTTTGCTGTTCATAAATGTAAATGAACTGGAGAGTAACTTGTTTAAATGACTGTTTTTACAGACCTAGTAGTTCAATCTCTTTGAAGGCATCACCTCATTTCACTTTCAAAGGAGTCCACTCGTGACCTAAAGGGAACACTATCTTCAAGTACAGAAACCCACTGCTTTTATAAGTACAGGAGTTTGCCTTCATAGGATCAGTTCAGGTGGCTTAAGATCAGATTAATTATTCATGCAGAATTGTAACAATGTTTTTTTTAGAAAATCCTCATTCATAAATCACAGTCCAACTGTTTTTCTCAGTAGGATGCTGTGCTATTAGAGATATTACCAAGCAGCACTTGCCCCTGTTGAATAATGTATCTTTATGTTTGGTAAAGCTATTTTGATTAGAATTATTTTACTTTATTTTTTAAGTTATCTTCACAGGCAAACAGAAAAGCTTTCTTAACACTTAGTGGTTACATAAACTAGGCATATAGTGTAAGTTAAGGCACTGTATATATAAAATACTTTGTAAGTATTCACTAATTTAACACCCAGAAAGATAGGTAGGTTTTAATAATCCAGTTTATACATGGGGAAATTGAGTAGGAGATTTCATAAATCACCCACAGAATTAGTATGGGTCCATATGCATTGCTAATGTACTGAAGGTATAATTAATGGTTCAACTGGCCATTGTTTCCACATAAAAAAATGCAGTTTGCAATGTAAGTATTTACACAGGTAAGGACTTTTCCTATAGTTTCTTTTTCCTATTCCTCATTGCTTCTGAGACTACTACAGGAGAGGGGTCAGTGGAGATTTCCATTCTCTATAATTTATTTCACAGTTGCACTTCTGTTATATATTCATGTTCAATATGTAAAAACTGAATGATCAAACAGATTGCATACGTAGATGGCCAGAAAAGCTCTGGTGATTTATACTATATGAGGATCTGGTTTATATATTCTTTTATTTATTCAAAGCTGTTGGAAATACTATGTTCTACATATTTGTATTTGAAAATCAACACATCACAATTCACTAGAACAATCAAATATAAAAGAAAATATGAATTTCAAAAATTAAGAAAAAAAACTCCTATTGCAACATATTTTTTTAAATATAGACACATTTTAAATGTTTGCTTTCAGTGTGGTAGGGTGGTCTCTATAGCATATAGTGTTTTGTTTAACTCTGAAGAGGAAAGGGAATTGCAGAGATGTTGTTAGATATCTGTTACACTTACCCATTTGCTGCTGTTATTTTCTTTTCATTCAGAAGGGGAATGGTTTGACCTCCAGTCTTCTCTCAGTATTTTGTCAAACTTATTTTATGCCAACAGCAGTCACTGATTTTAATTGAATGGAAACAACCATTCTCATCCTCTGTGTCACATTGCTGGATTTTGTATCATTGAATTTCAATCTGGTTTCACTGGGACCTGCCGAATGTGGCTTATGCCAACCTCTGAGTCTCCTTGTTACACTTCTTTCCAGGGCAGCATTGTTTGCTTTTTTGTCTGCTCTCTGATTAAATTGACATCATTTTACCTTTTGTGACTCCTGTGTCATTTTCTGTTGACAGCATCTAGTAATGGTAACAGACCAGTGTCCTTGTGGAAGGGGCAGAAACCATTGATTGGCTGGGTGTATTAATGCAGACCCTTTAAATGTCATGCAGACATGGCTTTGTGCTAAGTGGCAGCTGAATGGGTGCCAGTGAGAGATGTTATTAAGCACAGATAACAGGCAGCACCCTCTATACACTGGCAATGTCACTTTGTACCATTTGAGGAATGGTTGGGAGAGAAATTTGTTCAAGTAATTCTTCCCCCTCTTCCCCACCCTTCACTGTAGCTATTTAAGGCACAGTCTTACCTGGCTGCTTCTGGCCTGAAGTTCATAGAACTTCAAAAAAGCTGAACAGTTTTCTGTATGATTTATTTGTGCTCAACAGATAAAATCTCTTCAGACAATAAGAGAGGTCCTGATACCATGAGACATTGAATGTTTATGATGAGTAGGGGATTTGCATTTACCTTCTCAAAAATGAATTACCTAAAATTGTTCTAAGTACTTCACTCTTTAGGTTCAATGCCTAACACCTAAGGGAAATGCATTCATTCTGACAGTTTCTTTAATTATACAATGTTATAAATTGCATTTTATAATTAGAAATTGTAATTAACTATGATTACTTATACCATTTCTTTTACTGTCCTAACTAAAGGGATTGGAAAATAATATAGGTTCAGAGGGTGTGTCTATATGACATGCTTTACTGAGTAGTAATCTAATCTACTGCACAGTAAAGTATCATTTAGTGCACAGTAAATTAGTCTATTGTGCAGTTAGTTACTACCCATAAATACAGATGGTAATTAACTGTACAGTACATACTATGCAATAGTACATATGCAGATGCTGTCCGGGAGCAAATTTACTGTCGGTCAGCCCATGAACTAGGGGGCCACAGGGGATGGGGAATTCCCCTGGTTGTGGCAGTACTAAACTCCAGGCTCTGCACAGGAGCTAGAAGCCAAGCAGCACTGGGACTCAGAAGTTCCCTGCTTTCCTGCCTAGCGTGAAGTTGGCTAGGAACTGTTCCACTTCTGGGGCAGGTCCCAGACAATTTTGGGTGGCACAAGGAGTTCCCTGCCCAACCCAGAGGTGGCTGGGACCTGCCCCAGAAGCGGGACAGTTTCCAGCCAGCCCTGGGCTCTGTAGAGAAGCCCCTCTAGGCACAGGGCTTGTCTCTATGTGTACAGGATAGAAGAACTCTGCAGCAGCAGCTGTCTCTTAGCCCTATGCAAATCAGCACCCGTCCCGATGTGTATGAGACCAGGAAACACCTGCCACTGCAGCCATCAGAGCTGTCCTGATTCTGTGTGCATGGGGCTGACCCCATACTCCCTGCCAGTCCCTGGGCTAGCACACAGGAGGCATCTGGAGCTCTCCCTGGCTGCTGCTGGGGCTAGAGCAGGGTTGGAGCAGCCTATACTGGGTTGCTCATGTTGGGATCAGATTTATTCCCAAAAGGGAGCATGTGTACACATGCTTCCAGGAAAGGCTTGGGGGCTGCCTGCACAGTATCTGATTGTGAAGTAGCTCATTAGTTCTTTCTGGACTACAGTAAGGCCTTTGACACTGTCTCCCACCCCATCCTCATTAAAAAAAAACTAGGCGACTATGGCATCGATGCCTACACAGTCAGATGGATTGCAAATTGGCTGAAGGGTCGTACTCAGAGGGTGGTGGTGGATGGGCCATATTCGACCTGGGGGGAAGTGGGCAGCGGAGTCACCCAGGGCTTGGTCCTTGGGCCCGCACTGTTCAATTTCTTTATCAGTGATTTGGATGACGGGGTGAAAAGCAACCTGTTCAAATTTGCCGATGATACCAAAATTTGGGGTGAGGTGGGCACGCTAGTAGGGAGGGAAAGACTGCAGAAAGACCTGGATAGGTTGCAAGGGTAGGCTAACAAAAACAAGATGCGTTTCAATACGGACAAGTGTAGGGTGCTGCACTTGGGCAGTAGGAACTGGCAGCACACTTTTAAGATGGGAAACTCCCTTCCTGAGAGCATGGAGGCAGAAAGGGATCTTGGAGTCATCATTGACTTCAAGATGAACATGGGCCGACAATGTGAGGTCACGGTCGGCAGGGCTAACTGGACCCTATTGTGCATCCACAGGTGCATCTCAAGTAGGGCTAAGGAGGTGATCCTCCCCCTCTACACAACACTGGTCAGACCACAGCTGGAGTACTGTGTCCAGTTCTGGGCACCCCACTTCAAGAGGGATGTGGACAACATTGAGAGGGTCCAGAGGAGGGCCACCTGCATGATCCGGGGACAGCAGGGCAGACCCTACAAGGAGAGGCTACGGGACCTGAACCTGTTCAGCCTTCACAAGAGAAGGCTGAGGGGGGACCTTGTGACCATCTATAAACTCACTAGGGGGGACCAGAAGGGTTTGGGGGGGACCTTGTTTCCCCTAGCGCCCCCCGGGATAACAAGGAATAATGGCCACAAGTTGTTGGAGAGGTTTAAATTAGACATCTGTAAGAAGTACTTCACAGTCAGGGCGGCTAGGATCTGGAACCAACTTCCAAGGGAAGTGGTGCTGGCTCCTACCCTGGGGGTCTTTAAGAAGCGGCTTGATGCCTACCTGGCTGGGGGCACTTGAGCCCAGTTTTCCTCCTACCCAGGAAGGGGGTTGGACTTGAAGATCTACAAGGTCCCTTCCGACCCTACTTCAATGAAAAAAAAATACTTCTGCACAGTAGCATCACATAGCAGAAAACATGAAGTGACAATACTGTGCAGTAGTAACGAGCTACTGTACAATCAGCATCATGAAAAAGCTGTTCAGCAATGCTACCATGTAGTAACTGTGGTTACTGTGCAGTCATTTAGTACTTATTTATACAAGTACTATACTTGTTTATAGAAGTACTAAATGACTGCACAGTAATGACTGTGCAGTCAGTGTCTTGTGTAAACTTAAAGTATTTTACTGTGCAATAAACCTTTAATTGCATGTATAGACATGCCCACAGGGAAGAACTGTGGGGGTGGGAGGGGATGTAGTAGTGGATGACAACTTGGGAAGCACTGATCAAGAGATGATTGAGTTCAGGATCCTGAGAAAAAGAAGGAAGAAGAGCAGCAGAGTACAGATCTGGGACTTCAAAAAAAGCAGACTTTGACTCCCTCAGGAAACTGATGGGCAGGATCCTCTGAGAAGCCAATGTAAGGGGGAGAGGAGTCCAGGATAGTTGGCTGTACTTTAAGGAAACTTTACTGAGGGTGCAGGAACAAACTATCCTGATGTTCAGGAAGACTAGCAAGTATGGCCAAGACCAGCAAGGAAAGCTTCAGTAAGCTAAAACACAAAAAGGAAGCTTACAAGAAGTGGAAACTTGGACAAACAAATAGGGAGGAGTATAAAAGCATTGCTCAGGCTTGCAGGGATGAAATTGGGAAGGCCAAAAGACAATTGGAGTTTCAGCTAGCAAAGGACAAAGAGTAAAAAAGGGTTTCTATAAGTATGTCAGAAAAAAGAGGATGCTCAGGGCAAGTCTGGGTCATTTACTAAATGGGGGAAGCAGCCTTGTGACAGAGGATGCTGAAAATGCTGAAGTACTCCATTCCTTTTTCACTGAAGTCTCCATAGGCAAGGTCAGCTTCCAGGCTGTTGTATTGGGTAGCACAATTTGTGAGGAAGGTGAGAAGCCAACAGTGGCAAAAGAACAGGTTAGGGACTATTTAGAAAAGCTGGATGTGTACAAGGCCATGGGGCTGGACATGATGCATCTGAAAGTGCTGAAGGAGTTGGCCGATGTGATTGCAGAGCCACTAGCCATCATCTTTGAAAACTCCTGGCAATTGGGATAAGTCTAGAATGATTGGAAAAGGGCAAATATTGTGCCCATCATTAAGAAAGGAAAGAGGGGGATCTAGGCAATTACAGACTAGTCAGCTTTACTTCAGTCCCTAGAAAAATCATGGAGCAGTTCCTCAACGACTCCCTTTTAAAGCAGGAGGAGAAGAAGGTGATCAGGAACAGTCAGCATGAATTCTCCAAGGACAAATCATACCTAGCCTACTCGATTGCTTTCTATGATGAGATGATTGGTTCTGTAAATATGAGACCAGTGGATATGATATACCTTGATTTTAGCAAGGCTTTTTAATACTTTCTCCTACAACATGATGAGAAACAAACTAAGGAAGTACGGGTTGGACACATGGACTGGAAGATGGACAGAAAACTGGCTGGATCAACAGGCTCATAGGGTAGTAGTCAATGGTTTGATGTCTAGATGGCAGTTGGTATCAGGTAGAGTATCCCAGGGGATGGTCCTGGGGACAGTTGTGTTTGGTATCTTCACTAAGAACCTGAAAGATGGGATATAGTCCATCTTTATACATTTTCAGATTACACCAATCTAGGGGGAAAGTAGATATGCTGGAGGGTAGTAGTTGAATTCCAAGGGACCTCGACAAATTGGAGGTTTGGACAAAAGAAATCTCATGAAGTTGAATAAAAACAGAACAATCTCATGCACTGCTACATGAGTAGCAGCTGGATAAGCAGCAGCTCTGGATAAGCAGCAGCTCTGCAGAAAACAACCTGGGGATTACAGTGGACAATAAAATGATTATGAGTTACTTGTGTGCCTTTGTTGTGAAGAAGGCTAATGGCATATTGGACTGCATGAGTAAGAGCATTGCCATCAGATAGGGGGAAGTGCTTTTTCCCCTCTATTCAGCATTGATGAGACCACATCTGGAGTACTGTGTCCCTTTATGGGCACCCCACTACAGAAAGGATGAAGATAAATTGGAGAGAGTCCAGTGGAGGGCAATGAAAATGGTTAGGGGTTGGGGCATATGACTTATGAGGAGAGGCGGGAGAACTGGGCTTATTTACTCCAAAGGAAAGAAGATTGAAAGGGGATTTAATAACAGCCCATACCTAAGATAGGTTCAAAAGATGATGGAGCTAGACTGTTCTCAGTGGTGACAAATGACAGAAAAAGGAGAAATGGCCTCAAGTTGCAGCAATGGAAGTTTAGGTTAGATATTAGGAAAAATACTCTCACTAGGAGGGAAGTAAAGCACTGGAACAGGTTACCCAGAGAGGTTTTGGACTTTCCATCCTCACAGATTTTTACGATCCAGTTAGACAAAGCCTTGGGTGGGATGATCCAGTTGGGAATGGTCCTGCTTTGAGCAGGGGGTTGGATTAGATGATCTCCTGAGGTCCCTTCCAACCCTAACTTTCTATGGTTCTATGATAGGATCATAGAAAAGGAAGGCTGGAAGGAACTTCTCAAAGGTCATCTAGTCCAGCCTCCTGCTCAAGTCAAGATCATCCCTGACTAAAACCATCCCAGCCAAGCGTTTGTCCAATATGCTCTGGAAAACTTCAAGATGGAATTTCAGAGATGGAAATTCTACAATTTCTCTAGGTGGCCTGTTCCAATGCTTGACCACCTAATCTCCAACCTAAATTTCCTAATTTTCTAGGCCATTGATCCTAGTTCTGTTCCCTATGATCACAGAGAAAAGCCCATTTGAAGACTGTTATCAAATCCTTCTTCAGTCTTCTCTTCTTGGCTAAGAACAGACATCCAAAAAGCCCAAGACTGAATTGATTGAATCTTTGCAGGTTAGTCTAGGATGAATAGATTGAACCAATAAGCAAGTGAACAGACATTCACTTTTGATTCCAGAAATGCAGCCACATGCCTGGCCATTTTGAAAGCTGTTTATGTGAACTGAACTTGTGTTGTTACAGGGTTGAACTGGTTTCCAAACACTTATACTAGTGTAGGTGTAATCTCTGTCCCTAGCTCTCCAGACTAAATCATCCTGGGGTTTTTTCCAGGGTTTCCTCACCAGTCTTACCTCCCAGACCCCTAATAATTTTTGTTGACCTGTGCTGGACTCTTTCCAAATTGTCCACATCCTTCCTGAAGTGTGATGTGTGGTCAATCCTAGAAAACATTTGCTTTTGAAAATACAGATATGATTGAGGTAGGAGTAGTGCAGCTGATGCAACTTGGTTCTGTATTCAGCAAAGCACTCATACTGAGCACTAAACAGGTACAGGTTCTACTTGTTATCATACCCTTTGTCTCTCACTCATCTCTCACCAGTAACTGCCTGGGGATAGATATTCTACTGAGATAATTCTCTACCAAACTTAGTGTTTGCTTTTGTCACAGTAGCTCTTTTTTACATTGTTGCCCATGTACTTCTCTCACCATTAAGTCAGACAGGATTTGTTTCACCAGAAAAGCATGTCACGTTAACTGTCTCAGCAGCATCTATGTCTGCAATAGGAGTGTGCCTTTGATCGCATAGGCTTCCAGGATTTGATTGACATATATGATAATAATACAGGCTACTTGGAAAGGCACTGGTAATTGTGTGGCTCTGTCACTGTACATTGAGTGCATGCTCATGTTACCTATTAGAATAACACTATTATTTTTGCCTAATTTTCTTATATGCTATATATCTGTGATAGTCTCATTATCTCACCAGCTTTGCCTTTTGCCTAAACTGATCCGACAGGGTTAATGTGTATTTAATTTGATTTCTGTCAGGAGAGCACTAAAGTAAATGTTAAGACAGGCAATGCTATTTAAGCATGTGCTCAAAGTTAACCCTTTGCTTTAAAATGTTGATGAATTAGGACCTTCCTCACTAATATAACTGAGAACTTCCATCCAGAATATCTTTTCCTGAACAATGCAGTTATTCCCAATTTATACCACCACAACTGAAATCAGTTTGGCCCAATAATTCTCCTTATGCTTTGAACCATTTATAGTAGTCTCAGGTCACCCTGTAGTATCCTCAAATGCATAGAGAAAAAAAAGTGAAAGTGGTAAAGCAAAGCTTTCACAACAGACTTCCTATCAAACGCAGCCTCATCAAAATCTTTGAGGATTACATTTTAATGAATTACAAAAAAGCTAACACCAAGTTGAACACAAGACAAGAAACACACACAGACTGAGGCTTCAGCTTGAATTTCCTAATAATAAAGCCCCAGCATGCAGAATACTTGCAACAGATTTTAGACAGAGCCAACTTGATTTGCCAGTACAATGCACCGTTTTGAGTCCTTTCACTAGTAAATGCTGCCAAACCCGAGGGCCAGGTTGTTATATAAACATAACACCCACTTTATGGAAAGATGAAAATGGTATGCAAGGAGCAAAAGCTGTAGAAAATCAGATTTGTTCTCATTATGTATTCTAATATTTCTCATTTAGTAATGGAACAGAATATAACTGTATATACAGCTGTAGTTAAAGCCTAGATAAATAGAAAATGTATATAAAAGGAGAAGATAGCCATTTCAAGATACACCTTTTAGAGTGTGCATCACTAGTAGTTTCAAGCTATTGATTAACATGGGATATGTTAATTATATTATTTCTATTGCAGTAGTGTCTAAAGGCCCCAAGGTTGCGATTCTCTATACTAGCTATCCTACACACAGATAGGAAGAAATATCCTCTCTAGCAAAGGGCTACAAATTTAAATAGCCCAAATATTTAAAGGAAATATTATCCTTGTTTACAGATGGCGAACTGAGAAACTGAAACTTCATTTTTCTTGCCCAAGGTCTGCTCTGCACTAACAATACGCCCTCTACAGAGAAAGTGTTATTTTGTTATTTAATGTACTACTAAATCATACACAGTTACAGCAGGGATGACAATGAGAACATAATAGCTAAACCCTACAGAAAGACCATCACAGAACCAAACTTGAATCTCCAACTCTCAAGTCACGTTGCTCACGTCATTAAGCTTATATAAAAACATCTTTAGTAGCAAGAGTTTAACTTAGCATCACTAAAAGAAAACAATCAAACTACTGCAATGCATAAGGTCATTTGAAGTTAGTAAATGGATATCCAAACCAGTTCAGTAAGGTAAAGGAAGGAGAGAATATAAATCATATTATTTGCTTCAGAGTGACTCTTCATGTGCTTTTCATATATACACCCTTACTCCACAGTAGGGTTGTGTGAAGCTTCAGTTTCTGATTCAATTCAGTGGAGATTTGGCCCAATTTGGTGGCTGAATCAGGAGACCCTTTAATCTCTTTGAATCAAATCGGAACCCTCCGAATTGATTCGGAGAGATTCAATAATTCAGACATAGGCACAGCTTTAAATGGTTTTTCTACGTACCTCAAGGTACCAGGCAGCTTGTGAATGCTGAGATGGTGAGGCAGATGGAGTGTTCCACGGGAACATGGGGTGCACGCTCAGCGGCAGACCTGGAAATGGACCAGAGGCACTTCTGGTCAACTTCTGGTTCTGTTGCAAGTATGAGGGGGATCCTCCACCCCCCAGTCGGTGACTGGTGCCTCCTGGGTCTGGGGGAGCACCCACGGCTGATCACTTAGCCTGGGCACACAGGGGGGGTGGCCCTACATGCTCAGTGGCAGACCCAGAAGTGGACCATAAGTACTTCTGGTCCACTTCCAGGTCACCGCCTAGCACGTGGGGGGCCCTCGGTTCTCCTCTGGGATGTCCTATCCACCCCATCATCTCAGCATTCATAAGCTGCACCTAGTACCTCAAGGTGTCCTTCACATGGTCTACACGTAGTTTGCTGCTAAAATATCAGACAGTAAAGAAAACTGTCCGTATGTCCAGCCTGAAATGGTCTTGGAGGAGCTTGTGACCATTTGATCTTGTCATCCCATGGGGCACTCTGGTGAACAGGCATTCCCCCAGGTCCTGATGTACACCCCTTATATACTTATAGGCAGCCACCCGGTCCCCCCTGAGCCTGCACTTTTCCAGGCTGAAGAGTCACATGGCTCTTAGCCTCTCATCATAGGGCCTGTTCTCCCGCCCTCTAATCATAAGCATGACTCTCCTCTGGACTCTCTCAAGCTTTTCCACATCCTTTTTAAATTGTGGAGCCCAGAATTGGATATCATACTCCAGCTGCAACCTCACCAAGGCCAAGTACAGCAGGAGGATGACATCCTGGGATCTACTTGAGAAACCAGAATTTTGCTTCCTTTACCAGCTGCAACATTGCATTGGTGGCTCCCCCCCCCCGCCCAAGGTGGAGTACCTTGCATTTTTTGGTGCTGAACACCATCAGGTTTTCATCTGCCTATTTTCTGAACCTCTCTAGATTGTCCTGGATCACCAGCCTATCCTCAGGTGTGGATGCTTTACCCCAAAATTTCATGTCATCAGTGAACAGCCAGTCTGTTTCTGATACCACTGTCTACATCATTGATAAAAATGTTAAAGAGTATAGCCCAAGGACAGAGCCTTGGGGGACCCCACTAGTCACAGTGCACCACTATGATTTACTTCCATCTATTACCACTTTCTGGGTCTGACCTCAGAGCCAGTTCCCCAGCCTTGGATTGTGATGTAGCTGAGGCCGCAGTTGGCCAATTTTTCCATAAGGAGATCATGGGACATGAGATCGAAGGCTTTTTTAAAGTCCAGATATATGATGTCAATCTCTTCTCCCTTGTCCAGGTGATATGTCACCTGGTCATAGAAGGAGATGGGCTTGGTCAGGCAAGACCTACACACAAAAAACCCATGCTGGCTATCCCTCAGGAAGTTGCCATCAGCAAGTTTGTCAAGAATGATCTCTTTGATAATTTTTTCCAAGATCTTTGCTGGGATAGGGGTCAGGCTGATAGGCCTGTAGTTCCCCAGATCTACTTTCCTCCCTTTCTTGAAGATAGGCACCACATTGGCCTTCTTCCAGTCGTTGGGTGAAGATCCATGCCAGTGGCTGAGCTACAATGCCTGCCAGGTCCCTGGGGTGTAAATTGTCTGAGCCAGAGGACTTGAAGGTGTCCATCCTCTCAAGGTGTTCCTTCACATGGTCTACATTGATGTAAGGTAACAATTCTCCCTCACCCTGGCCATTCTGTACCATATTGAGCAGGGAGGTCTCTTGGGGCTGGTGAAAAAAGTAAGCAAAATACCCATTAAGCAGGGGGCCCATCACATACCCCACCCCCCTCACCACCATACACATGCACACCCCACAAGCACACCCACAACCCCACGTACACCCCACACACACCCCAGCCACTCTTCCCCTCCACACACCACACACACTCATACCCCCCAGACTCTATACATCCACACACATACCCACATGCTTTCCCACCCCAAATGACTTTTCATTCCATCCAAGAAGAGCACACACCAACTGCTGAAACTTCCTTAGCCTGACAGAGTTTTTGAACTCGAAAGCTTGCTTAACTATTCTCCAACTATTTGGGTTGGTCTAATAAAAGATATCAAATTCACCCAAGGAACCTTGTCTGCCTATGTCCTTAGACCAACACGGCTACAACCTACACCCCTGCATTAAGCAGGTTGGCTTTTTCCTGGGTGTTGGTTGTCAGTTGTCCCATTTGATTTAGCAGGTCCAACGTTACCCTTGCTTTACCTATGGCTCCCCACATATCTAAATAAGGACTTTTTATTGTCTTTGATACATGTAGCCACTTGGAATTCATTCACAGCCTTGGCTTTCCTGGGTCACTACCTACAGGTCCAGACCAGTGCAGAATATTCCTCCTTTGAGGTGGTTCCAGTCTTCCATCCTTTATAGGTCCTTCTGTTTTACCCACAGGAAGTCTACAAGTTCCCTGCAGAGCCAAGGGGGCTACTGTGCCCTTTTGCTACCTTTCCTCTGAGATGGGATAGACATTGCTTGTGCATTCAGGATCACTCCCTTGAGGAGCAACCACTCATCCTGAATTTCCCTCCTCTTTGGGTCATGGTCCATTAGGGCCTTCCAAGAAGCCTTATGCATTGCTAACTGACTTGCCAGCTTTACGGTGGATAGTGAAAGTGATCAACTCATGGTCACTGTCTCCCAGCTTCCCTTCCATCATTAGGTCACTGACTAGATCATCCTTCTTTGCCAGTACCAGGTTGAGTAGTGCTTTGCTTCTTGTCAGTCCATAGACTTCTTGAATCAGATAGAGCTCATCCATGCACATGAGGAAGCTTTGCAAATGTTCAGATTTGGCCAAGTGCTTTTCCCATGAGTTGTCTGGGTAGTTTAAGACTCTCATGACAACCATGCACCGAGAGCATGCAGCCACAGCCAGTTCCTTGGCAAATTCCTGGAATATATATAGTTGATAGATATCAAAGCAAAGGATTATTATCTTTATTTTATGACAAGTATAAATCATAGTATGTCCACCACATGAACATGCAACAGTTAAAATACAAGGTTGATATAAATTCCCTAATTTATTCTTTACTGATAAATTATTTTCAAATACATAGCAACTGTATGTCAGATAAGAACCCTTTGTGACAAGACACTCTTGGAGAGCATCATTGGCAGTGGAGTTTGTACCCTGCATCTTAGGATCATAGGAAAGCAGAGCTGGAAGGGATCTCACAAGGAGCCCAATCCACTTCTCATGGAAAGATCATTCTTAGCTAAGCCATCCCAACCAAGTGTCTGTTCAACCTGCTCTTGAAAGTATCCAATATTGGAGATTCCATACTTTCCTTAGTTAGCTGTTCCAAGGACTGACTATCTGCATGTTCAGAAAATTCCTCTGAATCTCCAATCTAAATTTCATTATTTCTCCTTATCTTGTCAAGTGCCAGCTGGGGAGTGGGAGCACTGGATGTAGGCCACAGCCACTTCTGGAAATGAAATTGGTTGTGGGGGGACCTCCCCCCAGTTGATGAGATTGGCCATGGGGGACCTCCTCCCCAAACTAGACACAATACTCCAGGTAAGGCCTCACCAATGTTGAATAGGGTGGAAGTATCACTTCCCTTGATTTCCAAATGACACTCATGTTGATACTATCCAGTATACCATTGGCTTTTTTTGCAACAAGAACATACCGTTAGCTCACATTCATTTTATGGTCCACCATAACCCCCAGGTCCTTCTCTGCAGAACTACGGCCTAACCAATCATTCCCCAGTCTGTATTTCTGCATGCATTATTCTATCACAAGTACAGGACTTTGCTCTTGTCTGTGCTGAATCTTATCTGATTGACTGCGCACATTTTTCCAGGATGTTCACATCCATCTGGATCCTTGCCCTGCCCTCCAGAGTGTCTGCAACTTCATCCAAATTGGTGTCACCTACAAATTTGTGCATTAATTCTCATCATCCAAATCATTAATGAAGATGTTAAATAATAATGTGACCCCACACAGATGCCCACTTCTCCCAATTATACATGGAACCATTTGTGATTCTCATTGATCATGATGATCCTACTAGTTATTTACTTCCATCTACTTTGTATTTCTTTAGCTGCTTAATGAGAATGTGGTGACAGAAAATCGAAAGCCTTGATAAAATCAAGTTATATCACATCCACTGCTTGCCCCCCATCCATAGTGTCTGTCACCTTATCATAGAAGGGAATCAGGTTGGTCAGGCCTGACTTGCACTTGGTAAATCTATGCTGGCTCTTCAAGATCACCTTATTATCCACTGGCTACTTTACAATCAATTCTTTGTTGACCTGCTTCATAATCTATCCAGGTATCGGGGTCAGGCTGACTGGTCCTTCTTCCCTATCTTAAAGATAGCACTATATATTTCCTTCTCCAATCATCCAGGATCTCACCCAACCTCCATGAAAGGATAGCTAATGACTGAAATTACCTCAGCCAATTCCCTCAGTACTATAGGCGCATCCCATCTTCCTTGATGACATGAAAGGACTTAAGTTCTCTAAATAATCCCTAACTAGTTATGCCAATAATCTAGACTGTTTCCTTCCCTATTTTAGCTGCCAACTGCACTTGTCTTCTGATAGGTTTGTGAAGACATGAAGTAAAAAAAAGCATTAAATACTTAAGCCTTCTCTGCATAACCCATAATTAGATTGCCTTCTGAATTCTGTAAGGGACCTATAGTTACTTTTGTCTAACTCTTACTCTTAACATACAGTCCCTTTTTATTGCATTTTATGTCCTTTACCAGCTGCATTTCAAATTTTGCCTTGGCCTTCCTAATTTTATCCCTGCATGCCTGTGCAATTCTTTTATATTCTTCCTAGTGCAATAACCAAGTTTCCACTTTTTGTAAGATTCCTTTTTGAGTTTCAACTGTTTGAAGAGATTTCTGTCTAGCCAGGCTGGCCTCTTTTTGCACTTCTCATTCTTTGGTTTGGATAGCTTGCTGAAACCCTAAGACCCTTAAAAGGGCCTCCTTTAAGTTACAGCCAGTTTGCTAAAGTCTGGCTTTCTGAAATCCAATGTCTTTATTCTACTCCTATCTCCCCCTACAATCTTGAACTCTTTTCTTTTGTGGTCATTGTCACTGAAATTGCCATCCACCTTCACCTTCTGAACAATTCCTCCTTCTTTATCTGTAACAAGTTCTCCCTAATTGCCTGTCGACCATGAAAGAGTTATGCCCATCACATTCCAAACATTTGCTCGACTGCTTGTGCATGTGCACTTCAATAATCCCTCCCAACAGATATCCCAATAATAAAAGTTCCCTATGAGGACCAGGTCCTATGATTTGGAAGCTTAGTCAATTGTTTAAGGAAGGCAATGTCC
>NW_005842086.1:489493-509694 GCF_000455745.1 Alligator sinensis | reverse complement strand
TTCCTGCTGCTCTCCCTCTGACTTTTACCCAGTGGCTTTCAATAGGTCTACCTTCCACTTGGATCTGCATCTCAGAACACATGTACATCATTTTCATATATAACACAACACCTTATCCTTTTATCTCCTATTTATCTTTCCGGGACAACCTTTACTCACCTATGACTATACTTCAGCTATGTGAATTATCCTACCACTTCTCTGTAATCCCAATTATGTTATAATTCTGTGATTGCACTAAGACCTTAAGTTCTTCCTCTTTGTTCCTCATGCTTCTTGAAGTATATAAATATTTCAGGTATAAACACTTATAACTGATTTTCCTCTCCTCTCCTTGAGATCATTGTATAAACCTATCATATTTCTTTTCTTTACTGAGTTTTTATCCAGGCTCCCTGACTCTTTACTAACCTCTGGACTTTTGCCTCCATCCCCCACTGAACCTAGATTAAAGCCCTCCTCAATAGGTTAGCAAGCTTGTATGAAGTGTGAAGACACTCTTCCCTTCCTTCATCAGGTGAGCCTCATCTCTTCTCAGCAGTCCATCTTTTTGGAATACCACCCTGTGGCCAAAGAAAGCAAATCTCTTCTGCCAACACCATCAACACCATCATGAGTTGATCTCCAGGATGAATCTGCTGCTAGTTCAGCATTTACCCTTGACTGAAAGGATCAATGAGAACACCACCTTGGCCCCTGTCACCTACACCCTTGCACCCAGAGCCATGTAGTCATTTTAGATATTTCAAGGTCATTCCTAGCAGTAGCATTAGTTTCCCAATGGATG
Organism: Alligator sinensis; assembly: GCF_000455745.1. Lineage (NCBI taxonomy): Eukaryota > Metazoa > Chordata > Crocodylia > Alligatoridae > Alligator > Alligator sinensis. Next base: position 508,907 of record NW_005842086.1, on the reverse strand, counting down.
AACAATATGGAATAGTAGTCAGAGGGCTGCATGAGTCTCAGCAACTGTTCAGTGATGTCTCCTATGTGGGCTACTGGCAGAAAGCAGATCTGCTGAGCAAATAGATTAGACCAGTAGATAAATGCCTCCTTGTCCTATAGGAGGGAGTTGTCAACCACCACCACCTATGTCAGCCATGGTCTCAACTCCACCTGATGTCCTCCAGGGGAGTATGGCTTGGCCTCTCCTGCCACTGGGGTGGGGTCTTTTTCATCTGATACTACAACATCATACCTGTTCTCTAGCTGGACAGCTCCAGGTTAACAAGCTGTCATCTTCTACCTTCTAGAGTACCTGTGTCTTCTGTGTCTTTTAATGCACTCCCTTGCTGTCTCTCTTTCATGATGCTGGAAGTCTGTGCATTAAGTTTATCAAGACCTCTTGCTCATGGATGTTTCTGAACTTATCCACCTTACCTGATTCCTTAGAGAATCCACCAGGAGGCACCTGTCACACTGCAAGCACCTTCCCCCTCCCCCACCCCCCTGATAGGGAAATGGAGGCTGCAATTCCTGGAAAGTCAGGCCAGACCCTGGTCAGGCACAGGAACAGGTACAGGCACCAAATGAACTGGCAGTGGCAGGAGCTTAGGCATTGCTACTTCTTCCAGCCATCCTGTTGATTTTCCTACTACCTCCATCCTCTCTTGCTGGTTTCGGAAAAATTTCCTCTTCCTCCTTTACCTGCTTCCACTCAGCAAGCTTATAGTGAATAAAAATGATAGTGTTCAGGCAAACTTCCCACCGAACTTCCCCACTGAGACTCCCACTCAAATACCCATTTGCTGGCCTATTCACTGGTTCTGTTTCACTCACTTTCCTGTCACAGATGACTAGCATGCCTGGTCTTTCTGCTTAGGTAAGTCTTACCTTCTTGTTCATGCAGAAATCAGCTGCAATCAGCTCAATGAGCTCAGTCAGCTACTGAGTTTGATAACCAAGATCTCCTCAGCTCATTTCTCTAAACAACCCTTCAAATTGCTCCCAAACTGAAGCTACACCCTCAACTTAGAGCAGTAGTCCCTAGAATGTGAGCTACCTTTATGTATGCTCTAGGTACTAGTAACAAAGAGAAAGTCATGAGCAAGCATAGCTTATATAATTTAGTCAATGAATATTGTATTTCTTCACTGATGTGTTTAAAGAGCATCTCAAAATTGCAAATCAGAAAACTAAAAATGACCTCATGGACATACCTTAGTCTGGACACTAAAAAGTATTTGGTTTTGAGTAACATAAACAAACCGGTGTCTGGTTTTAATCATATTTGACATGCTTCTGGAAAATTGTTTCCTAGTAGGTATCTTTGTTCCTCTGTCTCCAGGTATTAGGAGTACAATGACAATTCTGGCTGCCTGTAGACATAGGGAGATGCTGTTCCAATGTGCTACAATCGCAGCGCATTGGAGCAGCCTCCATGTCTCACATGTTCACCATTCCCACGCTTCAAAATGGCAGTGGGCAGCTTTAACTAAAGCTCATCAAATGAGCTTTAGTTAAAGGACCTGGGCTGCCATTTTGAAGTGCAGGGTGCTGAATACATGAAACACTGTGTGCACTTTAATTAAAGCAGCTCTTGGAGTCCTTCTAATTAAAGCACCCTCCCCCTGCACCCCCAGTGCACGTGCAAAGATGCCCTATGACACTCCAGCATTACTGTAATTAAACTTTCTGCCAATTCGTGAAGTAGATTTCATAATATTTCAAATGCCACAGAATGTTTTCCATATCTTTATCTCTTATTTTGGCTTGCTGAGATACTTATTATCTTGTTGATCTTTATAAAGAATACTATTTCAAGTTTAGCCACTCAAAAAAGTGCCCTGGAAATGTTTCACCAGAGCAGAAGACAGAAACTAAATACAACACTTAAAAATTTAGCAAAAAACTTCTTCCTTTCTAAGACTCATGCTCAGATTATTAGGTTACTGTACTTCTTTGGCAATAGTTAGTGACATTACCAGTGCATAAAGGAAGGTAAGGGCCTTATTTCACTAATAGTTCTTTTAGTATTAATAACTCTAATATCTGGAGCAAGGAAAGTCTTAAAGGGACTGAATTCAGGACCTGATGGATAAATAAGGAGAACTGATTTTAAAGTTTTAAAGTACATTTAAAACTTTATTTACTTTGTAAGTCTTTGCAATGATTGAACATTTCTCTGCAGAGCAAGCAATAGTGTTTATATTCTAAACAATCTTCAATTACTCTTTAAGGAGCTTGAAGAAAATTCAGATATAGCTATAAGGAATAGTCAATACTAAGAACAATAATATTTTAACTCTGTGAGTTTTCAGCTTCTTGTGCAGTAGCCAGTAACTGTACTCAAGTGCAAGTGTAAGTAGAGGCTATGCATAGGTACAGCCTCCATTAGTTGGAGGCTAGTAACACTGTTAGATTGTTGCCATGAACAATTATTAGCCTCCAGGCTAGTGTATATTTACTCCCTTAGTTTCAGACAAGTCCGTTAAAAAGGATGTATTAGGGTACAACAGTTCCATTTCACAGCATCTTTTGAGGTGTAAAAGGGGAAATGCATATGTCTTAGAGTATGGAAGTATCCAAGACCAGATGGTTTAAACTGAAAACTACATCTTGACAGAGGTTTATATAAGCATGCATTGCTATGTTGGGCCTTATTCCCATTCTAAGGCAGGAATAATTTGGTATTACATGATATTTCTTTTATTTCTGTATGATCAAATTTGTACATCTGAAACTTTCCATTAACTGACATATGGATAACTAGTCCCTGCTTGTGTACACAATCACTGGTGCTGTGTGCTGAGCTGGAAATGTGATCTAAGTGTGGGTAGGGGGAAGCGTGGGTAGGATGGAGTGGGGCTAGCAGTTTCCCGGGGGGGAGGGTAGCAGTTCTGGGGGGGGACTGGTAAGTCCAAGGAGTAGGGTCCTCAAGGTGAGTGGTGTTTCCATGTGGGGTTGAGACGGTCAGAGGACTAAAAATAACCTGGTTGTAGTGGGGGGGGGGGGGGGCAGGGGGATAGGGAAAGTATAACCCTAGGCATTTGTTTTTATTTTAATGTGGAATTAAGAACAATGTGAACACCTCAAAAGCTGCTGGGAAATGGAATTGTTGTACCCTAAGACTATCATCATATTAAGTTTCCAAGAACCTAAATGGACAGCCAAAGAAAGAATGTTGCAAGACAAAAACAGGTCATGATGCATCATTGGCTAGGAAGAACAGGTTTTGGACAGCTTCTTAGTGCTTAGATTTCATTAGTGGAAGAAGGCTGAAGTCATTAAAGCCATAAGAAATATTAGGGAAAGCATGTCTTTGCCCTTTATGTGTTGTTGGTGTCACTAACTGTTGCTAAAGAAGCACAAGGTATGTGCAGACATTACTCTTAGTTGTAAACCATACCCAAGCACTAATAAACCAATGGAAGGAAGAGACTGCCAAAACCAATGCATCTTCAGAACATTAAGCAAATGAGCTCTGGCCAGAAGAACACATTGGCTAGTCTGCTTTTAGACTTCAACATGAATACAGATTGATATAAATATGGTTTTGTTATCACATTTTGCAAAAAAGACTGCCTCATATGAGCACTAAAACTAGCTGAAAATGTTGGAATGATTCAGTGATTAAAAAAATGTTCATCAAAATTCACAACTTATCTTGCCGCCTCTAATTAATACCTGGACAAGTGAGGATGGGCACTTTGTACCCAAACCCTTCTCTAACATCTCTCCAAACTATAAACTTAGTACAATAAATTAGTTATTTCACACAAGCAGGAGAAGTTTCTTTGGGTAAATGTGATATCTTTTATTAGACCAACACATGCACACACAAATCTGTATTGTACATTTTCAGCTAAAACATAGTCATTCAACAAGGGAATGGTCAGTCTCAATAATGCAGAAAAGGCTATCATAAAGGGAATGAAAAACTCTTAGGCTAAAACTTTTTCCATTTACCTTTAAATATAACACTCACAGGTAAATATGTTCCTAAACATTCAAACATGCATGGGAAACTTACAGCTACAAGTGTCATTAAACTTTGGCAGTAAATAATCTACTATATTGTATATGTCTAACAATCTATTTAATCATAAGCTTTCCTCTTCTTCTAAGGAAAAATTCTTCACTGTATTCTCATTAGTAATTCTGCTTTACAGTTGGCAACATTTTCAATATTCACAATACAGCCTAGATTCTTACAGAATTTTTTTCAGATATGTACTGCTGCAATAAATCAATATTTTCAAGAAGCAATTGAACCTGAAGGGCAGTTAAGCAAAACTAGTGTCAGTCTATATCTAAGAACCTTTATGGATTCACTGAGCCAGATCCCAGCACGCCCAGAGTTAAGAGAGGAGAGCAGAAAAACTGCACTGAGACAAAAAGTGGAAGTGTTGATCATAAAATCAAGTGCATGACTCTTTCAGATATGCAAAGAACTGCCAGCTGTGCATTCATAAAGGGCCACAGAAGAAGTTCAGACATAATACAGAATATAATTTTACATGTATAATGCACTGTATGGTATGAAGGATAGTCTTACAAGGACTACAAAAACATGAATAAAGAAAAGCATATCCTATTCATGGTCAAGCAAGGGAGCAGGGAAAGGTCATGTCACACATCAGTACAGCCACAGAGAAGAGCACATAGATTGCATTCAGATTACAGGGCACATCCAGGTGAGCACGGATGTAGAGTATGTGGTGTTGCAGACCCTTCTGTGGCACCACACACCATACATGAAAGCATTCCCCATGCTGCTACACCAAAAAAAGATGGGGTGGCACACATGGCAGCAGCACACACTACCCAAAACCAGGGCCTGGCTGGTTGGATCACCATAGCTGCAACTCCTGGGGGCCCCCAGGTAAAGCTTCTGGAGCCAGCACGGTTGCTGGCCCCAGCTTCCTCTACCCAGGGCAACCCACTGAACACCCAGGCACAGGCATTCCCTAGGGCAAGGTGCACAGTTGCTACTTGCCCCTGGTGAAACAAACATTCCTACTCATCTGGATGCACCCAGAGAGACAAAGCAGGTGGACAGTTGAGGGGAACAAATACAGTAATGGTTACATGCCTTCATTTCTATGGCCATGGAAACAAAGCCAGAGTACTGCGTAGAAACATAAAACCAACAATATGCAACAATTAGCTTACTGCAGAGCAGTGAAACAATTCAGGATTTTTATCCTGCTTCATTATAAATGAAGTTTAATCTACCACAGTTCACTATAAGTAGTTCCATTGTACAGAAGACATTGATCATGTCTAATTTAGTACAACATTACACATTCACTTGAAATTCTAGAACTGACAGTAACTATTAAAGTTATATTGATATTCTCTTTTGCTACACATTAAAATTAAAAACATTTTGTTCACACATTTTTGACAAAAAAAAATTATAGGAAGCCCCATGATTGTGAAAAGGATACTTTGGACAGGCTACAAGTTAAGATGGTGAATTTTTATTAGATTTGTAAATCACTGAAGATAAGCTTTGGAATCAAAGCACATAGCAAGGCAAAAAAAAAATAGATTTCATTTCATGAGGCGCAGGATTTTTCCGGTGACATGTTTAATTGGATCAGCTGCATGGTTGGGATAAAGTTAAATAAGCTTTTGAATGCAAAGCCACAGAAGAGGTTTGGATATAACACAAAAAATAATGTTACATGTCTAATATACTGCATGGTATTGCACTGCCAGGCCCAGCATTAGAAAGCTTGTCTAACTTATTCCAACAATGCAGTTATTCCAATAAAAGATATCACCGCCCAAAAAGTTGTTATCTCTTATATAATTCCTGAACCATCACTCCAACATGCCCATTTTCATTACACAAAATTCCAACTGCCTTACCTGGAAGAACAAAAGTCTTTTTGACTTATTTTTAATTGTCATAATTTGGCCACTAACATTGCTTTTTTTGAGATATCTCCTGGGGACACTTGAATTCTGATGCTACACTTCAAAAGGTATATTAGGGGAATTATAAACTGCATTGTTTTATTTGCACACTCTTTTACCCCACTGTCCAGTCTATTAATAGTAATTACTACACCTAAGAAACACATTACATGCTGTATTTAGCTATTCCCCTTACATCTCAAAAACAGAGGATCTAAATATACACCTTTTGTAATGTAATTGAAACAAATGTATATTCTCATAGGTATGAGCCAGACATGGGGGAGGTCAGGGTTCAGAGGTAAAGGCACAATACCAGGAGTCCAAGAGCCATGAGTCAAAACAAGGATGTAGGCAGGAGCTAGGCAAAAGAAATAGGTAACCAAGGATCAGGAACCAGAATAGAAAACAGAACAAGGGGCATATCTACACATCGCTGTACAGTGACGTAGCAACACACTACATCACTGTACAGCATGCTACAACAATGTAGTGATCACATGAGTCTACATATGATCACCAGCTATGTAGGCATAGCACTGTGCTCCCCCGGTATAGCATGCCACTACGGTGACATGTGGCGAAATCTAACCATACATCACACCCATAGTGCAGTAATCACCCATATTACTTCCCTTTGGGAAGTACTAAAGCACATCACCATAACAATATCACTGTATGGTGATGTGTAGATGCACCCCTTGACTAGAAGCAAGGATCCAGTCAAACTGAGGCAAGACAGAAAGGGAGCCCATCTTGTTACAAGCCCACAGAACACTATGGGGATTCCTGTTTATATGCAGCAGCTATATAAAGGCTCTTTATTTATGCTGGGGGAGAAGGGGAATCATCTGAGGGCAGCCAGTAGACAGTCCCGCCTAGACTATCAATGCAAACTGAGGCTTTTCTGGGCAGCAAGCAGACAGACAGACTTGTGACACCTTCCCCACCCCCCAAGTGAAATGTGCTGCCTCCACATTGATTATTTTGATTTGGATTTTCACCTTCCTTTTTTGAAGAGTACTTTTAAATTAAAGTAGAACCACCCCCTACCCCATTCCTTTCTGTCCATGGACCTGACATCAGGTATTAGGTTTCTCCAAGCCTCTGGAATTCCAGGATGATATTAGGGCCACAAGCCTCTCCATTTTCATTAAATAAAAGGCAGCTAGTTATTTTAGAAGCAGAAATCTTATATATTCAATAGTGTTGCTGTATTTTCATGCAATAGGTCTGTAATTTACAGCTCTCTAAGTATTTCTTCTTCTGATCAATTTCTTGGATAATTCAACCATTGCTGGTAATTACCATCCTGCGCTATAAAAGATACCACAGTACTTTTCAATAGTTTCAATAGTTTTCAATAGTTTGATTGTTTGATTATTGAAAAGGAGTAAGAGCACTGTTATTATTTATGTTGCTATAGTGACCAAATCCAAAATATGTTAAGTGCAGTACACATATATAAGAAAACAATGATGGCCTCAAAGAAAAAAAAAAGATCTTCTTAAAACATAGAAAACAGGTGTTCACAATGGGCAGTGAAAAAAAGATACAATGTGCATTTAAGTGACCCTTAATCATGTTGTAGAGTACTTATTCCATAAGTGGTTCCACTAAATTAAAAAGTGCTTCTAACACAAGAGTGAAAATCTGATCCAAAGTGATTAGTATGATGGCAGCATATTTCATTTTTGGTGTGCATTAATGTGTGTGTTTCACCAATGCTGTACTTAGCTTATCTTTTCTTGAACTCTAAGGGTAAACATGCAAATGTTCTTTATGCCTTCCTTGGGCACATCCAGATGAGCACGCACATGCCTCTTGCCATGTCTCAAACCCCTTTGAGATGCTACAAGAGGCATGTGCAGCAATCAAAAAATGTTCCCCGCACCACAAGTTTGCAGTGTGGGGACAAAGTTAGACCCCTGGATATCCAGGGGTAAACCTTCCCCCCAAAAAACCCAACCCCCCCCAAAAAAACTGCGCTCTGCAGAATAGCTTGCAAAGAGACTCTCTGGTTTAACCCAGAGTGGCTCTGTGGTGTTCCTGCTGCCCCCAGCACTGTCAAAGGTAAATTAGGGAATGGGGGTGGGATTATGGGTGTGGGTGGGTTTGAGTGTGTGACGAGAAGCAGGGGGAAGTCAGGGGGGTGTTGGGAGTGGAGGTGGGTCTTGGGTGCTATGGGGAGTGGAAGGGGATGGGGAGCAACGGAAGAGGGGGGTGTCCCAGTGGGTGGGGACATGGAGGGGCTCACGTGGGGGCTGCCACATGCTTGCCCCTCCACCCGGCCCCATGGTGCCATCGGCAGCAGGCAGCATGGCTATGGCTCTGCTGCAGACACAGAGGGCAGTGGCACAGTGCTGTGTGACCCAGGCTCTTACATGCTGAATGGACCTGGCCTGGCCCGCTAGTGCATGGCCTTGGATGTGCCGGGCTGGGTCCATTCAGTACATAGGAGTCTGGGTCACACAGTGCCGTGTCACTGCCCATCTATGCTTGCAGCAGAGCCACAGCCATGCTGCTTGCTGTCACCTGTGCCACTGGAGCTGGGGAGGGGGGACAGGTGTGTAGGAGGGCCATAGGGTGATGATGGGGTGCAGGGGGGTGAGTGGCCAGAGCTGGTGGTACACAGCAAGACCCAGCCTGGCCAAGTGCCGCATGATTCACCAGTCCAGTTTTGCACCAGAGCAGTCACACAGCTCTTCTGCAAAGGCACAGTAGCTGCGTGGCCTGGGCTGGATTGGGCCGGCAGGGCTCGTTTTCTGTAAGGCTCAGACATGCACCAGGGTGGCCTTGGCATCTGCCTCAGGGTTCTGCGAAAAGGGAACCCTCCTCCCTCAGGACTCACTGGAATGAGCCCCAGGGCCTCTGTAGCCCCCAGATCATCAGAGAGAGGAGGTTCTGCTGCCAGGCCTTCCTTTGGGTAAGCCTCAGCCTCGGCACCTGTGGTGTCAGGTGGTGTGGAGCCCTGGTCAGCAGAATGAGGGGCTTCCTCCATGAGCTCATGTTCAGGATTATCTAGCACCCACAAAACCTCCTCCATGGGGATCACCCATTTGATCTTTCCCGAAAGTGGGGTGTCAGGCACAGCTGGGGAGGCCCTCGGAGGCTGGGCCACTCCTTCCTTTCATGTAGTGGTCTTGGGAGGGGGAGAGGAGTCCTCCACATCAGAGGGCTCCAGCTGTGCCTGGGCCTTTCTCTTGCCTTTGTGCCCAGAGGAGACCTGCACCCACTCAGCCATGGGGTGATCCTCAGGTGGACAGGCGAAAGGGTGATGGTTGGGGGGGGGGGCAGGGGCATGACTAGGGACAGGGGGGGCCTGCTCCAGCTCTCCCCTTGGTTTCTGCTGCCCTGCCTGGAACTCTGCCAAACTTGGCTGGGGAGTGGGGTCCCTTGAACTCACAGGGAGGCTCATAGTTGTGGCTGGGGTGCCAGGAGGGCATGAGGAGGGAGGGGTGCTGGTGGTAGGGGCACCCCTCCTGACAGTGGGACCCATGGATGCCATCCCTATCTGACTCATTGGGCACTCATGATCCAAGTGCCCAAGGGCACAGCACCAGAAGCACCGCAGGTCCCCCAGTATATAGAAAATCCTCACCAGGGCCCCCTGATAAGGAATTGCCAGGCACCCCTCAGCCTCAAGCTATGCTCCCACCATCAGCTGGATCATAACCTGGTGATGGAAAGAGCACATGTGGCAGAGGTTGGGGTCTTGGCACCCCAGCAAGAGAGCCACCACCAGGAAGATAACTCTCCCCAGTGTTTGGAGCTGGGGGGAGCAGGGCCCAATTGGGGATATAGGGAGGGACAGCCAAGGATCACCCTGGTCCCTAGCTCTTCTAGATGCTCAAGGGGGATGTATTTACCCTCCACCATAAGCCCCTATCCACCACATTTTGTGCAATGGCCTCCAAGGCAAGGAAAAAGACCCCCTTGCCATGAAAGTGGGAGGCTTCCATGATCTTGGGGGCCCCCACTACCCAAGCCAGGGCCTGCACCCAGGTTTCAAAGTGCAGGTTCTCCTGCTTGGGCAGTTGGCACTTCACTCCGTGCCTGTGGGTGAGTGCCAGAAAGGGGGCCCTACTGCCCAAGCTGGAAGGGCCAGTGGTGGAGGGTCCAGGCCTCCCAACTTCAGGTCTCCATGAAGCTTCCTGTGCATAACTGCAGTTTCCCCCCTCCCCCAGGGGGTGTGTTGGTAGGGTTGGGGCTAGGGCCAGGGACAGGTTGAGTGGGTAGACTGGCTGGTGTAGTGCACCTGGTCCCCTCAGGTGCTAGTGGCCTAGGCTTGGGGGCAGGGTGCTTGCCCTTCCCACCCCCAGCTGTGGAGGAAGCTGAAGAGGTACCCTTCCCACTGCTCTTGCTCCCTGATGATGTAAGACCCTCTGAGGGGGTGGCCTGGCCAGGGGACATCCCCTGGCCCTGTTGGCTGTCTACTGGAGTCCACCTGCCCCTGTGCCAGAGGTTGCAGGCTTCTCCCCGAAGGAGGTTGGTCAGACTCTGCCTCCAGGATGGAGGCTGCAGAGGCATGCACCCACTTGGGGACTTGGCTGGGATCTGCCCCCATAGTGGAGGCTGCAGGAAGCTCTGTGGGGGCATCTGCCTCCCCAGAAGGTTCCTGCCCTGACATTGTTTCACATGAGGGCAGGGAAAACAATAAAGAACAAAATATCCAGTGAGGCTGATGAATCTAGTAGGGGCAGGCTGGGGTTGTGGGGGAAAAGTGGGTAGGGAGGAAGGGGGCTGAAGCTCAGAGCTACAGCCCAATGGGAAAAAAGTGGGAGGGCTATGCTTTGAGCATGTTGGGGAGGACACACACACACACACCTTTCAAGCTGGCTTATTCAGCCACACAACAAACACCAGGGCAGGGGTAGTGGACCATAGGATTTACCACACAAGGACAAGAACACACAGGGAAGGCTGCTGACACAGATGTAAAAGATGGCTAGAGCAGTGGAGGTACTTTGTTTGTTGAAGTTCTGTCCAGGAGCCCCTCAGACCTCCAGCCAGGTGCTCAGTGGCAGAGCAGTAGGCAGGAAGACAAAGCAGGATCAGATGCAGTGAGGTAGCTGTGGGGGAGGGCAGGAGCAGTCAGTCAACTAGCGAGTGATCCAGCGCAGGTGTGGTGTCAGGTGGTACAAAGTGGTGAAGCAGGAAATCTCCTTCTCTTCTCAGAGTGGGCAGCTGCAGTGTGGTGCAATGCAGTGGGGCCCTCCCAAAGAGGGGCAGTAATGTGCAGCAAAGCCCCCCCCCCCCACCATGGCGGGGGCAGCAACAGCAGCAGCCCAAGGCAGAAAGGAGTACAGCCAATTTATTCTAATAGCTCTGAGACCAAGCCAGCAGCTAACAGTAGCCAGAGGCAGGAAAGGGCCTGGCCATCTTCTCCCCAGAAGCTCCTGAGACCAAGCTTGCAGCAACCAGCAGCAGTAGCCTGGGACAGGAAGGGGCGTGACCAACTTCCTCCCAGAGTCCCTTCCCCCAGAAGCTCCTAAGAGAAAGTAACTTTGAGCTGCTTGCTAGGGAAGGTTTTTATATTGGGTGCCACAGGTGCTGGCATCTGGCTCTAGCTCCCCTTGGCTGCGGATCCGGGAGGAGCCAGGCAGGGTTATTTTGCCCCAAGTGGCACAATTTGCTCCACAACAAAGTGCATGTCTGGGCACATGCACTGAGGCAAAATGCCACAGCTCAGATTTGCACCACTTCTATTTGAGTTGCTGCATGTGCTTGCATGTGTCGACATGCCCCTTCTGAACAGGGATCCTGGTTTTCTCTAATTAAAAAAAAAAATCCCCAATTTTTAAAAAAAAGTAACCCAAAATTCACATTTTTCCATGATTAAAATGAAATGCCACTAAGATTCAGCAAAATGTAGACTGCATGTTGTTATAAAACCTATGCTGGGGCTTGATACAAGGATTACTGAATGAGGCTGTATGACCTACATTATACCAAAGTTCATAATTAATATTTGGATAAAAGTTCATTCCTTTCCAATATGTACCTGCCTATACACATGCTCAGGGATGGGAGGGGAGGCATTTTAATTAGAGGAGTTCCCGGACAGCTGATCTAATTAAAATGGCTCACTGCTACATGTATTATACCCCTTCATGTTTCAAAATGTCTGTGGGACACTTTATATGAAGTTCATTCACCGAGGTTTAGATAAAGTGCCTCCGCATCCATCTTGAAATGCACAGGGGCTTAATATATGTGCAGTGAGGCAATGCTGGAGAATTCTAATTAGAACATGGGGGAGACTAAATTAATTGAATTTGCTCTGATGTGTTCTAATTAGAAAGTGAATGAGCACATCTATAGGCACCTTTAACTGTGAAGGTTCTTACAATCCATGTTTTAAGGAGGAAACCAGCACTATTTATTTTCCTCCTTAATTCCATTCATTTCTTTATCAGATTACTGTGCTCATTCCTTTCTTTTCTTTTGCCCCACAGCCTCCTGAGTTATTGATGTCAGCAACATACTCCATACTCCTGGAATGTCTGTATTTTCATATAATATCGTAGGATCAAAAGGAAAGAAAGGATGAGTTTCTCTTGCACAGTGTGACCCTGCTCAGACAAGCACATTTACTCATGATTTGCAAGACAAATAAATACTTACTAATATGTAGATACCTAATACACTACGGGATATTTCTGTTATAACCTAGGAATTTACATGCAAGCCTTTATATTGACAGTTCCAAGATTGCAGCCCTGGCTACTTGTGGTCTGAAGCATTTGTACTTGAATATGTAATGATGTTGAATGTTGTAGGTTTGTTTATGTAAGGCATATTATTTTGCATCTAATGAATATAAGGTATTGCCTCATAAATTCATTTTGTTACATGGCCTCCAAGCCCATTAACTGGTCCGCCATAAACAAAACTTTGGGAAACCCTGCTTTTCACATAAACTTTTAACACTGTCAAGGCTGGATTGGTAAAAAAATATGTCAATAATGACTCAACTTACTTGTCAAATTTGTTTGAATGTGAGGCTATGTAAATAAGTGCCAGGTGAAGAGCCAGAACATCAAAAGAAGTGATTTTTCCCCCTCTGATTTTAAAATGAGAAACTTTTCATGGGCTGTTCTTTGTGGGGTGGAGGGTTTAGTCTTTGGTTGTTTGTTTGGTTTTTTGTTATAGGCCTGGTGCTGCTACATATATAAGTAGAATAGTGTAAACAGCAACACTATAATTTTATAGCAAGTATTTCATCTGTTTGAGTACTAATTTTGAAGCAAATGACTCCCCATGGGAGTCACAATTCAATTATACATCAGTTTTATTTGTGATGCTTATGAAGTATTCTCTAGTTTACTTGAAGTTATTTTCTCTTTCAATATGTTTTTGGGGCTGAATATATGCTTTTTGTTTATTGCCTAAGTGCATTATATTCTGTTGTGATTTTTTAAATTACTGATTTGGGCTGACCCAGGTTCAAACACACACCAGTAAATTAAAATGTTTTATTGATAATGATCATACTGGAGTTGAATGCAGGTAGTGATGGATCAAAAGTACATTGTTGACAGTAGGACTGGGTGCTGGGGGTATACTGCAAAGGAAAAGAAGGTTCCACCAGGCCAATACAATATCTACAGGCTACTTTTTTGATCTTCATATCAGAATGCATACTATCTGAATATGCTTCTCTGGGCTAAGCAGTTTGAAAGTCCTTTCTCTGGAAAGGCTGCCATTGTCATTGCCACTTGTGATGTAGTTTCATATTGCCTTGCAAAGAAGTCTCCTCTCAAAGGTCCAACACACATTACATAGGGTCCTCTCTTTTATCCTATAATCAGCAGTGAACTTTGGGCCCAGCTGCAGCTGTGTTGCATCCAGTGTGGTACCATTTATATATGAATGGCATAATTTTTTAAAAGAGAATCTGTTTTAATTACTGAAACAAAAAATGAAAAGGTTTATTTTCTATGAAACAGACTCTGTGGAACAGTTTTGACAGGAAGGAATGAGAGAGATCCACCTTAAGAGACCCTGTAGCCTAGTGGTTAAGATTCCTTTGAAAAGTAAGGAATGACAAATTCAAATCTATTCGCTGTCAGATTCATAGCAAAGTATTGGAATCAAATTATTCCATTCCTTGAAGGTGTCCTAACACTTGTCTATAGGATATTCTGAGGTGGGTTGTACCCAACCCCTGTGGATGAAGCTATTGAAATTTAGATAGAAGACTGAAGTATTAAGTAAGTAAATGAGTAATTATCTATGGATAATTTTTAAAAATCAGTTGAAGGATTTGAGTTTGGGTCTGCCAACCACATGGGTGAATTCCCTATCCACTGGGTCATTAGATTAAAGATTAAGGAAGCTGAGAAGAGAGGAAGGCACCTGGGTTGCTAGAAGTTTTGTGAAGGTAGACTTTTTTCCCCCCAAATTTTTCAGCAGATTATCAATACTTTCAGGACAACTGAAACTACATTTTTGGGAGAGAATTTTATATTTGCCGATAAAATTGCTCAACCCTTACATTTAAATATTTGCATGTGCTTAAGCATATATTATAGAATCAGGCAGGGCCATACAATGTAATCACCAGGTATCCTGGTTTTCTCTGATAAAAAATCCCCAATTTTCAAATTAAAAAAGGAACCCAAAATCAACTTTTTTCTATGAATAAGATGAAATGCCAGTCATATATATATATATATATATATATAGATGAAATGCCATATATATGACTGGCATTTCATATATATGACAGTCATATAAATGCCTTATATATGAGTGGCATTTTACCTTAAAGTATATATGAGTGGCATTTCATCTTAATCATAGAATAGATTTTGGGTTACTTTTTTAATCTGAAAATTGTGGATTTTATTTTCAGACAAAACCAGGATACCCAGTAATCACATAGCACAGAAAAAGGCTGAATGCAAAATTTGTTCAGTAAAATTGTTTGGGGCAGAAGTTAAAACTATCTGGCACAATGGGACCTCAATCTTGGTGGGTGTCTCTACCTTACATAGAACATGTGGCTTAAATATAAGATAAGGATCCTGAACATTAGTCATCCTTCAACTCAGTGCTTACATATCACATTAGCAAGAACAGCTGGTAGGAACAGAGCTTTTTATAGAATATATCAAAATATTTACAATATATTTTAGTGGGATGTGTGTGTGTGTGTGTATGTGTATATATATGTGTATATAAGTATATGTATGTATATATATATATGTGTGTGTGTGTGTGTGTGTATGTGTGTATGTGTACACACACACACACACACACACATATATATACATGTATATATATGTATGTATATGTATATATATGTATATGTAAGTATCTGAGAAAACAGGGCTCCTGCAAGCAGCAGCAGCAATCCACACACAAAATGATCCATCTACAATTAAATGAAAAGTAAAATACCAAAAAGAGAATTCTGCTTTTTTTTTCCTCCATGGAATTGTAGTCTGTTACTATACTATAATCTTCACTACCTTTTCCCTCTCTGTCTTCTAAAGATCACATTGTAGCTACTAGCATTTTGAGCAATAAAATATTCCTTGTTCCTGACCGTTTCTCCATTCTCAGTGGCAGACTAAGCCAGACTACCACAGCATTTGTAATTCAGTGAAAACCCAGGTGTAGAAACTGAACTCTGTTCTCCCAGTAGGCTGAACTGGTGGTCTGAGAGAGGAATAGCATAGGTTCTACAATTTATTTTAGGAAGCCTAATGAGAGACACACTAGAAAAGAAAACGTTCTGAAGTTATAAATTAATCTGAAATCACAAACTGATTTCCACTTTCTGTATGAAACTAGAACCTTTGTCTCACAATTTTTTCTTGGTGTTTCTCTCCTCTTATGGAATTCTCTCCCATTTCTAAGTTTCTTGAATCATAAATCCATACAATCACAAAGATTATCTGGATGGTTTGACAAATCTGATGCATAAATTGGCTCAGCCTGCTTTAATTAGGGTGTTGCAAAGTTTATGTGAAGTCTGCAAAAGACTATCATGAGATAATGCCTAGTAAGTTTAATATCATAAGATCATAATCAGTTACACAGTGATGGTTGGTTTTAAAAGGTCCCTCGTATTCAATTTTTGCTGATAGCTTCATTCATATGTTTTCACATTTTAGCTTGTCAGTAGCTTATGCCAAAATATGGTGGTCTGAAAATGCAATCCCTGAACCCAGCTATCAGATTATTGGGTTCTGAATTCTAAGGCACATGACATTTTCTTAGATAAGAGACACAGGGTCCTAAAATATTGCACAAAAATTTCACATATGGTCTAGTTGTAAAGAAGGGACTTAGAACTATATAGTTATCTCAGATCATGTTTAGCAAGCTGATCTTAGAAGTCAGTAAAAACCAGGCAAACAACTATTTATAATACTGTACAGCACTGTAGTGCGTGCTCCTATTGACTCCAGACTAACAGCTATCAGGGCAGAAAACATTTTTTTCTAAAAATGGGTGATAAAGAAGGCAGACAGGGAAACAAATTAACAGATGTTGTCTTGAATTACTGTTTGAGCTCATCCCTTATTCAGAACAAGGGGGTTTGAGATGTTAAAATAATCTTAATATCCTTTCATTATTCCTAAGAAGTACACAAATCTCTGGTGAAATATGTTTTTTTAAGACTTTATTAATTTATATTTTTAGTAGAAAAAATATTATATAAAACACAGCTTGCGTTGTCTAGCTTCTAATTTCTAAAAGCCTATTCAGTTGCAAAGTGAAGTCCCAAAGGTTTCTTCTCCTACCATTTTTTTTTCTAGCCATCCAGTCTGTCTCCATTCAGAAATTAGTCTACTATACCAGCAGCATTAGACATAATTGGGGTAAATTTTAACTGCCTGAAAAAAAAAAAACTTGTTTCCAGGAAGCTTGAACTTCAGAACATAACCTCTTCTATTCTGATTTAGTTTTCTTTTTACTGTCAGTGCTGCTGATGGAGCCATCGGCAGGAGATGGCACTGCTACCTATTCACAAAACCCTGGGGTTTGTTCCCTTGAAGCTGGCAGTCTTCCAAACAAGCTTGTCAATCCAAAATTGATCCTTGATACCTTTTGCATTTCACCTCCATTCTTTTTACTCCTATATGAAGTGTCCATGCTTGTACTGTTTATATAGCTGATATGATTGAAGTTCATCTGGCTAGAAGACACAAGATTGGCTGGAAGTTGGAAACTGAAGTCTTTTCATAGTAAGCATTCTTCTGTCATGCACCACCCACTATGTGTTCCTCTCCTCTCCATCATCTCTCTCAGACTTTCACTTGTGTACATGCACTCATAACCATGTACAAGCCTGCCCAGAGCATAGTCCTACTGCACATGCTATGTGGTCAGGCTTATGCAGCCACCACAAAGCCAGAGCCAAAAACAGCCAAGTAGAGGGATAGAAAATTGTCATTTAGATACACAAAAAGAAACTGAATCTAAAGAAAGAAACAGGGCTTAGCCTTATATGATTAGAATAGCAGATCTAATAAATTGAGATTTTTTCCCCCCTTTTGGGTCTCTGGAGAATGTTACTAAAGGGAATATCCTATAAGATTAGAATGTCTGGGCAAAAATATTAGGAAAAAATTCCATGCAAGAATTATATGTTGGATGGACTATGCTAGTACTCATCATAGTATAGTTGGCTATTGTAAGGAAGATGAGATACAGCAAGGAGAGAAGATCCATCAAACACTAAGCTAATGGAAGGTCACGCACTATCATTTTCACTACAAACCAAAGAAATAATGCTTTCAAAAGTGCTTCTCTTAAAATCTTAAACTATACAAAATACCACTAAAATCTCAAACTAACCTTCACATAATTCTTAATACAGGGAATTAAAATAAAACCCTATCATATATGTCTCTTTAACATGTGTCTCCTACAAACAGCTTTCAAATGCTATTTTAGGAAAGGCATGCTCATACAAATATGTAAATCAACATGCTTACGTATACTTCCTTCCCCAAGGAAGATTCTGCCTACATTTATCTCCTTCAAAAAGTTAAAGTTATGCTTAGGATGATCTTTTCTTTCAGAATTATTGAATATCTTGTCATTTCTTCATTGTTTGATATAGCTCTAAGATTAATGAACCATCATTCTTTTTTATGTCACCTACCTCCTCCATTGTACTGTTTTTATGTATTATTTAAACATAACACCTGAAAGTTTCTTTTTTCTTTTCTTCCTGAGATAAAATTCTTGTCCTCCCGCTTATTAAAAATGTATTTTGAGATAAAAGCTACTTTTGCCTCCATTGTTTCTTTACAAATCATATAAATATGGCATTGTTTCAGTAAGACCAGGTAGAAATGCTCATTCATTACTAGTGTCACAGGGAAAACCAGAAGGTAGGACCCCAAAGTACCAGGGGGGAGCCCCAGGGTCAGGAACCCTAAGAGGGGAATGAAAAAAAAAGCAAAGGTAAAGGGAGATACTTACCTGCAGTAGGACCCGCAGCAAAGCCGGAACCTGAGGAAGAACCTGGGTTTATACAGCTGTGGCCGGACGGTGATGTCAGCCACGATCTCTGACTGGCAGAAATAAAATGGGCCGCTGGCAAAGAGGAAGGGGGCAGACTGACGCCGGCAGGAGCACCAGCAGGAGGTGTCTCTCCAAAGCTCCTGCAGGAGTGAAAGCAGCCGGAAGCTGCTTCCCCCAGCGGGGAAGGATGCCTCAGCACACTCTGCAAGCCAGGGACTGCTGACTGCAGTGAAAGGAGCTGGGAGCTGGAGGAGGCTCCTCAAGACTGGGAACCTGGGCAAAAGGGTAGAGGGGTGCAGAAAGACCCTGACGCCTGTAGCCACAGCAGAGGGACTGGAGGGGCCAACACAATTCCTGGCACCAGACCAGGTGGGACTGTTGAGGGCACCGAGAGAGCCAACGGGATGCACCAGGTGGGAGACTGGAGACAAGGGCAGCATGTACTTGTCTCCAGTCTCAGGGCTGCTCAGGGCTGCTCGACCTGGTACTGGCTACTGGGGATGACCTAGTCAGCGACCTAGTGATCGATGGGAAGCTGGGTGACAGCGACCACGAGCTGATCACCTTCACCATCCGCCGAAAAGCTGGCAAGTCGTGAAATCTCACTGGCATGTTTGGTCCAATTCCAGCAGAAAACATGATCGGTAGGAATGAATTGCATAAGGGTTAGACTTTCTGATGGCTCCTGTATAAGGATTATGCGATATTAAGTGCACAACTGCTCTGAGTTCAGTATTATATATACATACATACATACATACATACAGCAAGAGGGCACAGCAGCCCCCCTGGCTCTCCAGGGACCTAGCAGATCTCCTGAGGCTAAAAAGAAAGGCCTACAAAGGGTGGAGGATGGGAGTCACCTCCAAGGAGGATTATTCTGCACTGGTCCGGTCCTGTAGGGAGCAGACCAGGAAAGCCAAGGCTGCAACTGAACTCCAGCTAGCTTTGAGCATCAAGGACAATAAAAAGTCCTTTTT
>NW_005842086.1:487580-488640 GCF_000455745.1 Alligator sinensis | reverse complement strand
CATCGTTGACCACAAGATGAACATGAGCCTGCAATGCGATGCGGCGGCTAGTAAAGCGACCAAAACGCTGGCTTTCATCCATAGATGCTTCTCAAGCAAATCCCGGGACGTCATTCTCCCCCTGTACTCGGCCTTAGTGAGGCCGCAGCTGGAGTACTGTGTCCAGTTTTGGGCTCCACAATTCAAAAAGGATGTGGAGAAGCTTGAGAGAGTCCAGAGAAGAGCCACGCGCATGATCAGAGGTCAGGGAAGCAGACCCTACGATGACAGGCTGAGAGCCCTGGGGCTCTTTAGCCTGAAAAAGCGCAGGCTCAGGGGTGATCTGATGGCCACCTACAAGTTTATCAGGGGTGACCACCAGTATCTGGGGGAACGTTTGTTCACCAGAGCGCCCCAAGGGATGACGAGGTCGAATGGTCACAAACTACTTCAAGATTGTTTCAGGCTAGTCATAAGGAAGAATTTCTTTGCTGTCCGAGCCCCCAAGGTCTGGAACAGCCTGCCACCGGAGGTGGTTCAAGCGCCTTCATTGAACACCTTCAAGATGAAACTGGATGCTTATCTTGCTGGGATCCTATGACCCCAGCTGACTTCCTGCCCTTTGGGCGGGGGGCTGGACTCGATGATCTTCCGAGGTCCCTTCCAGCCCTGATGTCTATGAAATCTATGAAATCTATGTCTATGAAATCTATGAGGGGCTGCTAAACACAGCCATCAGCAGCGTAGTGCCGACCCAGCGGGTGACGAGGGGACAGGCAGCCACTGGAGGACCACAGGTGACCTGAAGAAACCAAAGACTGGGCAACGAGGGAGAAGAATTGTGGTGGAGTCTGCAGGCTCCCCCAGCCACTTATAGGACCTAACATAGACCCATAGTGTCAAGGGCACATTGTTAGTGACTAGGCAGAGGGAGCCTGGCAAGGGGGCACTTGGGCCTCTCAGAGTGCATCAGTGATTTTCTTTTGTATTTTATGTTTCCCCATTTTGGAGGGGTTGAGGGTCAGAGCTTGTGGAGCCTGATTGTTACTTAAGCCTCGGGGTTGGTTGGTAGCCTTAGGGA
>NW_005842086.1:479174-487555 GCF_000455745.1 Alligator sinensis | reverse complement strand
CCACAGGCTGCTTACGCTTTGGCAGGGAGGACCACCCCAGTGAAAGTAATCAGGGGCTCAACGGTCGAGAACCAGGCCAAGAGGACAGCTGTGACCCGTCAAGGCTGGGTGTAAGGGCGAGGTAGAGGGGAGGTGGAGCCTCGCAGAAGACTGCTGGATAGATCTTATGCCGTCAAGAGACTCCCAGTGGTTGGACCCTCCACTGAAATAATATTGAAAGTCGTGGCAGGCGACATTGAGGAAGACCACACCAGAAGCAAATACCTACTCGATGGACCACCGGGGACGGTAAGGCGAGCACCATCGAACATCCGGGCCAGAGCCACACGTGACCGGATGTTCGAGGCCAGGCACAACTAGCTATAGAAAATGCCAACCACTAAAAATAATTCTGGGAGAGGGATCAGTACAAGTGTTCAGTCTACAATCACCCCCCTCACCCTTGCAATCACCTCTTTCTGAGACTGGAGTTATCCAAGTCTGGGGAAACCATGTACTCCTCCAGTCCTCCCAGTTCCAGAAGGCTGAAGCAGTGGGCCAAACTCCCTTCCCAATTCTCTCTTGGTTCCGGTGAGAAAAATGGGCAGGGGTCTCACAGCACTGATTCCTTGGCTTCAGGAACTGGGAACTAAGCATACTGAGACCTACAGTAAAGCTCTGACCACATACCAATCTGGGACTCCAGTGTGAAGAGTGGATGGTGACTTTGTCCTTCTATCCCAGGGACCACTTCCAAAAGCCCAGTTTCCAGCCCCCACAGGCTTCCTCTTGGCACTCCCACCACCCAGATAAGTGTGAGGGGCAGCAATTTAAAAGACAGTAGAGCCAAGTGCTGTAGGCTAGGGACAGACATTCAAAAAGCCTGAGCCTGAATTGATTCAATATTTTCACGATAGTCTATCTTGGTCAGGCTAGACCAGTATGTAAGCACATGGACATCTCTGGACTGAGGAAATGCAGGCACATGCTTGCAGTGGTTCAGGCTAGAAGCTGGAGGGGACGCTACAGCAGCCCTCCCTTCCCTTCCATAGTGCTAGGGGGCATGGCCAGGCCCAGGCAAGACGCTCTGATTACGGAGGCCATCTACCCCCACCGCCATTTTTGGTAACAGAGCATTTAGTTACACAGCAGGGAGTTACACAAGAAATTGTTAGCATTTATCAGCCCATCAAACAAAACAACTGTTTCTCTCATTAGTTTAAGCTCTTCTTAAACAACTTTTTCAAAGGAAGGAATGGAAGGACATTACCAGCTACCTATTGACTAGCTCCAAAAAGCCCTAAGCTGACATTGTCCTGTCCACCTTTGTCCTGTCTCCCACATCATGAACCTTAGCCAGGATGTGCTATGCTAGCTAATGCTGAGAGGTATCTGTGTAAGGCAAAAGGGAGTGGGGAATCCCTGCTATAGTGGGGAGTTGTGGGGGATGGAGCGAGCAGGAGGAATCCAGGCAGACGTTGCTGTACCTGCAGTCTCTGCCAGAGCTCCAGCCAGAGAACAGAGGGGCGGGGCCAGCCCTGCAGGGCTAGAGCAGAGAGCAGAGTCCTACCCAGAGTTGCAAAGCATCTAGGATGCTGGGGGACTCTGGTTTAACTGAAACCAGGAAGGGCTTGGGACAAACATTGCATAAACTGGTTTGACCCAAATCAGTTAAGTCTGATGCTACATTTAGCTAGGTTTATCTCAAACCGATTTCAGCCATTTTCAAACCAGCTTATGTGCACTGAACATCTGTTCTGTTACAGGCTTAAACCAGTTTCTAATCACTTAAACTGGTTTATTTGTAATGTTGGACTTGCAGAGACTTTCACCAAACCCTGCTCTCAGCTTCTGCTTGCCACCCAGCTGAGTGGTGGGGGAAGTTGGAGTGGGGAGAACAAAGCTTTGGGAAAGCCTCCACACAACCAGCTCCAGTCCCTCCAGCTTTTAAATCATCACCCCCTCCACTCAGCTGAGAAGCAGCAGCATTAAGGAGAAGTCTTTGGATCTGGGACCTGACCTTGGGAAAAGCCTTAGAGCAGTTCCATTCCCTGAGTTTGGTTCCCAGTGCATGAGAACCAAAAAGAGGAAATTATGTAGCAAAGCCACTACCTGCTCTCACACCAGGAATGACAGAGTGGGAAGCAGGTAGGGAGAAGCAGCTCCTTCTCTTCTTACCTCCAGTTATGGAATGGAGGGAGGGACATACTGCCCACCTCACCTTCTCCAGATCAATGTGACTTTGGTCTCAGGAAGGCACAGAAGCTTTCCCCGCAGCAGTGTGCAGATGTTCAGTCTCCTTGGAGAAAAATTCCAAGGAACAATTTAACTCTGGTTCCCTGGATATTTTTTCTCCTGGAGCAGCCATTTTTGCTCTGGGAAAAAAAAAGCTTGAATGTCTGCACATTTTGGTTCTCTATCAGGAGAATAGTGATTCTGCCAGTAGAAACTGAACATTTGTATGTGGACTAAGTCTCAGTATCCCACCATGTATAAGAACACAAATCATTCTCTTGAAATTAGTCTAAAGCAACTGGATTGTGAAAATGGCCAAATTAGAGAGGGGAAAGTTGTTAAGAAAGTTAATACACTATCTAGAGTACAAGTTAAAGTAAAAAAAAAAATTAATACTATAGAACAGAATGTTCTCTTGCAATGCTTTTAGGGTCATTTAAATAAATTAATTTTGTTCTAGGCTGATTTTAAATATCTCATAATAAAGATGATAAAAATCTTTTTTTTTTAAACAGAGGTATGCATATATACATGTTCAAAATGTGCAAAGTCATAGAAGTTTATCTACATTCATTTGAGAGGACCTCTTAATTCTGAGCAGCTCTACTGACAGGTTTGTTTATTAGGATTTTTTTTTACTAAATGCTTATTTTTGTACTAATTTTAAAAAATGATTCATTAACACCAAAACTTTCTGAAGAAACATATCTCTTTTATCAAAAGGTCTCTCGGAAACCAAATTTCAGGATGGAATTTCTAGTCAAAACCAGAAAGAGAGAGATCCTAAGTGTATCTAGTTGCTAAAAGGCTAAGGTAACCCCTTGGGATGGTACAAAAGCCAGATTCAAGTTCCTAGTCTGTCTGACTCATATCAAGGATTTGAAACTGAGATCCTAGCTGAATGCTCAACCACTAAGGGAAGAATTAGGACTTCCCTAAGATAATCAAAGTGAAAGGCATTACACCCTTCTTTGGGTCCCAGACCCTCACTTAGGGCAACTAGGAATTAGTTGAAGGGATTAGGTACAGGCACCCAAAACGCTGAAGACAGGGTTTTGGGTGCCTGTACCTTTCCCCACCCCACTTAAAGAACTCAGCAGGGTTCACACTTTATATGGCATACTATATACAAACGTCATCTCCCTCGTTCAAAAAAGATGAAATCATTGGAACAGGTACAGAGAAGGGTAACTAGGATGATTCTTTGTTTTCCCTGGCTCTGGCCTTAAATGCAATTGTCAAAGTGTAAGAGACTGATTGTATTCTTCCTCTAAGGCCCCAGAGAGATGTTAATTTAAAGGCACAATGGAATCCCCAGCGGGAGTCATAATTATGGGATTAAGCCTCAGATCTCTGTCGGTCTGCATCTGATGTCCAATCCACATCATTAATGAAGATATTGAAGAGTACTGGCCTAAGCCCTGGGGGACTCCACTGGTAACATTGCACCACATTGATTTGTTCCCATGAACTAGTATCCTTTGGGTCTGACCCCAGATCCAGTCCCCCAGCCATTGGACCATGAGAGGGTCAAGGCCACAGTTCCCCAGCTTGGTCATGAGGACATAATGGGAAACCAAGTCAAAGTCCTTCTTGAATTCCAGATAAATTACATCAACTCACTTCCCTTGTCCAGGCAATGCATCACTTGGTCATAGAAGGAGATGAGGTTGGTCAGGCAAGATCTTCCTGTAATTAAACCATGCTGGCTGGCATTCAGTAGGTAGCTTTCTGTTAGCCTGTTGCAGATAGGTCCCTTGAAAATTTTCTCTAAGATTTTTCCAGGGATGGACGTCAGACTGATAGGTCTGTAATTTCCTGGATCTTCTTTCTTCCCTTTCCTGAAGATTGGGATCACATTGGCTCTTTTCCAGTCTTCTGGTACATCACCCAAGCATCATAAGCTTTCAAATATCTTGGCCATAGGGCATGCTATGATATCTGTCATAACCCAAAGGTATGAATTTGTGTGTGCTTTGGCACTAGAATTATACCCGCTAAATTGCAGCTTCGTTGCACGGTGGAGTTTTCTGCTGCAGAGGAGAACCCCGGTGCAAGGGAGAATTTCCCGCCAATTTGTAGCTTTATTTGCAGGGTGCATTGCTCAAGTTGCAAGAGAAATGCACGGTGCAAAGGAGTTCCCACCACCCACATGAAAATTTGTTCCCCGCTATTGGCTAGTTCTAAATTATTCCCACGTGGCAGCTAACGATTGGCCTGTTAGCCATATAAGAGGCTTGAGTGGTTTCCACCCAAGCCGAAGAGGACTCCACATCCATCTCGTGGGGACTCTGGGTACATGGCAGGGTAATAGAAACCCTGTGTGAGATTCAGAGGAGTTTGGCGACATGATCCATCGCCCACCTCTTCCCGTCTTCGAGCGATAATTTTATAAGACGTATCTACGAAGTTCCTATTTCGGTGGCGCGCTTGTCCAGGGCATCTGGAGCTCTGTTTCCGTGGAGCCTAGCAAACTCCACGTGGTCGTTCGTGTTGTTTTGTCTGTAACCGCAACTCAAGCAAGTTTTCCAGCCTGCACCGCAACCATCTTTGGTGTAAGTAAACAATCTTTAAATCTACCATTACGAGTCCGTGCCTAATTCTAGCGTGACGCGCGTTCTCTCCGACCCCGTGTGCCCGGGCTGCTGGCCACAGCCCGTGCAGAGCACAAAAAAGGGCCCGGCTCGCGCCCGGCCCGCACAATATCCACCAGTTCTTTTAAGACTATGGGGTGTAATCCATCTGGGCCCACAGACTTATGGATGTTAAGCTTCTTGAGGTGTTCTCTTTTATATACAAGAGAGCAGTTGCATGAATACTGTTAGATTTAGTTGTTTTAAAAAGTTGACTCATAGGCATAACTCTCTCCCTTTGTCTTTTGGATTACATAGCATAATTGATTGTGAACTGGTTTGGGCTAGCAGCATGATTATTTCAGCCAGTCCTCATGGCTATTTAACTGTGTACAGACAGTGCTATATTACACTTATTTATGTTAAAACAATATAGAAGATAAAATAAAATGATATTCACAGATTTTATCTAATCTATTTTGACTTTATAAGTATAGTCTTTCCACATCACTTCTTTCTGCATGCTTCATTTCTTGCAACTACTTAATATAGTAAATGAGTATAAGACCAAGTCTTGCAAAAAATGTTCAAGTATGGGCATGTATTCTTGTATACAGACCTACTGAAGAGCAATCAAAACATTCAAAATGCTTTTTAAATGGAAAATGTGTTTTTGGAACAAATAATGTTTTCTACAAGGCATCTGTTTGCCTTGTATTTTGTAATCATAATATATTAACAAATATTTTGATATTTGTTTATTTCGTTAATTCAGGGTTTTAGTTTTTCAATGGAAAGTAGAAATATTCCACAATAGATGATTCCCAACCAGCACAAGATTTGAGTTAATAGAGCACCATGTGGTTTTAAAGATCTTTAAATGTAACATCCCTCCCCTCCCTCCCACCCCAGGAAAGGAGCTCTCTTTTTATTTGTTTATTAAGCACCATGAATGCTTCTATCATTAGATAACTAGTAAAGAATGAAGAATAGGATCGAAAGGATTCCTGTAGGTTTTAGTGGATGCATCTATGTGTGCAACTAATGCAAAACAATAAACTCTGGCACACATCACACCAGAGTTTATTGCTCCCAGGCACCACATAGACACATGCGCCCAGGACAGCAACACATTGAGCCAGGTCAGAGCAGCTCCAGCTGGCAGTGCACCTAGAGGGGCATCCTACCAGACCTGGTAGGCTGCTGCAATCTGGTTCAACATGCTGTAGATGGGCTGGCTGGGACATGATGGTGCTCCAGTGCATGGCTAGCACTGAAGGAAGGGAGGATGGTAGAGAGGAGCTGTATTGGGTGACAGGTATTGTGCAGTTCACAGCTCAAAAAACAACAAGCACATTTGCTAGCCAACTTTGCTGGCACTTATCAGATATCCTATGGGATTCTTCAGCCTGGAAAAGCGCAGGCTCAGGGGTGATCTGGTGGCTGCCTAAAGTTTATCAGGAGTACTCACCAGGATCTGGGGGAATGTCTGTTCACCAGAGCACCCCAAGGGATGACAAGATCAAATGGTCACAAACTAATCCACAACCATTTCAGGCTGGACATATGGAAGGACTTCATTACTGTCCGAGCCCCCAAAGTCTGGAATAGACTACCGCCGGAGGTGGTTCAAGCACTCCCTTTGAACACCTTCAAGAGACATTTTGATGTTTATCTTGCTGGGATCCTATGACCCCTGCTGATTTCCTGCCCCTGGGGCAGGGGGCTGGACTCAATGATCTTTCAAGGTCCCTTCCAGCCCTAATGTCTATGAAATCTATGAAATCCTCTTTGGCAGATGTTGGAGTGCAAGGTAGTGGATCAAAAATGAAATCTGCCACAGTTATTGTGTTTATGTGAGATGTGCAGGGGGAGAACAATGACACATTATATATGATGTTTTAAATCAGAGCAATTGGCACTACAGCCCTGTATTTTGCAACTAGGCAGTAAACAAGTTAGCTCAACATCATGCTGTGAGCACATAAGATGCTCCTTACAGCCAGGCTTCAATGAGTTCTTTTCAGTTGTGGTAATCTACACAATCTTAATTTTAATTGGTTTGGTTTCCAGAGAACTTGCCCCCCTGTGTTCCAGATTTCCAAAGCTGTGACCCAGAGACACGCTTGCACCGAAATTTCTATTGTTTAAGACTTTTCTCCCTTTGATTTTTTAATTCATTTGAATGGCCAGATTATATGTCTTAACTTTTAGAATTTCTAGAAACAAGTTTGATCAGTGGAGCAAATAATCATTAAGGCAAAAGGAGCAGCAGTGTAAAAGAAAGTATTTTATTATGAATATGAATATTAGGTAAGGCTGCTCGTAGCATAAGCACATCTTGTAAAACTAAGAATCAGGCTTTAAGCACAATTTCACATTTACAAGTTCATACTTCACTGTCTATGAATATTCTCTTAATACTCCCTTAGAACATGATGTTTTCACACAAACCAACCAGTAAACTCCTCTCTAGAAAAGGCAGAATAAAGAAACAAAGCAAAGAAAAGGTTGCAATATTGTTTAATCAATTCAATTAGTATTTCTAGATATTTTTGACATTTTGCTCAGTTCTCCTCTGTTTTCTTTAATGAATAAAATGTTAGGAGTGATGTGTAATTTGTATTCTTTTGCTCTTGGTATAGTACTTCCCATAACTCTATCACAGTCTACCTCAGCAGAAAAGAAAAAAAAGGAACCCTGCCAATTTCTCTGTTTAAACCTACCTCTTTTCCTAATATCTCTCTCTTATTAGGATCATTTCAGCTCATTACAGCTCCCTTCTTAAGATTTCAAAAGAGCCAGTGAAGAATGTTAACAGTCCTAAAACAGCCAAGCTGTATTGGATTATGTACAAGGTCCACCAGAAAAAAAAACAAACAAACCAAAAAGCCTTTGAGTCAAATCAACAATTTGTTCAAGCGGATCTGGTTCAAAAATTGACAGAAGCACATTTTTTATTGTGCAATCCATGCCAAGATATTTATATTATGGCAACTGAACTTCTTGTAACTTTTTAAAGTATCCACATTCATTATTCCAAAAGTAATATCACCTTTTCTTTTTGCCAGGGTCAATTTTTCATCTCTGTTCAGGACAGATGAACACAAATGAAGTCATTTGATAGTATTGACATTGGTCCCAAAAGCTAGAATTACAGAGCCAGTAAATACACAGAAACTTGTGCCTTGATATTAAATCAGCAATCTAGAGACACACTGTGCCATTGACCTTAGAGAGGTTCTGTCTTGACATCATCTCAGCTTATTTGAAATATCCAGACCAATTAATTCTGTAAAACTGAGCCTGGATGTTTCACAAGAAGCAGTTACTTGCTCGAGATAGAAATACCAAAGAAGCAACTTCTCCCAATATTTTGACATTAATACAACCAATCACATGTAAGCCAAAGAGTGCAAGGACATTTTCAAATTTAAGGTGAGTTAACACACTGTTTACTATTTTTTAAAATCGTTAACGGATAGGCATAGTAGCTGCATATTATTACTGAAGCCAGAACTCACCAGGGTTTAGAGTAAGATTATTTAGATAACAATATCTACAGTTATAACAGGAAATATTAAAGCACAAGGA
>NW_005842086.1:451569-479143 GCF_000455745.1 Alligator sinensis | reverse complement strand
TCAGCAGGAGAAATCTTTCCAATTATTTTTTCTCCATGGGGTTTTATCCATCTTACTCTTCAGCTGCTGTTATTGGTCATTTTATGAAAAGAGTCTGGCCCAGATGGACCACTGCTTTGATCCAGTATGGCAATTTCTATATTATTCTGTCGATAAAAAGGTGATAAAATATTTTAAATCAATACTTCTTACATTGCAAATACCAATTCCATGATTACTCCAGTCTATTTTGCCTTGCTTCCATCTATATAACCTTTCATCTCCAATTCAGTGCATCACGCTATTATCATCTTGATATGCTTTAGTGTTGTTAATAGAGTGTTATGCAAATGGTTCCTAACCGCAGGAGCTTCCTGACTGTATCAGACAAACAACGGAGCTCTGATTCACAAAACAGTAGAGGAAAGTCCACCTTCAATACTGTAAAAGCACATTTTGGGCATCATCACAACAAGAATTGACCAAAAGCAATCGATGCTGGGAACTGTTTAAAATGAAACAAAAGGAAGCCATTTGGCAGGTTCCAAGTAACAGATAACTGTATAATAATAGCTTTCTTGTTAAGTAGAGAGATAGTTAGCTGTGTTTGTCTGAAGTTAGACAAAAGGATCCCTTCACAGCATCTGTTGAAGTAAACTACTGACTGTTAGCAAAAGGTTACTATGCATCTCTGATTTAGTTTATCTATAAGATGCAAATCTACCATGCCTTCTGTCCTTCTTGCTAATTGTAATTTAAAAAAAAATATTTACCAATAACGTCACGTAGCAGGTTGTTACTCCTTCAGGCCCAGGAGGTAGGAAAGCCTTCCCCCTTTCCTATCTCAAATTAAACAAAACAGCAGCAGAACCCTCCCCACTAGCCTTTCAGCATGATCTGGGTTGAGGTCCAAAGAGTTCAGGGTCTGAGAAGAGAAATATTTCCCCCAGCTCTGGCTCAGTGGAATTGGGGTCAACCTGTTTGAATCTTTGAACCAGTCATAACAGTTTGGCCATTGAGCTCCAGTCTGGCTCCATCATCACAGGGTAAGCTAAATAGTTGGCCACTGCAGCTGTCATGTTAACTTCCTGTCCCCCAGTGGTCAAGCTTAGATGCTTTATGGGGTCTGGTTGGGTATCTCCATGAATACTCCATGACATACACATTCATTTACTGGGAGGTCTGCCGGATTCACAAATTGCTCATGGAGAAAAATCTGGCTAGACCCTGAGTCTGAGCCCTACAACACGGAAATCCCCTATCTTTACTAGGACCACATACCTCTTCTGATCTGGACTGCCACACTTCTGACATATATGTGTGCGTATATCTTGGCCATAGGGCCTCTGAAGGCAGTTCTGATATAAATAGCCCTTCCTCCTGGAATTGAAATGAGTTATCACATATCCCTTCCTCCTCCTGGGCTGTGGGGATGCCCTAGGTGGCTATCTTCTCCAGAGACCCTTGCCTTGGCTAGGGTTTCAGACGAGAAAGAGGTTGCACCTCTACAAGAGGCCTCTTTAGAGACTCTGCCTATTTCTTCCACAGTCTAGGCTCTCAGCCCTGGAACCTGCTGGCCTTCCAAGGAATCCATACAGCCTAACTCCACCTCCACGAAGTCCTCTACTTTCTGGGTGGCTTCCTCAAAACTGGTCTCCCTGTCACATTACACCCACCTCCAGGTTCCTAGGAAGATATCTCTAGGGCCACCAGTGCCACTATTTCCACATAAGACCATGAGTCAGGGTTTAGCCAGCAGATGCACCAGTCATTAATTTCTGAGCCTTGGCTCGAGGTCACGCATTTGGGCCCCAAGTCTCTTGTTGAAACTTGTGACAACAGGCCTCCTCTGTGAGACCAAACTGGTTTAGTATGGTAGCTTTAAGGGTCTTATAATCCTGGGTTGAATGTGATCCCAGGGCCCTGCACCTCACCCTCACAGCCCCTACATCCTGTGGTCACTGATAGGCCTTGGCTACCCACTCAAATGTTACAAGGAAGGCTACTGGATCATCTGCACATTTCATCTTAGTGAGTACTCCACTCTCTATCCTCTGGGAACCAGGTAACTCACCAACTTGGGTGGGGATCTGTCTTGACTCCAAATACTATTTCAGGAACTCCTGCTGTTGCTACTGCTGCTCCCTCTGAAACTGCTGCAGTTGCTGTTGCTATGTGCTCTGGAACTGGTGCTACTAGAGTTGGAGCTGCTGAAAAAGCCTCTGTTGTTGTTGCTGCAGCCCCTCCAGCCATTTTAACTGGGCTCCTGCCTCCCTTGCTGGAATTAGAATCATAGAAAATTAATGTTTGAAGGGAACTCAGGGCTCGGGACAGACATTACACATAAACCAGTTTAAGTGATCAGAAACTGGTTTAATCCTGTAACAGAACAGACATTCAGCGCACATAAACCAGTTTGAAAATGGCCAAAATTAGTTTGAGATGCACCTGATTGAATGTAGTATCAGACTTAACTGATTTGGCTCAAACCAGTTTATGCAATGTCTCTCCCAGACCCCTTGCTGGTTTAAGTGAAATCAGAGACCCCCAGCATCCCAGCATGCTCTCTGGGATGCTCCACAGCAGGGACGGCCCCTCCCCTCTGTTCTCTAGCCAGAGCAGGGGTGGGACATGGTCAGGCACTGGCTTGTTATGGCCCCTGAGGCAAATAACTACTTCTGTCCCCTCTCTCCCTGCTGGCAAACCCTGCAGATTGCAGTTGGGGTTTGCCAGCCCCAGCTGCACCTCCACAGCTTTCCTGCAGCCAGGCAGAGATGGAGTTAATTCCTCCCTCTGTCCAGCCTGCCTGCAGCCAGGGAAGGGATTAATTCCACAGTGGTCCCAGAATGGGGGAGAGAGGCAAGACCTGCACCAGTGAGCCCAGAACTAAGATCTGCAGGACCAGACTGAGAGGTGGGGAGTGTCAGCAAAGACCTGACAATCATCGCACATTTGCTGGAGATGGAGTTAAGGGAAGTTGCAGACAGCTCCTGGCTGGAAGTTGCAGACCAAAGAATGCAGAGAACTACATTTACATTATAAAGCAGAACCTTTGAAACCTAAACAAAACCTGGCTGTAATGAGACGCTCTGCCCTCAGGATTTGTAAGACTTATGCAAGGCTTTCTCTTGTCTTCCTGCTTTACATTTTAAGTTAGACTATATTGTGTGTGCTGTGTTTCCGTGGGCTCTATCTTAGCTTAGATGAAGATTTTGGTAGTTCCCTGCTGTATGCTTTGCAAACTTCTGTGTTCAATACATGCTTGCTTCAGAGAAAGGACTTTTTTCCAATCCCTACTCATCAGTCTGGCAGCAGCTCCCCCTACTCCCCCCCCACCTCCAGGCTGGTGGCTGGCATCCTGTGTGTCCTGATAGTCCCAGCTAATGCCTGGCCATGCTCCCTCTACTCCAACAGGAAGGGGTGAGAGCCTTGGAGGGTGCCTCTCTTCCCTCCCTTCTGGCAGTGGCTGGCAGGCATGCTCTAATACCCACTGGCTTCTGACTTGTGCCACTGCAGGCATGTGCCTGCATTTCCTGATTAACAGAGAATGTCTGTCCAGTTATTAATCAGTTTAAACTGTGCAGCTTAGACTAACCTGTAAAGAGTGAATCAATTCAGGCTTAGGCTTTTTGAATGTCTGTCCCTAGCCCAGGAGGTCATCTAGTCCAACCCCCCTGCTCAAAGCAGGACCATCCCCAACTAGGTCATCCAAGCCAAGGCTTTGTCTGGCTAGGTCTTAAAAACTTTGAAGGATGAAGAGTCCACAACTTCCCTGGGTATCCTGTTGCAGTGTTTTACTATCCTCCTAGTGAGAAAATTCTTTCTGATATCTAACCTAAACTTAATTAACTTTGAATGTCTGGATTCTTCACTACAAGTAGTAGGTTGTTACTTACTCAGCAGGCCCAGAAGGCAGTCTTCCCCTTTTCTTTCCTCAAACTAAACAAAATAGAAAATATCAATAGAACTCCCCACCTCATTTATTTATCCTCCCATCTGTACATCTGTCTGTCCATTCACCCATCCATCCATCCATGGCAAGAGCTCCACAACAACACTTAAGTACTTCCTATCTTCTCAGAATCCCTCCCTCCCTAGCATCATCTCCCTGGGAGTTTTTAACTTCCTCCAGGGACAGCCAATCATCCCTTCCAGCTTGCCCAGAGCTCCTAGGCAGGCAGGCTATTACTTTATAACCCCTTCAGCTGCCTAAAGCCCCTGAGCCATGCACCTTGTTATACTTCATGAATCAGGAAAACAACACCTGGAGCAATTCATGATGATCCCATGGGGGATTTCCTACATCTATAAATCTTCCTGCCAGCTCTTGAGAATTGTATAAATATCCTTAGGTTATAACCCTACCCTCTTTTTTAGTAGCACTTCCTTCACGATTTAATTCTTAGAATTTGCCCCAAATGGTACAGTGATAACAATGAATCTAGAGGAAAAGAGAAGACATTTGTTTTCTTTTTTCCTCTCTCCTTTTTTTCCCTTTTTCTTTTTGTTCAATTATTATTTACATCCCTATATCCTACCTAAACTTTTAATGATTAATCAGTACAATCAGATTACTTGTGAAGTGAAAAAGTTCTTTAGAATGGCATGCAGTATAGTCCCAACACATTTTAAATTTATGCTATTTCTTTTGAAGAACAAAAAGAAACAGATAAAAAATGTAACTGCCATTGCCATTATATGATTCTGTTTCTGTTTTTTGATCAAAAATGCACTTATGAAAGAATGATCTTACAATAGGGTATGCTAAATTCAGTATTCACATCCACATATAGAACAATATTATGTTTTCATTATTTTTGAAATTTTTATTCTAGCAGTACCCTTTGTTACTGCTGGAATATCAGTTATCTCGGGCGGGGGTGGGGGGAGAGGGGAAGGAGATAAAAAAGAAAAAAAGAAAAATATTCAAGACTGAAGCTTTTGTGAGCTAATGGGACAATGACCAGCAGACACACAGTGCTCTTGACATACCTATTTCTAAAATATATTCTCATCTGTTTGTGATACATTTTAGTATATGTTACTGAATCATATGTACAAAATAGATATGTGCTTGATAATTATTTTAAATCAATTAAAAATGATTTTTTTAAGTTGTAGAGCAGCCAGAAATAATAGAGGTCTACATTTATTAATTGTGCAACTGACAAAGGAAGAGTTACAACAGTAATATTATTAGTATCTTGATATATTTCTGTCATGCTGAAATATGCTAATTTTTTTTGGTAATATTGTAATTGTACATGATTCTATATTACAGATAAGCTCTCATAAACAATGGTTGTGCTTAAGGACTTCCTAACTTTGCACCACTGGAGTCAATGAGAATAACAATATTGACCTCAACAGCAGCAACATTTACCAGCAGACCAGTATCTCTCTTGTGTTACCATTATGGTTTTCATAACATCTCATAAAAGACTGAAACAATTCTTCTCTTCTCAGAGCCACAGGAAACAGCTTACAAGAAAATATTTTAAAGAGAGAGAAAGAGAAGAAGAAGAAGAGAAATAGGAAACTGATAAAGGTTTCAGACAGTGTTTCATTTCTAGAGAATTTCTCAGAAATTTCTGCAGCTAGAAATCTTTTCAGGAGAAAAAGCCATCCTACAGCTGTCCCCTCTGCCCTGATGTCTTTGCCTTCCCCAGATTGGTGTGACCCAGTTCCCCAGACTGGGAGGAGGGTCAAGTGGCAAGGAAGTGTACAAGCATCCTTTTCTGCAGTGAAAAACTGCCTCACAGAAGAGATCTTGTTAAAAAAGAAAGATCTTTCTCCAGCAGGAGAGACATTTTTCCAGTGGGAGAAAGTTAATGAATGTTTATACGCTTGTGGTTTCTATCAGGAAAGTGGCGGTTCTCTCAGTAAAAACAAAACGCCTGTGCACAGCCAATATTAGGAGAAAAGTGGTTTAGGAACTAAGAATGCGTCAACTGAAACAAATTCATATAACAAGTACACAAAATCTTGTTCTAGGCTAGTCAGGTCTATATCCCTGATACAAGGGGAGCAAAGCTGTCTTGGCCAGGAAGGAGGAACAGAACTGTGCTAAGAGGATAACTCAGACCACCTAAAAGTACTGATGTACTTATGCTGGTGAGGGAATTCATTGTAGGGTTCACAATGCTGCTTCCTTTAAAATAGCACAATTCTGCCTAAAACTTCAGGTTCATAATTGCATGTAGGTTGAGGAATTGAGGATTGTTTATGTTCCTTCAGAGCCATGGCATGGTGCTTGAGCCTGCCCGCATTTCTATAAAGATGTCTCTACTATCCCACCCTCCCTATAGCACCTGTGCATAGAAAAGGATTGCATTTTCCTTTCATCAGCAGTAAACAGGGCAGGGTGCAAAAGCAATTCACATCAAAGGAAACTTATGGGATGCAATTTTACTTTTTTTTATGCAATATATTATTAGATGCATAACTCCTTTAACAGATAATGCTCTATGACTTGCATTAATGAATAAAGGATGGCAGCTGCTTCTGCAAATAAGAAGCTACAAGAGAAGTACTGGCAACTGAATGATATAACAAATAGTGATAGGAGATGAACAACCTTCAGTTCAGATAAGCATTCAAAAGTTCAGATGCTTGAGAGAGCCTTATCCAAGATATGCAAGCCTTCTGGGCCACATTTTCAAACACATTCTGCAACGTGGCTTCTGCATTCAATTGCAGGTAACTTTTTTATCCACATAATGAAAATAGAATTTACATTTATAACTGCTTGATTTGGAGTCATGTGTATTCTTGTGCCTGCCAGAGGCAAAACAGGGCGTGTCAGTGCCCTGGAGAGCAGCAGCTCCTAGCTGCAAGTGCAGTCATATTGCCATGCAGCCAGCCTGCAGCGGCTATTATCCACCCCACTCCACACAATGTTATGCCCAAGGCTGCTTCCCCAGGGTGCATCTACATGAGATGCTACTGTGCAGTAGCATCTGAAAAAAACTGTGTGGGGACACTACTGTGCAATCATTTAGTACTTGGTTATGCAAGTACTAAATGACTGTGCACAAGCAACTGCACAGTCTGCCATTCATGTAGACATGGCTTCAGTCACCCTGATTTAGTTGCACTACTAGTGTCTGCAAATATATTTCTGCAGAAGAAAGTCCCAGTCAGGACAGGGCTGAGTGTCCCTCACCCACCCAAGTGGAGAAGCACACTCCCAGCCCAATGAGGCTACTCTGGAGTTTGATTTTGAGGTAGCTAAACACCTATTTCTGTAGCTATGCTGGTCTCCTGTGGTTCTTACTATTACATTTTAAAACAAAGAATAAAATAAGACATAGGGTTGAAATCTTGGCTTCTTTTAAGTCAATGAAAAAGCTGTCATTGACATCAGTGTGGTTAGTATTTTACCTCAGAAACATAAAGGGAAAGAAGAGAGAGGGATAAATAACTGTATTGTCATGAATAAGCTAGAATGCTATCAAGAGACCAATCATAGTGAATATATGAAGAGTATAAGCTTTGATCGGATAAAGTCAGATAAGTAGCTCCTCATCTACCCACAAGTGACAAGAGTAGGGAAAAAGGGAGAGTGTTAAAAAATAAGTTTGTAAAGAATATGCAGGTTTCAAGCAGAAATGAGAGCCTGAAAAGCAAAACAAAAGATTCCTATTTAGTAGGAACATATATGGTATAAAATCTGTGTTTGCAGCAATCTAGTTCAGCTATGTAATTTGAGTCCTAGGAGTTATAAATGAACTAAAATAAATAGGAATAATAAAAATAAATGCCTATTTCTCAGTATTTAAATTAATCTAATATATCATGGGAAATTCTTCCTAAGTCAGGTAGGAATTCTATGAACAGTGCCTTTGAGGAGAAGGATTTTTTGTGCCAAGAAAAGTTGGCAGCCATGGAGGAGGAGGTAGGAGAGGATGCCTCCAAGAGAACTGATGCCACTCCAAGCACAGCAGAGGCCAAGAGCTACCAGAACACCAAGAAGAAGAGATGTCGGGTCCTCGTCATCGACAATTTCATCCTGAGAGTAGTGGAGGGGCCCAGCTGTTGCTCTGACCCCATGGCATGTGAGATTTGTTGCCTGCCTGGAGCTTGGATTCAGGACATCAGGGAGATGATCCCAGACCTCATTTGACCCTCTGATTCATACCCCATGGTCCTCATCCATGTGGGAATGAATGATGCGGCCAGGAGTAACCCAGACTGTATCATGAGAGACTACAAGGCTCTAGGGGCAAAGCTCAAGATGACAGGAGCACAGGTGGTTTTTTCTTCTATCCTTCCAGTGAGCAGACATGGACAGCACCATGAGACATGCATTGGTGAGGTCAACTGGCAGCTTCAGAGCTGGTGTTACCAGGCGGGTCTTGGGTTCTTGGACCATGACCCACATTTCCACACAGAGGATATGCTCAGGAGGGATGGGCTTCATCTCTCCCCTAAAGGTAAGCGTTTTGTTTTTTTTTCCAGGTTGGCTGATTTCCTATGGTGAGCTTTAAATTAGGTTTTCCAGGGGATGGGGAGGCAGAGGAACATGAGGACACTTCACCGTCAAGCCAGATGACATGCACAGGTAGTACCCAGGGAAGTGACAGGGGCCAGGGCAAACTTAGGAACAAGGGGGCATCATGGGCACCTACAGGAGGCCTCAAATGCCTTTACACAAATGCTCAAGCATGGGGAATAAGCAGGAGGAACTTGCCTTCCTGCTAGCTAGCAAAAACTCAGACCTAGTGGAGCTCATGGAAACCTGGTGGGATTCTACCCATGACTGGGCAGTGAAAATTGAGGGATACAGGCTGTACAGGTGAGACAGAACAGAGAAAAGCCAGGGGGGTGGGGTGTAGCACTCTATGTCAAAGAGCAATACATGTCCTCAATAATCAGGATGGGGTCAGAGGAGGGGCAAAATGAGGTGCTCTGGGTAAGAGTGCAGGGGGAGGGGCATGGAGAAAGGGACTTGATAGTGAGCGTCTACTACAGATCACCTCACCAGGGGGACGAGCTGGACCTGAAATTCTCAGGTCAGCTCATGGAGGCTGTAATGTCAAGGAATGTGGTTGTCATAGGTGACATAAACTACCCAGACGTCTGCTGGGAGGAGCAGTCAGCCAGGTCCGACCACTCATGTAGGTTCCTAGCCAGGATACAGGACCTCCATCTAACCCAGGAGGTGCATAGTGCCACCAGGGGAAATGCCTTGCTGGACTTGGTACTTGCCATAGGTGATGACCTGGTAAGGGTTCTGTGAGTACTCGACCACCTGGGCAACAGTGATCATCACCTGCTGCGATTTGCACAGTGAAAGCAA
Source organism: Alligator sinensis (assembly GCF_000455745.1). Classification (NCBI taxonomy): domain Eukaryota; kingdom Metazoa; phylum Chordata; order Crocodylia; family Alligatoridae; genus Alligator; species Alligator sinensis. Next base: position 469,863 of record NW_005842086.1, on the reverse strand, counting down.
GCAGCTAGTCAGAGGTCCTCGACTTCAGGAGGACTGACTTCTGTAAGCTAAGAAGGTTAGTAGCAGAGTCGTTGGGGTAACAGACCTTCAATGAGCTGAGAGTCCAAGACAGGTGGTTCTTCCTCAAGGAGACAATCCCCTGAGCTCAAAGGGAGTCAGTCCCAATGTGTACCAAGGGGGGAAGAAGTTCTAAGAAGCCCCCATGGCTCAGCACAGGCATCCAGGGATGCCTGAGGGCAAAAAAGGGGTGTACACACAGTGGAAGCAAGGGGCTATCACCAAGGAGGATTACACTTCCATTGCTTGGGACTGCAGGGAAGCTGTTAGGAAGGCCAAGGCAGAGATGGAGCTAGGGCTAGCAACCAGAATTAAGGTTAATAAAAGTCCTTTTTCAAATACATAGGAAGTAAAAAGAAGGCACCGGGTAATATGGGACCCCTACAGGACAGGCTTGGCAATCTGATGATTACGGCAAATGAAAAGCTGATCTCTTTAATTAATTCTTTGAATCCATATTCCTGAACAGGGACCGGTACATCTCCCCCACTAGAATTGTGGACAGACTCAGGGAAGACACCGCCATGCCTAGCATCAGGGATGATCTAGTTAGGGAAATTTTGGAGAGGCTGGACATGTTTAAATCAGTAGGTCCAGATGCTCTTCACTTGAGGGTGCTGAAGGAATTGGCGGGGGTCATAGCGGGGCCCCTGGTATGGCTCTATGAGTGCTCATGGGGCACTGGCCAGGTACCAGAGGCTTGGAAAAGGGCCAATGTGGTTCCCATTTACAAGAAGGGGAGAGAAGAGGATCTCAACAGTTATAGGCCAGTCAGTCTTATCTTGGTCCTTGGGAAGACCTTTGAAAAAATTATCAAGAAACACATCTCCAAGGGTCCAGAAGGGGGGATAATGCTCAGGGGCAACCAACGTGGGTTCACTGAGGGCCGGTCCTGCCTGACTAACCTGATTTCTTTTTATGATCAGGTCACAAAGTCCCTGGATGAGGGTGTTGGGGTGGATGTCATCTTCCTGGACTTTAAGAAGGCCTTGGAAATGGTGTTCCACCACATTCTCTTAAAAAAAACTTGGTGACTGTGGCATTGATGCCTACACAGTCAGATGGGTGGCAAATTGGCTAGATGGTTGCACCCATATAGTGGTGGTGGATGGGTCGTTTTTGACCTGGAGGGATGTGGGAAGTGGAGTCCCCCAGGGCTCATCCTGGGGTCTGTACTGTTCAACATCTTCAATCGCCGATCTGAATGTGGATGTGGAAAGCACTCTGTCCAAATTCACTGACAACACCAAAGTGTGGGGTGAGGTGGGCATGCTGAAGGGGAGAGACAGAATCCAGCTAGATCTAGACAAATTACAGAGGTGGGAGGATGAGAATAGGATGGAATTCAACACAGACAAGTGCAAGGCACAGCACCTAGGGAGAAGGAACCAGCAACACACCTATAGGCTGGGGAACACCTTTCCTGTCAACACAGTGGCAGAAAGGGATCTTGGAGTCATTGTTGACTCCAGGATGAACATGAGCTGCCAATGTGAGGAAGTGGTCAGTAAGGCTAACCACACCTTGTCATGCATCTACAGATGCATCACAAGCAGGTGCAGGGAGGTGATCCTTCCCCTCTATGCGGCACTGTTCAGGCCACTGTTGGAGTAATGCATCAAGTTCTGGGCACCGCACTTCAAGAGGGATGTGGCTAGCAGTGAGAGGGTCCAGAGGAGGGCCGCTCACATGGTCAAGGAGCAGCAGGGCAGGCCATGCAAAGAGAGGCTAAAGGGCCTGAACCTATTCAGCCTCCACAAGAGAAGGCTGAGATGGGATCTGGTGGCCATTTGCAAAGTTGCCAGGGGAGACCAGTGGGAATTGGGGGAGAATTTGTTCCCCTGGGTACCACAAGGGGTTACTAGGAATAACGGCCACAAATTGTTAGAGAGAAGGTTCAGGCAGGACATCAGGAGACATTACTTTACAGTTAGGGCTGCCAGGCTCTGGAATGGGCTCCCAAGTGAGGTGATACTCTTTCCTACCTTGGAGGTCTTCAAGAGGAGGCTGGACAGATATTTGGCTGGCGTGATATGATCCTGGCACCCATTCCTGCCCGGAGCAGGGGGTTGGACCTGATGATCTGTTTAGGTCCCTTCCCACCCTAAGTACTATGATACTATGATAAACTTTATGATATAAAAATGACTCCTCCTCTCAGAGGCAATGAATGCTTCACTTCTCTGTTATTGTTAAAAGGAGATTTAGGACTTTTTCAGCTCTATAAATGCATCAGGCAGCAAGACAGACCAAAGAAACACAGATTCCATTGTTCAACAGTGACAACGATCTATTAAAAAAGATGCAAAGGCTGTTAAATGGTTACTTTGCCTCAACCTTTAAAACAAAAAGCAAATTGCAGCCAAAAAGTTAGCACAATTAATACAGACAAAGCAGCAGAGTGGCTGCAAATTGCAACAAGAAAAGACCAGAGACCCCGTGGCAAACTTTAATGCATTTAAGTCAAAAAAGCATGATGGAATTCATTCCAAAGTATTGAAGGAATCAGCTGAGCCACTGGCAACCATTAGTTGGAAAATCATAGGTGACAATGAAGTGCCAGAGGGCTGGGGTTCAGCTAATATTGTTTTCTTCTTTTAAAGTGTGGGGGGAGGAGGGGAGGCATGGAAAGCAGAAGAATGGGAATTATGACATGGTCAGACTGACTTCAATACCTGAGAAGTTACTGAAGTAATCACTAGCACCTAACATGGATTTCCTAAGGACAAATCACTCCAAACTAACTTGATTTCTTTCTTTGAGAGGGTAACCAGTTTTCTGCATGGAAGGAATACACTGGGCACAATATACTTGGATTTTCATAAAGCTTTTAATACAGTCCCATGTGACATTCCCATAAGTAAATTAGAGAAATGCGAGCTGTTAGGTAGCTATATATTGAATAGTTATTCAATAGTCTCACTAGCAAGCAGAAAGTAATTATAAATGGATTTATGTCAGAATGGCAGGAGGGATCAAGTGCAGTTACACAGGTATCTGTTCTCTTTAATATTTATATTGATGATTTGGACACACAAGGAGAGAACTTTCTAATTAAGTTTACAGATGAAGCAAAATTAGTCTAGGACTTACACAGAAAAATCTGAGGGCTTTGGTGGATCATAGATTCAACATAAACCAGTAATGCAAGGCAGTCACCAAAAAAGGGAATTTAAATTTTGGGCTTCTTTAAATAGGAATATAGCATATAAGATAGAGGCAATGATTCTACCACTCCACTTAGTGCTGGCCAGGCCCCAGTAGTATGCAGTTCTAGTGTCCACAAAAGAAGGATGTAGAGAAAGTGTAGAGGATCCATAGGCAAGCAATAAAAAGAATTAACAGGCTGGAAGACAAGCCATATGAGGAATGGATAAAAGAGCTAGATGGGTTTAGTTTGGAGAAAAGGATATTAAAGGGGAAAATGATAGCAGTTGCCAAATATTTGAAAGGCTGCCATAAAGAAAAGGGAAAACAATTGTTATACTGCGATGCACAATACAAAAATGGGTATAAAGTGAAGCAAAACAGATTTCGATTAAACATCAAAAAAAGAAAAAAAGGTCTTACTGTCAGAAGAGTAGGACAAGCTGCCAAGGAAGTTATTGAATCTTCTTTGATGGATGCTTTCAAGAACAGGCAGATAGGACTCTTCTAGTACATGGCAGCCTGCTAAGATAGGATTCTATATATTAATATAATTTGTACACATTTAGGCCTGTGCGAATAGGGAAGTACTTGATTTGGATTTGGATTCACAAATTCAGAGGACACTGATTTGATTGAGAGATTCATATCACTGCCCTGAATTGATATGGCCAAATCGGATTCAGAAGATTCGGCACCGATTCAGAGAGATTCAAAGATTCGGCTATAGACTATAATGGGGAATCACTGAAATACCTATCACTTTGTCATTTTTTGGCTGATTCAGATAAAAATTGCAGGGATGGTAGCCCCCTCTCAGGACATGAAGCCTACTAATATTCAAGGAGTTAGGTATAGAGGTTTCTGGGAAATTGCATCTCAAACTGCTGACAAGCAAAATTTGTGTCGTGTGTGTAGTAAGGCACAGAAGGGTTAAAACTGCTGGCATGATAGGCCCTGATGAGGCCACAAAGCCTTCAAGATTTCAAGGAGATAGGTGCAGGGGTTTCTGGGAAACTGGACCTCAGGCTGCTGACAAGCAAAACTCGTGACATGGGTGACACTGTGTGTGTGTTAAGGCATGCCCTCACTGGCTCTGGGGCCTCTATATGACATGTTAGTGTGCCCCAATGAGGTCTCCTCTTCCCCTATAGCTTCAGTTTGGTCCACCATTTTAAATGACAACAGGTAATAACTAAGTAAGCAGTACAGTAGCACCAGCAGTATCTCAAGCAGCCAAACTGTCACAGACTAGAGACTTTCTTTCCTTTCCTGCACGATCTTCTTCTCCAGCACCTTACAGAGAACTCTCCCTGCCAGCCCCAGCCCTGGAGCTTACACGTGCCCAGGGCCCGGCATCCTTCCGGTCAGCTGACTGGGGACAGATACTAGGGGTGTTGGTATAAGGACATGGCACTGATAGTCAAGGTCCTTTGGATCAGTCTGGTATCTTTTAGTAGACCAACTGAATAGTTAAATATATCTTAGCAACCTTTTGGGTTGAAAAAACCTTTTTCAGGCTGAGGAAGCTCCTGCAGTTGGTGTGTGTGTGTGTGCTGGTCCTGGATAGAAGGTATAGTAAAGAAACCAGAAGCTGGCATGCAATGCAGGCAAGAAAGCCTCAGTGAAAATGGAAATCATAGATTCATAGATTCATAGATTATAGAGTCAGAAAGGACCCAATGGATCATCGTGTCTGACCCCCTGCCCATGGCAGGAAAGAGGACCAAGGTCAGACAACCCCAGCCAGGTGATTGTCAAGCCTCCTCTTGAAGACCTCCAAGTTAGGTGACAGCACCACCTCTCTTGGAAGCCCATTGCAGACTCTGGCCACTCTTATTGTTAAAAAATTTCTTCCTAATGTCTAACCTAAATCTACTCTCCACTAATTTACACCCATTATTCCTAGTTACTCCCTGAGGCACTTTGGTAAACAGCGCATCCCCAATTCCCTGCTGTCCTCCCCTGATAAATTTGTAGGCAGCCACAAGGTCACCCCTCAGCCATCTTTTGTATAGGCTGAAGACATCCAGATCTCTCAACCTCTCTTCGTAGGGTCTTTCATGGAGACCACCAATCATGTGGGTGGCCCTCCTCTGAACCCTTTCCAGATCCTCCATGTCCCTCTTGAAGTGCGGCGCCCAAAACTGGACACAGTACTCCAACTGCGGCCTGACTAGTGCTGCATAGAGGGGGAGCATCACCTCCCTCAATCTGTTGGTCATGCATCTGCTAATATATGACAAGATGTGATTGCCTTTGTCGATGGCCTCATTCCACTGCCGGCTCATGTTCATCTTAGAGTCAACTATGACTTCAAGATCTCTCTCAGCTTCTGAGCTGCTGAGGAGGACATCCCCCAACCTGTAGGTGTGCTGGGGATTCCTCCTCCCTAGGTCGAGTGCTTTACATTTATCTTTGTTGAATTGCATCCTATTATGTTCCACCCATTGATCTAACCTGTCCAGGTCAGCCTATACTTCCTGCCCCCTGGTGTATTAACTTTGCCCCATAATTTGGTATCATCTGTGAACTTGGAGAGGATGCTCAACACACCCTTCTCCAAATCACTGATGAAGAAATTAAATATTACCAGCCCAAAGACCGAACCCTGTGGGGACCCCATTGACCACCTCCTTCCAGGTTGAAAATGACCTGTCAACCACCACTCTCTGGGTGTGGTCCCTAAGCCAGTTAGCCACCCACCTGACTGTGTAGGCATCCACTCCACAGCCCGGACATTTCATGAGGGAGGGCAGGCTGGGGGGGGGGGGTGGGCAGAGAGTTGTAGCAGTGCAGGTAAAAGTGGAGAGGCATCTGGGGGAGTCAGATGTCTGGCAGGTTGTAGTGTGTCATAAATTCAATGTCTATATTGAGTTCATGACTTTCTGTACCTAGGAGGCTGATGAAGTGAAGTTCATAGGCCTGGCTGTGAAAAGTGGTTTGTAAATTCAAACAAGCACCGAACCTTGCTAACCTAACCTCATCACCATAAGCCAGCTTCCTACAACTCAAACACAAAACCTGCCAACAATCTCCAATACCCCTAAAAACTGCACACCAGAATTCATCAAAGACAAGAATACCCAATTACCTGTGGGGGCACATTTCTCACAGAAAAACCACTCTGTCTCCAGTCTCTCAGGCCTGATCCTGAGAGAGATTTTACAAATCACTTTTCATAGCCATGCCCTCCTTCAGCTACCTCCCCAGTGCCTTCACATCTGGTGACAGTGTCTTGCCCCAGGCAGGAACATTGATCCCCTGGAACTTTTCCATTTGGTTCTCTAGGTCCCTCATTATGGAAATCACCTGGCTAAGGAGGGCATTGCCAGTGCTGAGGGTGTCAGTGGCCTTGAGGAAGGGCTTGAGGACCACCAAGATCTGGGAAATGTTATCTCACTCATTTCTGTTAAGGGGACTGCTGATCCCAAGCTCCCTAAGCAAGGCCATGTCATGGATGGCCTTCTGTTGCTCTATCAGCCTTTCCAACATCAGGTATGTGGAATTCTACTGAGTCTCCACATCCTGCATGATTTTGTGCTGTGGGATATTCAGCTCTGCCTATTTCTCCCATGGCATCTTGCCCCCCTTCATGCTGTGGTGGAAGTAGCCCACCACCTTCCTGCATTTTGAAATCAGCTGGGTGGTAGTGATGGCACCGTCACCAGCAGCCCTGTCCCCCTCCAAGGCATCCCTGAATATGAGGTGCAGGTTGTGTGCCACACAGTGGATGCCAACAAAGCTGGCATCACAGATGACTTTGACCATATTGGCCCCATTGTCAGTAACCATGAACCCACAGGTGAGCTCGCCCTGCTCAATGAGCCACCCCTGTACCATATAGTTCATGGCCACCATGATCTCCCTTGCCGTGTGGGACTCATCTATCATCTTGGCTTGAAGGAGAGCCCACCAACAGCCTGACTGATCACACCAGTGCCCTGTGAGGGAGAGGTAGGTGTGATCTCCACCCCGGCTGCTCCGGATATAGGAAGTGAAGTGTAAGACTACCTGCAGCCATGCCTTGCACAGCTTCTCCCTCAAGTACTCCCTGCATGCCTCATACAGGGAGGGCACCACCGTCGTGGTAAAGGTGGTGCATGCAGGCAATTGGTAAGATGGGGCCATGAGCACCATGAGCTGCCTGAACCCTGGCCACTCAACTAAGTAGAAGGACAGGCCATCCAGAGCAAGCATTTCCCTCATGCTTTGGATGATCTCGCTCACCCTTCAAATTCACCCCGCTTTGTCTGCAGCTTTCTCCCACTGCTCCAGGGTGGCCTGCCTCTGCTTTGGTGGGACAGGGGCTTTGAAGCAAGCGGGGGACTTCCCTTTGGGCATGCTACCACTGGTGCCAGGCTGAGGAGGAAGAAGGGCAAGGGGGTGCTTCCTCCTCAGATGCAGCAGCATCACTATGGTGGTGAAGTTTTTCACCTCCTTGCCCCAGCTGATCTGCCTTCGGCAGTGCTTTCAGATAGCATACTTGGGATCATCTGCTACTTCAAAATGATCCCACACTACACTACTCCACCAAATCTGAGTTGAGGGTGGAGATCCTGCCTTATCCACCTCCTCAGCAGGCAGAGGCACAACAACAGGAGAAGCTGACTCAGCTAAGCCACTTGCCTCCACAACCTCCTCTGAGGTACCTTCCTGACAAGGAAACCTGGGTCTAGGGTAACTTTGAGGGGTATGGAGCACAAACTCAGATTCCCCCTCGGTTCCCAGAATTTCTTTAGCTAGGGCATTTACTGTTTCTAGACAACTGTAAAGGTGTTCTGTTAAAATTTCTTCCCCAATTAGTGAAGAAAAGATCAGGTTAGGGAACCAAGTAGAGTTGGGGTTCTCAACCCTTTTGGACTCAAGGCTCCACTTGTTAGAACCAAGGCATGTCTCAAAGAATGCTGACTCCTAGTTTTCCCTCTTTTTTTGACTACAGAAAAATGCTAGATGAATTCTTCTGTTGTAAAGAATTCAAGAAGGCTGAAAACAGGTCAGAATGTTTCTAACACTGCATTTCTATTTGAAATCTCTGGATTTATCTTGTTAATCATGTTTGCAGATGTAATAATACTAACATTGTATGGCACTTTGCAACTCCCTTGATAGGATCTCAAGGCAACTGGGATGCCACAGCATCCTGGTTGAGAATCGTTGTATTAGAGCAGGGGTCAGCAACATATGGCACACATGCCGAAGACATCATGTGGCATGATTTTGATTGGCACGTAGAATGCTTCCTGCCCTGAGAGGCAGAAAGAGCTGTGCACATACCTGTGTGCAGATCCAGAAGTATGTGGCTGGCCCCACACAGGGAACAACCTGTCACTGCCACCTACCCCAGGCCAGAAAGAACCTTGTGCCACTGCTGACTCCAGCCTGGTAAGAGCACAGAACTGCCAACGGCCCCGTTCCCATCCCAGCACCTCCAATGGCCCCAGCTGCAGTTGGGCACCACTGCCAGTGTCAGCCCTGCATGGGCCTGGGCCCTGGGCCTGGCCCCGGGCTGGTGATGCTGCCAGCCCCAACCATGGTAGGGCCCCAGCCAGGCACCACCACCAGCCCCAGCCCCATCTCAGGACTGCTGCTGGCCCCAGCCCAATGTGGGCCCTGACCCAACCCCAGCCCAGTGCCACCACTAGCCCCATCCTGGCACTGCCAATGGTTGGTGGCTGCACCGGGCTGGGGCCCTTGCAGGGCCAGGGCCATCAATAGCACCGGGATGGGGCTGGGGCCTGTGCAGGGCTAGGGCTGTTGATCTGCATGGGCCCTGGCCCATCCCAGCACTGCCGATGGCCCTGGGTCCAGCCCCAGCCTGGCACTGCCAGCTGCCCCATCTCTGTGCAGACCCTGGCCCCAGCTCTGCACTGCTGATGGCCCTGGCCCTGCATGGGCCTCAGCCTCTGCCCCATACTGCCAATGGCCCTGGCTCCAGTCTCAGCCCCATTCTGCCGGTGGGTCCTGGTTCCACCCCCAGCCCTGTGCTGCTGATGGCCCCACCCTACGCAGACCCCAGCCCCAGCTCCACACTGCTGACAGCCCCGGCCCTGGCCCTTGCCCTAGCCCCAGCCCAGTGCTACCTGTAGCTCCATTCCCAGCACCACTGATGACCCCAGACCCATCCCGGCCCCAGCCCTGCTTGGGCCCCAGCCCCATCCTGGCACCTCTGATGGCCCCAGCTGCAGCCAGGCACCACTGCTGGCCTCAGCCCTGTGCAGGGTCCAGTCCAGTGCCCCTGCCATCCCCAGCCCCAGCCAGGCACTGCCAAGCACCCCAGCCCAGCTTGGGTCCCAGCCCCAGCCTGGCACCAGGGGATGGGTGCTTCCACTGTCCTGCCACTAAAAGGATTATTAAAACACAGAGAGATTCAAGGAAGAGGGCCAAGTCGCTTGCTACAAAAGAAGGCAAATACCCCAGCAGTCCATACCATTCTGACCATGAGATAAAATTCCTTCCTGATCCCAGCCTGGTGCTACTGACAGCCCCAGCCCAGGAAGAGCCCAGAACATCCATTGGACCTAGCCCAGGAAGAGCCCAGTGTTACTGTCTGTTGTTATTTTTTTTCCCTGAAGTTGAAGGGTACATTTGACAAAATGTCAGCTTCTAAGAAAGCAAAGTTAGATACATGTTCATTTCAGCCTTCTTGGACAAACAAATTTGAATTTGTTCAAAAGAAGGTCCATGCTGTTTGTGCTTTATGTTGTGAAAGTGTTGTTTGTTGCACATCAAGTGTTCTATGACATTTTCAAATGAATTACGAGCAAACCTTTCTTGACGAAGCAGATACAATTGAATCGATCAAAAAAGCAGTAGCAGGATACAAGAAGCAAATCAGTGTTTTTAAACACTTAAGTGTAAGTAAAAATCAAGCCACAGAAGGAAGTTACAAAATTGCACAGTGCATTGCAAAAAATGGAAAGCCATTTACAGATGGGAAATATATAAAAGAAGCTTTCCTCAGCAGTTTGTTCAATGATTTGCCAAATAAAGACATGGCCCTATCTAGAATAAAAGAACTGCCTGTCTCTGCCAGAACAGTTGAGAGACACTTGTGTGAAATGGTAGAAAACATTAGCAAAAAGCAGACAACTGCATTAAAAGACATAGCAGTGTTTAGCATTGTACTTGATGAGAGCATGGATATAAATGACATTCCACGTTTGGCAGTTGTTGCAAGGTATTGTACTTCTGATGAAATGCAAGAGGAACTTTGTTGCCTAAAACCCTTGCATAGCACAACAAAGGGGGAAGATATGGTGAAAATGTTTGTAAACCATTTTGAAGAATGAGAAGTCTACATTAGAAAAATATTTTGTGTGACAACAAACGGTGTTCCTGCCATAGTCAGAAAACAGAAGGGATTTGTAAAGTTACTTGATCAAATCAGCCACCCAACAGTCACATTTCACTATCATCCATCAAGAAAACCTGTATGCTGAAGTTTCTAATTCAGAGTTTAGTAATGTGATGAATACAGTGATGTGAATTGTGAATTGCCTTGTTGCTCGATCTGCTTTGACAGACAGTTTCAAGCACTGTTAGAAGAGATGGACAGTGCTTATAACAACATTCCACTTCACAGCACCGTCTGGTGTTTAAGTTGTGGCAAGGTTTTGATTCACTGTGTAAACTGTTTTGATGCAATCAAGGCCTTTTTGTCAGAAAAAGGACAAAACTACCCCAAACTGGATGGTGACAAATGGCTGTGTAAGCTCATATGTCTAACTGACACCACCACTCACCTAAACAAACTTAACCTCCATCTCCAGGGTGCAGGGTAAATGGTTCTGGATCGTTATGAAATCTGGAAGGCATTTCTTGCAAAACTAGCAGTTTTTTCTCAGGATATTTGACCTTTGACTTTCCACTACTTCCAACATGTTAAAGAGCTACCAACACATTGCACTGTCAGTGTCAATGAGATTGGAATGTACACACAAGAACTGGAATCAGAATTTTCTGACAGATTTCAAGATTTCCAGCAATTTGACCCAATGTTTTATTTTCTAATTAAACCAGAAAACTTCAATGAAAGTGACTTGGCTTTGTCTGTATTTCAGTGGATGGCTGTTGAGGATTTCAAAATGCATCTCATTGAGTTAAAAAACTCAGAATTGTGGGCATCAATGCTTAGAGATCTGTGCAGTGCACTTGAAGCTACTGAGAGAGGTCATGGGGCCTCTATTCTGACCTGCTAGAAATCCTTGCCAGTGAAATTTTACAGTTTGAAGAAAATTGAGTTTGCAATGCTCTCAGCATTTGGATGCACATACCTGTGTGAACAGGTATTTTCACATATGAAGGCAGTCTTCTGTCCCTCTAGGAGCCAGTTAACAACTGATCACTCAGAAGCCTGCATGCAGCTTAAAGTATCAGATACAAGCCAGACATTGGAAAACTCAGCAAGGAGAAACAAAGGCAAGCATCACAGTAAACTGGTATGATCTGCATTTTAATTTAATTTTAAATTAAGCTTCTTAAGCATTTTAAAAACTGTATTTACTTTGCATACAGCAATAATTTAATTATATATAGACAGAGGCCTTATAACACTAATATATAATGTGTCCTGCTATGTACTCCCCCGCCCTCATTTTGTTTTTCTGGCATAATGGCACTCCAGCACCTTCCAAGGTAGACATTGTGGTTTTTTCGGTACTCTAGCCAAAAAAGATTACCTACCCCTGTATTAGAGGGATAAAGATATCAGCATGGATCCTGGTTTTCTCTGATAAAAAAAAAATAAATCCCCAATTTTTGGATTAAAAAGGACCCCAAAATCCACATTTTTCTGTGATCAAAATGAAACACCACTATATCCATGGAAAAAATGTGGATTTTGGGGTCCTTTTTAATCCAAAAATTGGGGATTTTTTTATTAAAGAAAAGCCCGATCTCTGGATATCAGTTGGCATTCTCTTTCCTCTTGTATGTGGGATCCTGCTAAGATAGGTTTATACATAATAAGAAAATACCCTTTTGTTAGTTTATAATAAAATTACATGTCTTACCTCCGCTAAGCAGAAGCTAGAGTAATTTCAAGAAGAGCTCATCACTAGTTGGTCATTGATAATATTCACAAATGCCTTTGCTCATGATAAGAAGTCTCCCTCAGTGTGTGTGACAGAAGCAAGATGTACTAGTAATTACCTAGAGGTATTTGGCTTACTAAATGTATAGCTCTACATTTTATTTTTATCTAACAAATGCAGCTTTCAAATGAAATCAAAGTTAATTTTTATTCATAAAAGTATGAGAAAAATGTGCTCTTGCATTTTTAATAATTAATTCTTTGTTAGGTTTTCATTCCATACATGAAAGAGAAGTCACAAGATATTCCTCTGTGTACAATGCAAAAACATAAAATAATCAGAATGTTTTAGAAACTATAAAAGAAGTTTTCTGTCTTTATTACTATCTCTTCTAGGATGCTGACTATTTTAATGGATATTTTTTCTTGTTGTTTTCCTCTTTCAGGAGGAGGTCATTGCTTATCATCTTTATCATTTTAGAACTATCAATGCTATCCCTTCTCCAGGTTGTTCCTATGTTGATCTTTTCCAAACAATTTGCTTATGTTGTATGTTCCATTAAGTATCCTTAATTCCATGTTATTGATGTATTACACTTAGTATCACAATGTAAAAATATTATTTCATGGAACATTGAATGTCTTAACAGCCCTATTAAAGGGGGAAACATATTTGCATTTCTTAGAACATTTAGTTTCCTTACAATTTTCTTTCAAGAAATCCACATTTTGGAAAAAGTATCTCAGAAATGATGAGGAAGGTGATTTTCAAAGTGAGTCTTTTCACTTATTCTAATAAAAAAGGATGGATTGAGAAACCAACTGGTAAACATTAAAATATAACTAAACTTTCTCAAAACACAGATCCAGAAAAATATGATATAGTGAGGCAAATTAAAAAAAAAAAAAACAGACTTATTTATATGCATTAAACTATTAGGCCTGAACAAAAAATGATCTTTTTGTAAAAATAGGAAGATCCTTTTGTGATACTGTATACATAATTAGATGGAATTTTATTGTTAACAGGCAATCTTAAAAAAAGGCTCTTTTCATCATAATCTCAGAAACTCTTGTCATTTCTAAACCAGGAATTAAGCATATGGGTAGAGATTGCTCTATATCAAGGGCGTGGAATTTTACTTTTTTATTATCACAACAAACATATTTCAGACTATATCTTCTCTTTCTTTCAAAATGTTATCCTTGAGAATTGATTGGTTACATTTTTTAGACATGCAACATAGGCTTCTCCAATCTTTTTAAGCCCCCAAACAGGCTTAATTATTAGAGGGGAGTGAAAAAAGAAAAATTTCAAATTCCAGTTTCCTTTGAATTTTTCTGTCACTCTGAAGTGTTTGTACTCCCATGCTAGAGTTGATTGCCAGGAAATATCAAGATATGTAAGGGACAAAATCAGGAAGGTAAGGGTAAAAAATGAGGAACGTTAAGGATAAGAAGAGATTCTATAAATATGTGGCCCAGAAAAAAAGGACCAAGAAAACAGTGACACCACTATTAAATAGCCAGGGCAAGCTCTTAACAGAAGATGCAAAGAAGACAGATCTACTCAAAAACTACTTTGCCTCAGAGTTCACAAAATATTAGGCTGCAAACAGGCAACAACGGTCATTTGGACGAGGAAAGGGAAAAACTGAAGGATGAGATAAAAGAAACAGAGAGTTTGAATGAATATGAATGAATTCAATTCAGCTAAGCCTAATGAATTTGATCCCAGTGTACTGAAAGCATTGGCAAAGGAGATCTCAGAGCACTTGGCAACGATATTCTTAAAGTCACGAGAGGTGGGCAAAGTACAAAATGGACTGCAAAAGGGCCTATATTGTACCCCTCTTTAATAAAGACAAAAAAGAAAACCCAAGAAACAGCCTCACTTCAGTATCCAGGAAGTTACTGGAACATATCATAAAAAAGTCCATTTGCAAGCAACTGGAGAAGGAAAGGCTGGTCGACCAGCCAGCTTGAACTTACTTAAAACAAATGATTTCAGACAAACTTGAGCTCCTCCTTTGACAAAGTAACTACTTAGGTGGATGGAGGGAATGCTGTGGGTATATTGTATTTGGGCTTCAGAAAGGTTTCTGACAAAATCCCAATGTCCCTTATGACTAGGGTGACCATACATACCGGTTTGGCCAGGACAGTCCCAGATTACATATACCATCCCAGCTAGCTGTTGAAAACAGAAATAAAAGTCCTGGATTGAAGCCACCCTGCCCACACTGCCCAACCTGGCTCCTCCTGAACAGTGGCTGGAGGCAGGGAGCAGGCTGGTGTGGGCACAGCTCTTCCTGCCTGGGGGAGGACAGTGTCCCAGATTTCTTTTAAAATAATATGGTCACCCTACATATGACCTTCTCATAAACAGGGATTTTGATTTTCTCTGATTAAAAAAAAAAATCCCCAATTTTCAGATTTAAAAAAAGTAACCCAAAATCCACATTTTTCCTTGATTAAAATGAAACACCACTAATATATCTATACTAGCCAATTGTCCATCAAGAATGATGGGGTGCAGGCAGGGACGGAGCACCGCCACCTCCCAGGAGTGGGAGCGGGGATCTTGCCCCACCATCCCCTCCATCCCCTCCTCTTCACCAGCGCCCCATGCTGCTGCCACCTCTAGTGCTGCTGGCCTCACCCGAGCCTTGCTCCTTGGAGGTGGCAGAGCACTGCCATGACAGGGGGGATGGAGTGGAGGAGTGAGGCTAGCGCTACTGGCCTTTCCCCCCACCCCGCTCTGTCCCCTCCATTCCCACCATCATGGCGGTACTCCACACTCACTTACAAACGTGCTCCAACACTTATAAATATTCTAGGAATAAACTGATCTTCACTGATGTAAACATATTTTTAGTCATTTGAAATCCACAAAATTTAAAGGATGATAATAACTAACGCTGGAAAACACTGTGTTTATTTTTTTAATCAAACAAAGATACAGACCATGCCCTAATTTTCTTACATTCTAAAAATTCATTATTTTTTTGTTAATCTTTTCTTTCAAGTACAATATTAATGATTACCATGAGGCACTCATCATCTACTGAGTAATCCACCACTTATAACTAACACAGAATTATCTTCAGGCTGTCCAATTTAAGAATCCTCTGGATGCTCCTATAGTGAATAAAGCAGTCACTGATTGTACTGAATTAAACTGAGTCCATCCATTTATTTCTAGGAGTAATATATTGCCAAACCCTGTGCTCACAAACTATTGTCTCAGCAAATCTAATGATGCTTTCAGAAGTTTTGGGGTGGGATGGAGCTATGGAGAAAGTTCAAACAAAAGTTGAATGTACATAAAAGTATTGTTTTACAGATGTGAATCTTGGATGGCATATTAGATGGCATACACTCTCTTTTCTGGAAACTAACCAGATCCTGTAATCAGCAGCTCAGCTATATATGTCACATGACACAAAAGAAAAACAAATCATGACTAAAATTGTGGATTTTTCCAAGACACTTTTTCTGTGAGTTCTATTCGTATGTCCAATATGAGAAAGTCCTTATGAATATGAAAAAGATTCTTTACAGTAAACTGAATACCATCATGCAGTAGTAGTAGGATGGATGGCTAGGACAACAAATCAGTTTACAACAAGAGAGAGTGAGCAGAAGCATGTTGTGGTGCTACTTCAAGCAGCTTTTAATTGAACAGAGGATGAAAGGATAGCAATGGAAGGAAAATTACTGGCAGCTGTATAATCAAAAGAGGTTATAACTTTGAACTGAGTAGAGCACCTTGCCTCCATCATCTCAAATTTAACAGCCTTAGAATGATGGAAACTACAGACAATCGGTCTTCCAAAGCATCCATGTAAACTAAAAATATATAAGAAGCCTCTTCTTTCAAGGAGAAAGCATTATTGCTGGAACACTAATATTCTAAGATTCATATTCTTAAATGAAGTCTAGAGGTGGGCATCTCCTGTAGTTTCCTTAGCATTCTCAATACAAATCATGATCTGCTGTCCTTTTCCTGTGTATTTAATAAAATACTAAAACAAAAATCAGGTGTATGTAGCCAAGTTACCAGTGATTTTGTCATAACAAAACATTCTCTCCTCTCTCTTTTGTCAGCATATCACAAGTGATCATTCCATCCATTCTATTTTTATATCAGGCAGTTTATTTTTCTAGCACACTTTTCACTTAAAGCTTCACCAGTGCAAACAGAGGTCTCTATGACTGATTTGCCTTAAGGTATGAATTAAAATGTAAACCTGCAAAATATCAATAAAACTGACATAAAACTTTTTTGTACTCTAGGATATAAGGCAAAAAAGAGTATGGCCTCAAGGCAATATACAGTGCCTAAAGGCTCAGAAAGTCTCCTGCCACACATTATATTGGGATATTATTACACTGTGTCTATTGACATAGTGCCCTTGGGATTTTACAGGTCTTTGAACATGAATTGTAAGATTGTTCACATTTTAGCTAGTGCAGACTGATATACTGTTGCTCTAATACTCAAGAGTAGGCCAAAAATACCAAATCTTTTCTTGCATTGGCTAGTGTGAGTGTCAAATTACCAGCCTAAACCAAGCAAAAGGGAATGCTAATTAAAAGGGCAGGATGTGTTCCAGTTGTTCTAATCAAAGAGAGCTTAATCCCTCCATAAGCTGGCTGGCTTTGTTGGAGGAAATTCTGAACAACCTTGTTACTTTTGATAACTGTAAGCCACTGACTCATGGCCCCTTGACAGCTAGCTGAGCATGTAATAACATTTCTCTGTATTTGGGGACTGGCTTAGCTGGCTTTATAATAGATTATTGTGGATGTTAAAGTGAAATGTTAGTCTTTCTTTAAATCTCTGTATTCCCTAGTAATTAAGGTTATAAAAAGGGCACTGAACACAATACAGCTTCAAGGTCGCCAAACATGGATATAAAAGTCTTCAGTTTGTGTAAATAAGGAATTAACCATGGGTTTATTCTGCAGTATTATTAACAAAAAATGGTGGCTTTTCCCCTACTCATACATGTTTTCACAGAAAGTTGTTTTTTTTTTTAAATGAACAACTGCCTTTCACTTTAATTAGTCCAGTTAGCAAGAAGTAAGTACATCTCTAAAATAACAGAGCAAGAGAAAATGTTAAAATCAGGGGCAAAACCCTTGAGTAAGCAGAATACTACCACATAAAGTGAACAATCAGAAGACACCATATAGTTTCATCCATAGAAGTAGAGGTTATTGGGTATAACAAGAACCTCAGAGAAATCTCAACCTTTGGCATAGCAAATCTTGAGAGACTGTAAAAACTAGAATTTCATTTTAACTTTCCAGGTAGTGACAGTTATTGGTGTTTTATGTTTTCTAGTCTGTGTATTTTATTGTAAATGGAAAAGCTTTAGGAAAGAAATTGCTCAAACTGCAAGCATTAAACCCCTGATGTGGGGGAAGGCATACTAACCCTTATTATGGGGGAAGAATATGGAACCTGGGTAAGAGAGAAGGGAATAGAGAAACAAAGAGATCTCCTGACACAAATAAAGACAACGGTGGGGCCTAGTAGCTGAGAAAAGAGATCACATTTAATCTGGTATATGGTTGATGACAGCTATTAACAGTTTTGGAATATAGCACTGGAAGTAGTTTCTCTTCATTGCAGGGAACCATTTGTCCAAGAGTCTACAGGAGTATTCACTGTGATGCTTCTCACACACCATAGTTACAAAGCTGTGCTGTAGCATAACAATAAAATATGAGCTAAATAAACATAAGTCTAGAGGGGACTTAGGCTCCTTTAACCAGAATTTAGGTGTCACAACCCAAAGTTGTGATTTTTGTTTTGTGTGTGCTTTGGCACTGCTAAATTATTTTCCCGCCAAATTGCAGCTTCTTTGCACGGTGGAGTTTTCTGCTGCAAAGGAGAACCCCGGTGCAAGGGAGAATTCCCGCCACCAGTAGCTTTCTTTGCATGGTGCATTTCTTTGTTGCAGCACAGAAATGCACGTTGCAAGGCGTTCCCGCCATTCGTATTCAAATTTGTGCCCCACCATTGGCTAGTTCTCAATTATTCC
>NW_005842086.1:447906-451463 GCF_000455745.1 Alligator sinensis | reverse complement strand
TCCTCGACGTATCCCTCTTCCCTGTGCACAAAAGGACCCACGGAGCCTAGCAAACTTTGTGTGAGTGAATTGTGAGTGAATAAACGGACCCACGGAGCCTAGCAAACTTCGTGGGAGAGAGAATAAACGGACCCACGGAGCTTCAACAACTCCGTGGGAGAGAGAGAGCTTGTTGTAGTCCTCAAACGAGGATTTACTCGGAGCTGTGCCTGGAAAACTGTCCAGCCTACACCATGACCATCTTCGGTGTAAGTAAATAATCTTTAAATCAACCATTACGCATCCGTGCCTAATTCTAGCGTTTCGCCCGTTCTCTCTAACCCCGCGTGCCCGGGCTGCTGGCCACAGCCCGCGCAGAGCACAAAAAGGGCCCGGATTGCTCCCGGCCCACACATTAGGTACCATTGGGCATGTCTACATGAGACACTTAACTGTGCAGTAGTGTAGCTTACTGCGTAGTAAGCATGTGTGTCTACATGTACATATGCTTACTATGCAGTAAACCTCAGTAGTTGTGAACAAGTGCAAGTAGCAAATTTACTTTTTATTAGTAACAGCACAGTAGCAATCATGTAGATGCCTGACTGGGAGCAAATCTGCTCCTGGTCAACTGTCCACCAGATGGTGGGGGATTGCTCCCTCTCACCAGGAGCTGCCTGCTGCCAGGGCAGGTTCCACCACCAGAGCCCAGGCAGAGACTATGTCCCTCTGCCCTGGGAATCAGGGAGCTCCAAACTCCTTGCTCTGCCATCATGATTGGGAAGCAGAGGGCTGGGAGATCCTTATCTCCCAGTGCCAGATCCACAGCCACAGGGTTTGTCCTGGCAGATCCTCATCTCCCAGCACCAACCCTATTACTGCAGAGTGGGTGCTGGGAGATAATTGTCTCCCAGCCCAAGCCCTGTGACTACAGAGCTCAGGCAGGGAGATAAGGGTCTCCAAGTGCAGGCCCCATGGTGCATAGCTGCACTGGGAGCTCCCTGCTGCCATGGGCTGGGGACCCTGTTCCCCACTCAGCTCTGTGAGCACAGAGGTGAGTGAGGAATAGGCTGGGGTGCCTGTTGGATCTGAGCCAGGAACAGGATCCCCAGCCTCCGCCCTTCATGCGAGCTGGGAACTACCCTGGTCAGGGGCAGGTCCTAGCCCCATGTGCCAATTGAGAAATCAGGGCACGGGGCTTGGAAAAAGCTGCAAGGGTAGGGTAAGTCCCAGCCCCCTCCCCTGATCTGTCGGTGCAGGAACTAGCAGCAAGCTAGCTGCTAGCTGCCCCACTGACAGATCAGGACAGGGGACTGGGACCTGTCCCTCACCTGTAGATATTTCCAAGTCCCCTTCCTCTGATTGGGGAGTCTGAGCCAGTATCTCCCTGCTGCTGGGGCAAGGGTACATTGTCCTCACCCTGGCAGCAGGCAGCCCCTGGGGGCAGGGTGTAATGTGCCAGCCCCAGCCAGGAGTCTTCTAGTCTGTTGCTCCCAGCTAACCCCTGGGCTAGCACCCAGGTGGATCATAGAGCTTCCCCTGTGGGGAAGATGCTTACCATTGTGGGGCCCCAGGAAGCCAGAGCAGTTTACTGCCATTAGCAGCAGATCTGCTCCCACTTTTCTGCATGTGTATATGCCTGTCCAGGACTGTTTATGCATGAGAAGTTTAGTTGCAAGTAAACTAATCCCAGATCAAATGTATGATGACAAACCCAGTGCTACCTAACCTAAAGTACCTCTAAGCCTATGGTTCTATTAGCCAATCAGTATTCACAAATAAACTTTCCCCTGCCTGTCTTGACTGTAGGGCCCCATCTGGGAAGTATCTTCAGAACTATAATTCTCTTCCTATGATGACTGAAACTCACATCATTTATCAGAGTTCTCCAGCAACTAGGAAAGAAGGATTCTTCCAATCTCTCCAATGGAAATAGTTCAACTTTGTATTACATAATCAATGAGACCAGGAGAAGAAATAAAGAAAATTACTCTATAACTTAGTGGCTAGGCTCAGAGACATACCGGGTAGGTTATGCACCATGTATCAGTACAAAATAGCTGCTGCTGTGGGAAGATGTGGCCAGCAACTACTGGCTTCAGTGGCACAGAACAGTGGGACATGTCCAGCAGCCAAGGGGGGATGGGGGGAGATGTGGCAGGGGGCTGAGAGTCCAGCAGCTACAGGCTGTGGCCACATGGAGTGAGGAAAGTTGTCTAACACTCAGGAAGATTAGCTTGAGTCCTTCCAACAGCCCTCTGGAAATCCCATGCTGAGCAACACTAAAAAACACTTAATTTGGTGGCAGCTGCAGAGCAGAAAAAAGGGTTAACCTGATGGCTGCTGGTCATCTCCCCACATTCCACCTGACCAGATCCTACAACTGCTACAAACATGAGTTCTCTTGCCTCCATTATGGTCTCCTGGTGCCTCTGTTCTGGCATTCCCCCTTAGTCAAAGCTTGGGCCTCGTGCCTCCCTCACCCACTGCTACTTATGCTACTGGTTAAGTCACTCAGTAGATAGGGTGAGACCTGGGTTCCACTGCCTACTTCATTGAATATTTATTTGTATGCAAAATTAAAAAGCTTCTATAGGAGAAGTTGAGATACTCCCAAACAGGTCTACCTAATAGCTTCATGGTGAAGGCACTGTGAGTTCAAGTTTATTTGGGCAGAGATGGGATTTGAAGTAGGCTCTCCTAACTTCCTGGTTAGTATCTACATTCTGAAATAAAAGAGTAGGAGCACTCACACCATTATACAACCCTTCACTGTGAAAAAAAATTGACTGCTTAGGCACCTACTTCAGGAGAGATCCATGGTTATGAATTATGAGCAGAGATAGACACCACTTTTTAGCACAGAGTTAGGTGAACTCCCATGTCTAAGTACCTCTTGAAATACCAGCCCATAGTGTTTTTTCTATGAGGACATAAAAACATTATTTTACCCACAATCGGTTCACTCTGGAGCATTTTTGTCCCTGTATATCTTCTTTTCAGTCAACTGGGAGAACCTATTTTCAGACTCCTGAAGAATATCTAATATTTCTATGGAATGTGTTAGATGGGATAAGTGTTTTAATGGGAAATTAATTACTGTCACAGTTCTTATAGTCTCAGCTTCTACAGCTACATCACTGGTTTCTGTGCCAGCCACAATGACTTGTGTCCATCCTCTCAATACTTTTTCAGATGATCACTACATCTAAGAAGCATTTATATTTAAAAATGTGGGTTAGCATTAAGCCTATATAAGCATTAGGCTTATATAAACAGAGAAGTGTATATACTTAAATTAATGTAACCTTTTCTATCAATTGCCAGTATTATATCACAAAATGTCACAAAGTAATATGATACATGTATATCACAAACTGATATGATCTCTGTATAGGTATCATATCAGTTTGTAACATTTCCTGATATAATACTGATAAACATGCATCTGTGGGCATACATTTGTGATACACATATACCATTTTGCCTAAGTTAGGATAGATTTGTTTGAATAGGATTGTAAAGAGAAACAACTTCCCTTAATGCAATGGAAGAGGTTAATTGTAATATTTCCTGCT
>NW_005842086.1:427744-447875 GCF_000455745.1 Alligator sinensis | reverse complement strand
CTGAGATTAAAAGCCTACAGATAATGACATTCTGCAGGCCAGAAAAATCAGTCCTTTGTTAACTGATTCTCATTGCTGTAAATCAGAGCCAATGTGCTCAAAGGCCAGATACAGAAATTACACTTACACTGATCTATTTGATCGGAAAGTGATCTAAACCTGTAACTATACAGAAGTTTGGTGCACATAGACTGGTCTAAAAATGGTGGGACCCGGTCTTAGATAAACCTAGATCAATGTGTCTCAAACTGAATCGATTTATGTTAGACCAGTGAATCAAACATCTGTACTAGTTCCCCTATCAATTCAAGTTAGATCACTGTCCTCTGGCATCCCAGACTCCTTTGTGGCTCCCTGCAACCCCCACCCACCCAAGACCCCCTCTCCCTGGCCCCAGACCCCAGCCCGGGTTTGACTGGAAGGTGCAGTCCCCACCCACTGAAGACTGGGCTGCATCCCCAGCTGGCCTCCTGCCCCACCCCCCTCCCTTGTCAGCCAGCCCTCACTGCTCCAGCTATGGAGCACAGGAGCAGGGCTAGCCCTGCTCCCTGGAACAGACAGCACAGCCCATCCCAGGTCAGGAAAGCGTCCCAGGTCAGGAAAGCAGGCTGGGATGCTGGGGGACTGTGATTTAACTTAAACCAGAAGTTCCATAAACCAGTTTGACTCAAATCAGTTAATTCTGATACTACAGTCAACCAGGTTTATCTTAAGCCAGTTTCAGCCATTTTGAAACTAGTTTATGTGCACTGAGCTTCTGTTCTGTTACAGGTTTAAATCTGTTTCTGATCACTTAAACCAGTTTATGTGTAACTTCTGTCCCTAGCCATAGAGTACTAGCACCCGAAACTAGTGGTTTGCTTAAGCAGGCCTATAATGATAAAAAATATCTCATGTCTCCATAAGACTATAAGATCTTATTCCTTTTTTTCTTTTAAAAAAGAAGGATGGCTGTTTTGTAGAAAAGAAGGTACGTATGGTTTTATGACAGTGTCGAGAACTCTGTTTCAGTAACCTATTTACATTTTAACTGCCTAGCAAGTAAAGACAAAAATTGCGTGTCTTACAGATTCTTGGGAATTTATATCAGTGGATCTAAAATTTAATTGCTAAAGTAGCTCAGGTGGCAGAAATGATAACAAATGTAACAAAATGCAATCCCTCTACATCATGTAATCATCCCAAGTATAATATCATAAAAGTGATTATGTAACCTTTCATATGATATACAGTGGCCGTGTCTACATGAGACGCTACTGTGCAGCAGAGTTAGCAGGCACTAACTGTGATGTGAAACGACTGCGCAAGTAGTAATGAACAGGGATCCTGGTTTTCTCTGATAAAAAATCCTCAATTGTCAGATAAAGAAAGTAACCCAAAATCCACATTTTTTATGATTAAAATGAAGCACTACATATATATATATATATGAATGTGTGTGTGTGTATAAGTGATGCTTCATTTTAATCACAGAAAAATGTGGATTTTAGGTCACTTTTTTAATCTGATTATCGTGGATTTTTTTAACGGAGAAAACCTGGATCCCTGGTAATGAGCTACTGTGCAGTAGCTCATTGCTACTGCACAGCAGCATCAGAAAAAAACTGTGTGGGGATATTAGTGCACAGTAACAACAGTTACTGTGCAGTCATTTAGTATTTGGTTATGCAAGTACTAAATGACTGCACAGTAAGTACTGCAGAGTCTGCTACTGATGTAGATGCAGCCAGTAAGTATCAATCTTCATTGGAACTCAGAAAAACTACTGCCCTATTCTCACATTGTGTATGTAAGGCCTGATCCCAGTCTTACTGATTTTAGTCAAAACAGTATTAAACCAACATAAATATGTGCTAGATTTAATACAGTCAAGGCTTGGTACACTGAGGGCATGTCTACATGTGCTTTTACATGCACCAGAACTCTATAGGCATTTATACACATACTTTTTTGTCCCGTGATACACTGGAGATCTGCCACTTTGGAGCAAACTCAATTAATCACTGCATGTCTGCATGCGCTAAGGCCACTGCCTTAGTGGATCAACTTGAGACTAAAGTCAGTTCCAGGTCAGTCAACATAATGCACCTTAGCACACCTACATATATGTTAAGGCACTTTACCTACTAGTGCCTAAATTTGATACTTGTTTTTTAGGTCTGTGCGAAGCTTCAGGTGCTGATTTGATTCACAGGAGATTTGGCCTGATTTGGTGGCCGAATCTCTGAGTCTGAATCAAAATGGGGAGCAATTAAAAGTTCCAAATTGATTTGAAGCTCTCCAAATCAATTTGGAAAAGATCTGAAGAGCTTCGGAGATTCAGGCAGTCCCTGCCTACTACAGCAGGGAGCTAGACTCCGAGCTGGTAAGTAGGAGCCAAGGGAGGGGGGGGATGGAAAAGGGGGGGGAGTCATGGGAAGACCCCTGCCTGGCTCCATCACCTGCCTGCTCCCCCAGCCCCTCCCCCCATGTAGCATGTGGCAGTGGAGGGCAGCAGGGATTGTCCCCGCCACCCGGCAGCATCTGGTGAGTCAGGGCTTTTTTTTTTTCAAGGAGCCCAGAGCTGGGGTGGGCGGGGCAGCCATTGAGAGTGGGCAGGAGATAGGGTCTGTGTGATCTGGAGATTCGGCTGACTCGGCAACAGCCGAATCTCCAAATCAGATTCAGTCAAATTGATTCATGACTGTGATTTGAATCACCGAATCAGATCACTGTCCCCTGTATCAGCCAAATCCAAATCCGAAGTGAATATTAGCCTCTTTGCACAGGCATACTGCTTTTGCAGGTATCAAATTTAGGCATGAATATCCTAAAATCACCATTTTTAAGGCACATTAAGGGTGTTCACATGTAGACCCATGTCTCTAATATGCCTTAAAAATGGCTAATGTGCCTTAAATCTGCATGTGTAGACATGCCCTGAGACAACAAAGTAGTGGGGGGGACTAACCTGGATTATGTTTTGTTCAGATCTAATATGCTTAAAGATGGTAGCAGCAGACTTTTAACATAAACGTCTGTCAGAAATATATTGGTTTTCCTGAAGTTAGAGTTAACTTTGAATGCAGTCCTGAGAAACTGAAAATATGTATTTTGAGCAGTTTAATGCTAAAAATGAAAGGAGGTTTTATGGAGATTTGTGGGTTTTAAGGGTGTTGTAGTGTTTGGTGGTGATTTCCTAGACTCACACGGTATTTATAGATGTGCTTCAGGAGGTGGGGAAGGCACTTTAATTAGCACAGCTCTGACAGCCACACTAATTAAAAGCACCTGGAATGCTACATGTATCAGTGTCCCTGCACTGAAAAATGGTGATGGGGTGATTTGAGCTAAAGCTCAATGAACCAGCTTTAGTTTAAAGTGCCCTGCCTCATTTTTCAACATAGGGACGCTGATACAAGTGATGCTGGAGTCTGCTGGAGTGTGGTAATTACCATGCTCCAGCAGACTCAGTTAAGTGAATCTGCTCCAACACGCTATAAGTACAGCATGTCAGAGCAGCCTCCCTGCACCTGTACAGGAGTCCTTAGATTTTCTGCTTAAAGGAAATATGTTTTCCCAAATTTGAATTCCAGCTTTACTACTCTTGTGCATTAATTTAAACAAGCATGGGTTAAAACTACAAAGTGGAGGTGAGCTTAGCACTGCTTAACTCTTAAAACTCTTAGCAAGCTTAACGCTTAGAAGTGCTGCCATTCAATAGGAAAAGGAAAATATCAGTATGAAAACAAACAGGTATAAATTGATTGTGTACAAATTTAGCCTGGAAATTAGAAGCACCCTATATGATGTATGGTAAGATTCGGATTCAGAAAACCCAACAAGCTGAGTGGGGAAACACTTAAGAACTGTTAAGGGGAAGGACTTAAGACCTACTCTTTTCAGAGACTTAGCGTCCCTCTGTGCAAGATTCATACCATTGACCCTTATCCCAGAATGCAGGTGCCTAACACATATAAGTCCTTTCTCATGAAAAAAAAAGTAATTAATAGAATAGAACAGAATAGAGTAGGGGTGAGCAAACTCCAGCATGTGTGCCAGAGCATGGCACACAAAGTCATTTTACTTGGCACATGTGCCCCAGGCAAGGAGTCGGGGCTGCACTGCCACAACAAGGATCTGATCCCTTGTGGCTCTCTCGTATCCACCCCGGCATACCAACATCTTACTATTTGAGGTTGCAAGTGTTTTTGGCACTCTGCCCAAAATCATTGCTGCCCCTGGAATAGAATATTCCCTTTAAGTCCAATAGCCCAGAGTTATGTTACTTACCTGATCTGGACCAGGACTCTGAATACAGAGCTGCTGCATTTCATATAAAATACCTATTGAGCCTGAACAGAGTAAGACTGACTATACTGAGAGATCCAGGGTCCAGGCTGCTCTCTGATCAATGTTTATGCATCTATACACATCAGAACATGTTCATGACTGAGGTACCAGGGGCCTGGCACACAAAGGTAAAGTTTATTTTTTGCCTCAAACTGAAGCAAAGAAAATTTAGGTTGGGAATTAGGAAGAGCTTTCTAACTATGAGGGTGGTTTAGCATGGAAAAATGTTACCTAAAGAAGTTGTAGAATCTTCATGCCTTGAAATGTTCAAGAACAGGTTAGACAGACACTCAACTGGGATAGTTTAGTCAGGGATGATCCTGCCTTGATCCTGCCTTAAAGGGGCTGGACTGTGTTTCCTGATGAACATGCACATGCGGTTTTTGATGTGTCAAAGCAGTTTGAGGTGCCACAAACCACGTGCATGTGTACCTCTTTGCCACCAGGTTCTTTGGACAAAGTGAGATCCTGGGAGATCCCTTGGTGCCACTGCGGCCCTAGGAGGTCCTCAGAATCCTGGATGCTAACCCCAGCCTCCCCTACCTCACCCACAAATAAATGCTCCTGCTATTTGTCCCACAGGAAATGTGAGCCCCTGCACTTGTGTACTCATTGCAACATGCCCATGAGGTCCCTTCCAGCTCTACTTCCTGATTATCCTAATAGGCCTGAGCTCCTTTGTATAGCTAATCCTGTATTTTTATACAAAAATGGGCAGAGGAACGCTTGAAAACTGTTCTGAGATGGTCGAATCTAATTTATTTTGTACATATGCATCTGATTTCTGCATTTCACTAGATTTTAATTTCTGTGAAATTACGTTTGCTTAATGTGAGTAGTATGTAGGTAAGACTCTTCCAGTTAATTAGAATCATAAAACATTCAGTAGTCATATATACTACATTTACATACATACACATGTGCACGTATATTTAATAATATAAACACAGTACCATACAAATAAAAGTGTTCCACTTATTTATGACAGTCTTAAACAGGCCCTGCTTCCCATATATTCTATGAATTTCTTAGGAACCAATGCAATCTTAGTGCCCTTTTAATAGCTTATTAAGAAAAAACAACATTTTCCCCAAAGAAAAAAAATCCACTCACTCGTATCAACTAAAGCCGTTATGTATTCACCAGTATTTATTTGTACTTACAGAAAAATACTAATACTAGTTCTAATTACAACGGTGAAGTTCTGAGTTCTGAGCATAGACGACATTTTCCATTTTCATTGCAGCAACAGAATTCTAATTGGAGTTATTCACAGGAGGACTTCTGTGCTCTAAGGCTATAGCTAACTGTAGACCCAGTCTTAAAATTGGATGCCAAAACAGGACAGGTAAGTTCTGCTAGACAATAGTAAGGGTAGAACCTTACCTGATGTAAACTGGCCTATTTCCATTGACGTCTGTGTAGCTGCAGGAATTTATACCAACTGAGAATCTGGCTAATCTGTGATAATAACTTTCTCATTTGAAAGCAGTTCTCACAGGCCTTTGTTTATTTAGCTTTATAGCTGTTTTGATACTCTTTTAGGAATATAAGCATTAAACCAAATTTACTAATAAAGCATGCATTTGTTGAGATAATGGAACACTCAGTCTAAGGAGTTAATGGAGAATTAAATGATCCACTCCATATCTAATAGTTGTCTACACAATCTTCATTATTTATATTTACAACCTAGGTATTTATTAGTCTGTTAATAATGACTATTTTCCCCCACAGGAATGCAATCAAGGAAGAAAGTGATAACTAGGAAATTTGTAATGAAACATTTCACCAAGTTTAAGCATTCCTAAAGGCTAGGATAGCAAGTTAGGTAATTATAAATTATTTCTGCCACTAAGTCTGTTGCAAGAAGAGAATAAGAAAATCAAGAAAAGAGGCTAGGGACCAAAACAGACATTTTGGCGAGCTTTACTTAGCCAGTTCCTCAGATTTTATGAAAGCTTACAACTTTTCTGACCTGTGTCATTCAGTTTTCCTCTCTGTCTCTCTCTCTCTGCCTCTCTCTACACTGAAGCACAATCTCCACCATGAGGCCTAATCACTGTAACCCAGGTTCATGATCTCATCATTCCCCTAAAATTGGTATTTGTTCCTCTCTCCAGAGAAATGATTTCAACTTCTTATGCTTTTCCTAAAAAAAACCCACAGAAATGCAAAACACTTGGAACCATGTACAGTGGGTTTTACAGATGGTTCCAATATTTTTTTTTGTTTCATTAACATCCAGAGACTTCAGTGTACATCACAACAGTTTTGTTCTACTGCAATAGATAGATAGATAGATAGATAGATAGAAATATTGCAGTACAACAAATATATATATATATATGGCTGAAATATATAAAATGATGGTGCTTTTTTATGAGGGACAATGAATAATATTAGTAAAATCATGTTTTACTTACTTTTGAACAAATCCCATTAATACTATCAGAGGGCGTGTCCAGCTCAGCACACACGTGTGGTTTGCGGCACTGCAGACCCCTCTGTGGCACTGGAAAAGAAACTGCATGTGCTGCATGTGCAAGCCCTCACTGCACTACTAATCTGTAGAGTGGCAGGGGTTTTTGACACCAGAAAATCCCAGTGTCAAAAAAATCCACAGTGGCAAAAAGCGGGGTGGCCCAAAACCAGAGCCTGGCCAGCCAGATCTACACTCCGGCTACTGGCCAGACTCTGCACACCTGGATCACTACCACCAGAGTCCCAGAAGGCCCCCAGGACTCCAAGTAAGGCTTCTGGGGCCAGCTCAAGTGCTGGCCACAGATGCCCCTACCCCACCCAGGGCAACCTGCTGTGCACCAGAGCATGCGTGTACAGGTGTTCCCTGGGGACAAGTAACAGTGGCACAACTATGTGCTGCTATTTGTCACTGAGGAAATGCACGTGTGTGTTCATCTGGAGGTACCCAGATAGTGCAGATTCAATGAACAATATATGTAAGCAAATATTGTTAATGTTAATAAATGTATTTTAATGCTAATAAAATAACTAAATATATTTGAACAGTATTGTTTCAAAGAACTAGCAATTATTCAAACTATGTTGAAGCACATTTAATTCTTATATTTAATATATAACAGCGATAATACCCTAACCCAAGGACCAAAAAGTCTATATCTCAACTATGCTTGGTACTATAAAAACACATACTTGGAAAAAAGTTCCTGGTTCAAAGGACTGGTCTAAAGTACTGTGTTCTTTCCTCACTATTTCTGTCCCCACACCAGGCCTGCATTCACAGGAGTATATGTTGTTCTCTGACACTCTGATTCTTTCTGTTATCCATGACTGGGAGCTCAGTGGGATCCCTTCAAGTACAACTTTCCAAAAAAGCAATGCCATTTTGAGTTCCCTCCAGAGTTTCAGGGAATATTGCCACCACCTCAGTTGTCATAAGCTACAGCTGTCTTAGATTATCTCTATGTTATAAGGAGCATGAATCTATAGATATGTGTTAAGCATGCCCTGAAAATGCCACCAACATTAACCTTCTCAAAGAATTTATGCACCTCATTTCTGTCTCTCAATCAGGTGCTAGGTTCCTGAGTTGCTCTGGAAGAATTTTGAGCACATACAGAGGAGCGACTTTCCATACATATGGAAATTTACAGTCAGAAAAGTAAGGGATCTATTGTAGGAGTCACCATGTTTCAGCAGTGGCTGAGCAGGGATTTTTGCAATTCATTTGGGCTTCAACATGTAGAGCCAAGTTCTACTCCACCTATTGGGTATCTAAATGAACTTAAGTGCCTCCATTTGATTCATATCCATATTGCATCTATTTTTGTAACACCCTCACCTGACCTTTAAAATTAAGTTACAAAAAAGTAGGGAGGGGAAAAGGACCTACCCATTCTTTACATTAACATTCTTTCAGGGATTTGAACAGAGTGGAATAAAATTCCACTTAGGCCATTAAATACATTTATTCATTTAATAAATGGAATATAATCTGACCCTTAGTGCCCTGTTCAAAGCTTAAGTTCTTCACTGGATATATTCCAAAGACTCTAGAATTCAGGGTAATAAGAAAAGAATTGCAAAGAAAAGAAAAGATACTCCAGCAATCCTAATTAATTCTTACATTATTTCAAAGCCAGCAGGAATTAGGAAGCACTGAAAATATTTTGCACATTAGAGACAGAGCTTCCTTTCAGCTGATTTACAACATATTTCTTAACTAAAATATCCCACATAAATTCGACAGATTTCCTAAAAGCATACAGAGACTTTTTGGTTTTACCTGCCACTAACATACACTGCTATTTGCATATGGTATGCTTTTTAGGAAAAAAAAATTAAAAAAAGAAAGAAAGAAAGTTGTACTTCCTTGCAAAATAGAATGTATGAAAGTGTCATTATTAACATAAAACAGGAATGAAGCTCTTGAGTAGAAAGGGGGCAATCAGTAACAAAGAGCAGTAATAATATAACAATCATGTTATCATCAAATGATGACTGCTTGATTGTGATGGATTAAACAATTGCAACATTTTATTACTTCATATCCCTCCTGCAGTAACATTACAGAAGCAATCATGTCAATTTTTTCCTGTAAATTTGGCTCCTGCTGACTTAATGTCATTTATAGGATGTTGTTAAGTTGGTTTCTTAATGCAGGTGCTAACTTGCCATTAACACACTTAATGACCACGAGGAATATGAAATTGGATCAATTAAAGGAGGGGGTAATCCCACCCACAGCTCCTAATCACGTGTGGACAACCACTAATGAATTGCAGTCCTCTTGGGTATCTATTCTCCAAATCAAATCTGCTAGACAGTTAATCAATTGAGATAGATATCAATTGGGCTTATGCTCAGCTGGATTCCACTGCAAAACTGCTAGGGAGAGAAAAAGAGGTCAAGTGAAAGAGGTGAGGAGATGGGAAGGAATTTTAAAGGGGCTTAGCATCACCTGAAGATATGGATAGTAATTCATTATTCTTAGGATCATTCCTGAGATCCTGGAAATACTTAGTTATATAGTGTTAGGCAGAAGGCAGGGCAGGGTGTTATGACACTTTCTTGCTGCTGTATTCTATGCAAAGATAACAAAAACTTTTTAAAAATGTCCAAATACTTTTTCTGTTGTTCTCAGATCTTGGACATTACTGCTGCCATGGAATAGCTGTGGGCAAAACATCTTTAATAGAGTAAACAAAGCAAACCTCCTCCTCAGCTTCCAGACTATTACAATTACACAATATTGCCAGAACACATGTAGCTTTACTGAAGCCAAGACTGCAACAATGCATATTTTTCTTGGTTTTGGATTTGTTAATATAGCACTTGAAAAACTGATATGCACTTAATATGCCCTGATACAGGTAAACTATGGACAAGTCCACCTATATCAAAAGTCATAGTGGTTAAAAGAAACTTCCTCCAGTATTTTATACTACAATTCACCGTTGTTGTGAATGTTAATTAATTAGAGCTGCAAAACTATACTTTTAACAGCCTGTATAGACATTCAGTCCTAGATGAATCTCTCCTGGGAGTGATTCAACCCTGGTTGTTCCCAAGTAATTTTTCTCCCAGATTGGCCATTGTTACACTGGGAGAAAAAAATCCGAACATTGGTGCACTTGTGGTTTCTCCTGTAGGAACAGCAACTCTCCCAAGAGAAACTGAATGTCTGTATGAGGCCTAAGATTCTCAAGTCATATATTGGATAAGTTATTGGCTTATAACTGGAGTTGTTTTAGCACACTGTCTCTGAAGGGCCAGTATTCTGAACTGCACATATTTCAGCAGCATGAGACTTTCAGGCATCAAGTAAGCTGTGACTGCTGAGGTTGAGAGTTTGTAAGTATTTCACGTCTCAAATCTGACACTTTTATACAAGTTTACGTAAGAGACTGTTGCCCCAATCACTCTTAGGTCCTTTTTACTATCAATATATGAAATACTAGCTACAGACTCTAAAAATGGTGGATAAGCAGGATTCTGCAGAGGCAGCATACTGAAAGAATTCCAGATGAAAAACCTGCTGATCCCCACTGAGATTTGCTTCAGAAACAACACATTTGGGAGACTGACTAGCACAGAAAATTGCTTGGTGAAGGAAGGCTGAAGACTACATATAAATAAGCAGGCTCCAAAAGAACATGTGCTTTAGCTTCTAAACCAAGAGAATGCTAATCAGCAAAAAAATGGGAATAGAGCTCCATCTGGCAGCTTTACACATTTCAGATGTTTCTCAGAAATGTAGTAAAGACTCCCCAAGTTTCAATCAAATGGGTTGTCATGCCTTCTTGAATTGCAGTATGTTTTACGAAATACATACTAGCTATGAGGCCTGATTAGGTAAAATGACTAAAGAACAGACTGATTCCCCTTTCTACTTATCCTTAAAATCCAAAAACAGTAACGAAAATGCATTAAAAAATCCTGGAACATTCAGATCCCAAAGGATTCCCTAATCCCTGAAGAGAGGGGAATACAATCACTGCTTTCCTGGGTCCTCTATTAGAACTGAGACCCCACATATAGATCCAGAAGTCTTATTGCAGCCAGACAGACTGACAGTTATTGAATCTAAAGAGCTTGAACCAAATAATTCATGTTCCTAGCTTTAATAGCATCTGAAGGCATACATGGTTATTCACACAGTCATGAATTAGCAATCCATAGCTACTCTCTGTCACCAGGATATCCAGATCTGTAACAGTAGACCCTAGGAATGGGTATAATTCTTGAAATCATAATCCCAGGCTACATGACTCAACCAGAAAACAGAGAGGAGTCTTTTACCCAGTCTCCTGTGTACCTTTAATACAAACTCCTTGCCAATTCTTTGATATATGTATAGACACTTTTTTGTCTCTGCGAGTGTTTATGTTGCCTTAGATGAAGCATTATACCTTTGCAGGCTTCAGAGCAGATTAGAACAGTGACAAAAAGCCATTTGTTTTACAGTTCAAAGTTTACAAATGAGTTCCATGTTTGTTTTGCTATCAAATGCCCTTGCTGGTGTTGTCATAGGTATACTCTGCCCGTCCAAAAGGAAAAGGTCCTCTTTATTTTCTGACCTCTGCATGAGTGCACTTACTGTAAGCTAGTTGCTTGAACACCTTAAATCATTTACCTTAGAAAACAATGATAAAGAGCTTATCTTACAGTAACACAATAGAATGCATGTGCATCGACGTTCATACCAGTACTAAATAAAAGAGAGGTGAGTTGTAATATCATTATATTTCCAGGTTCATTTTTCTTTCCTTTCCAGTTCTCCAATTTACTGGCTGAGGATTAAATACTTGTTTACTTTACAAGTTTACTTGTTTACTTTAAAAGTTTTTCATTTGACTTTTTTATGGAAAGTCATCCACTGACATTCTAATCACATTCTTCTGGCGCACTTCTTAGTATTGGCTTAACCTAATTAATGTTCACAGCTAATGCAATAGCTATTGGTGGTGATGGGCTGAAACAACCTGAAAAACTTCCTGCAGTCAAGTCTTGTCAATGTCTGATATCAATCCAGCTGTGCTTGGCAATCATTGCTGAAAGGTCATTGTTGCCTTTCACTCAAGTTTGCCAACTTTTTGAGGAAATTTTTCTAATCCCTTTCTTTGACAAGCTTCTCCTGGAATGTAACCCAGGTGCAGGAAGTGGGTGAAAGAGAAATTAGAAAAATAAGTCCTTTAGAAGCTGTTATTGCATGAAGACAGCAAGGAAATCATCTGATAAGAGTTACAAATACTCTACCAACGCTAATTCTTTCCTGCTCTTCTAACCTCCATTTAGAAAAGTGAGCTATGCACACAAAGCAGTAATAATAAAAGCAGAAATGGTGTCTTCTGAAATGTCTTTTTTCAGGACTTTCGAAGGTCACAGTCAAGATAATGAACAAAAAGTGCCTAACAGGGGCAAGATGAAAAACACTGATTAGAAAGGACAGTCTCAAAATTGCAATATAATGGCTTAAAGCCCCCCACCCCCGAGGATTTCAGCACAAGAAAAAAAGTAAGTTATCATTAAATACTATAAATATCAGATGATGGTTACAAAGAAGAAAGGAAATCCAAAAAGGGAATTGAGAGCTCATTATGTGGACTGTAGAATGGTAATCCACACTCTACAATAGTAATTAGCCATGGGTAGCGATCTCTTAAAGAGATGCAATTAGTTTATAATGTATGCTGGATTTTTGACTATACATTTTAAAGGCTTTATTTATTATTTATTTTTAAATTAATAGTTTGTTTCCAAGATAACTAATTCACTGTGAAAACTATATCTACAACAGGTAAGAAAAATACCTGTAAGGGAAGAATGAAGAAAAAATCCAGATTTAAAAACATATAGTCACCTAAAGTGGCTGCATTTAAGGGACCAAGTCTAAAACTCAGGTCTTGAAATGCCCTACTGTGCTGATACCTAACTTTAGAGGCATGTACACTTCAATATAGCAAGTTACGTTTTGACAATAGAAACAATCCCTAATTGCTGAGAGGTGTCCTCTGGACTTTTTGCCCAGCACTTACACGGCTATTATCTCAAATGGGTTCAGCTGTTTAGCATCTAACTCATTCCAGAGCCCATTCAGGCTTCCAGAACTTAGGCAATCCTCTGACAAAATCAGGCTTGTCTCAAAGATGCAGTAGTAGTGGTGTAGGTGCCATTTTTACAATAATTATCTTTAAGCTACAGCATTTGCCCAGAAAATAGGAAACACGGGTTTAGTCAAAGTGCTGAAACCCATATATTCCATCTCCTAGTAGAGTTCTATAATTACCA
The DNA here is from genome assembly GCF_000455745.1 of Alligator sinensis. Taxonomy (NCBI): domain Eukaryota; kingdom Metazoa; phylum Chordata; order Crocodylia; family Alligatoridae; genus Alligator; species Alligator sinensis. The sequence continues at coordinate 434,771 of NW_005842086.1, read as the reverse complement.
GGCTAGAAGGTAAGTTGGGTGCAGGCATTCTCTAGCTGAAGCTGTGTCAATGTACAAAAAAATAATTTAAGTATTACTGGGATAGAACAAGTACAAAAAGAAGCATGCTTATAGGGTCAAATCCCAAAAAAACAGTTTCTGATATGTATTCAAATAGGTATTCATTGCCAACAATCCTAGTATAATAAAGAAGATGCTGACCTGTGCTATTATTTGGATATCTATGATAGCATGTATGTTTATTTGGATAAGGTTTTCATAGTCTTTGTAAAGTAGTTGACAAAAATATTTTAAAAGTAGTAGACCATACTGCGCAAGTATGCAAGAGCCTACCTACATTTTGTGAGAACTTTTAGTCACCTATTTTAAGAACTGGTTAGTAGAAATCTTATTTCTTTGTGTCAAGGCATATGAATTGTGTGTGTCTTGCATTTTTATGTGTCCTCTTTTAAGAATCCCAGATGGTTGCCTATAAGAATGATTTGAATGCCTGGTATTTCTGGGATACTTCTCCTTTTAAGATATGCACATGTGAATGTGAATGAGCTTATGCTATAGAAATGTGTGTTGTAAATAAGTTAGATATAAAAAGAATGGTGTGAAGTTATACATTCAGTTTGCTCCAAAGGTATAACCACGGGCAGGAATAGGTCAAGTATTGGTAATGTATAGTTTATGTCATTGATTGATTATGGTCTTTTATAGCCATAATCAATAAACTAATTGATCTCTGTCAGATTTGTCTTCCATCCTTTTATTCAGAAACAATGATTTTTAAACATAAAGTAGTTGTGACAGCTCAGTGACCAAATCATATCTTGGGCAAACTAGGAAAGATATGGCAACCTCAAGATTTATCCTATACTCACCTAACCAAAACTTTTAACCCTACCTGTACCTCCCATGAGTAATTTTAAGAACGGTCCCTTTTAAGTATAATAAAAAAGAAATTTCACATTACACTGGAGACAATAGCCACAGCCATGAGCTACAGCCTTACACCTGAACATATTAATGGTCTAATCCTATACAACAAATACTGCACTCTGTTCCTGGGCAGGGCATCTCTACCTATACAAATGTAATTAAAGTTAATTGAGGCATCCGTCAGCCACAATAGCTGATTAAAGTTGTAAATCAGTGCCCTGTAAAACTACCCAGATCAGACACTGGATGGAAGTTTGCCAAAGGACATTGCACTATCAGTAGGGAATTAGGAATCTGTACAGCTAAGATACAGTTGTTCTGGTGAGGTTCTATTTTTAAATTGTGTTGATCCTAAAAATGGCAATGGACCCGAGCAGCTCTATAAAATCCCACATATTCCTGTATGTACAAAACTATTAAAAGTATTCAAAAGAAGATTCTACTAAACTACATTAAAAAGCAAAAAACAAAAACACCTCTTGAATTTGGCACACTGTAATATATGATGCATTTTTTCAGGAAAAAAAGAAGCACAGGGAGACTTTTATTATAACACATTTTACTCTGCTCTTTGAAATCTACAAATCTTGAGAGAGGTAAGTGCTTCACTGTCCTCTCTCAAGTAGGCTAGGGACAGACATTACACATAAACTGGTTTAAGTGATTGAAACTGGTTTATACCTGTAACATAACATAAGTTCAGTGCGCATAACATAAGTTCAGTGCACATAAACCAGTTTAAACCAAAATGGCTGAAACTGGCTTAAGATAAACCTGGTTGAATATTGTATGAAACTTAACTGATTTGGGTCAAATTGGCCTATGTGATGTCTGTCCCAGAACCCTTCCTGTTAAACCAGAGTCCCCAAGCATACCAGGTGCTTTGCAGCCCTGGGCAGGGCTGGGTTGGGCTGTCTGCTCCAGAGAGCAGGGCTGGCCCTGCCCCTCTACTACCTAGCCAGAGCTCCAGAAGAGACTGCAAGCACAGCAGGGTCTGCCTGGCTTCCCCCTATCCCACCCTCCCCCACCACTTGCTGCTCAAGCAGGGACCGCCCCCCCCTTCCTAATGCTGAAAGGTGTCTGTGTGTGTGTCTCCAATTTCACTGCGGCAGGACAAAGGCAGACAGGACAGTGTCCACTTAGGGCTTTTTGGAGCTAATAAACAGGTCAGCTGGTAATGTCCCTCTGTCTCTTCCTTGAAGAAAACTGTTTAAGAAGAGCTTGGACTAATGAGAAAGGTGGTGTCTGTGTGTGTGTCTCCAATTTCACTGCGGCAGGACAAAGGCAGACAGGACAGTGTCCACTTAGGGCTTTTTGGAGCTAATAAACAGGTCAGCTGGTAATGTCCCTCTGTCTCTTCCTTGAAGAAAACTGTTTAAGAAGAGCTTGGACTAATGAGAAAGGTTTTTGTTTTCTTGATGGGCTGCTAAACACTGTGTTATTAACTCCCTGCTGGCTCCCTCACCTGTCAGGTTTGCTGCAGACAGTATGAAGAAGCAAGAAGAGGGAGATTGAAAAGCTCAGTATCAACATCAGATGCATGCACTGTGCACAAGCAGCCCCCCCCCCCCCCCCCCCCCCCAGCTTTGCCTCAGAGTGCTAGCTCTGGGCTGGGGTCTGGCAACTTTCCCACCACTTGAGCAGTGAGCAGAGAAAAGCCTAGGACTGTGCAGGCAGGGTGGAGGTTTATGCCATTCCCTAATCAGAGCATCCTGCTGGGGCCTGGCCCCCTCCCCCCAGCTCAGCACTGTGGAAAGGAAGGAGGGCGGCTTTAGTGCCTCCAGCTTCTACCCTGAGCCACTGCAGGAATGTGCCTGCATTTCAGCAGTCCAGAGGGAATGTCTGTGCACTTGCAAATTGGCTCAACCTAGGCCGGTTGGACTAACCTGCAAAGACTGAACCAATTCAGGGTCAGGCTTTTTGAATGTCTGTCCCTAGCCATAGAGTTCATGCCACTGATCACCTAATCAGATATTACAAAGACAAAAATGTTCTGCTTAACTTGGTTACATATATGATATGAAAATGAAGCTGAAAAATAACATCTTGGAATGTCATGCACCCAGGAAGATGTTTTGGATAAGAGAGTCATAATGCCTTTTTACATGGCACTGGTGAGAATGAATATGTACCATTCTGCTCACACATGTTCAAGAAAGAAGAACTGAAATAGGTACAGAGAAAGATTATCGAGATGACTAAGGGAATAGAAAGCCAGTGACATGAGAGTTAACTAGCGCATTGTGCCACATTTAGCCTGATGAAATATAGAATAACAAGGGATATTATTGCTCTTTATCAATACAGCAGCACATGCATAGCAAGGAGCAAAAAAGAATTATTTCAGTTAAAGTGCAATGCTGGGATTTGACCAATAAATAGAAACTGCCTTTGAATCAACATTGGCAGTCCCTCGATATGAGGATAACAGTCTTCCAGTAGATACGGAAGTCACCGAGGAGTTTAGAAATGACTGAAGAGACCAGTTGGAGATATGAATACTTAACTGCAGACATGGCATAAAATTCCAGAAAGAAGGAGTGTATCCTGTTGATGCCAAGTCACAGCCCTTTCCCTTAGATTCACTCACTTACAGCGACGATGCATAGGGAGTGCATGGGGGTGCACATGCACCCCCTGAGAGAGCTGGTGCACCCCCTATCAGGCTGCACTCCCTGTTTAGCTTGCAGGCAGGGGGGCAGGTGGGAGCACCAGTGCTCCCCACCCCTGACGAGTGCCAGAGTGAGATAGGCCATGGGGTATCCCACCCCATCCCCGGTTCATAGATTCATAGATGTAGGGCCAGAAGGGACCTAAGTAGATCTTCAAGTCTGACCACCTGACCTGGGCAGGAGAGAATACTGGGCTCATATGACCCCATCTAGGTAACTATCAAGCCTCCTCTTAAAGACCCCCAAGGTAGAAGCCAGGACCACTTCCCTTGGAAGTTGGTTGCAGATCCTAGCCACCCTGACTGTGAAGTAGTGCCTTCTAATGCCTGAACCTACTCCCAAACAACTTATGGCCGTTATTCCTTGTTACTCTGGGAGGTGCTTGGGGGAACAGGGTCTCTCCCATTCCCTGCTGGTCCCCCCTGGTAAGTTTATAGACAGCCACCAGGTCCCCTCTCAGCCTTCTCTTGCGTAGGCTGAACAGGTTCAGGTCCCATAGCCTCTCCTCGTAGGGTCTGCCCTGCTGTCCCCAGATCATGCGAGCAGCCCTCCTCTGGACCCTCTCAGTGCTGGACACATCCCTCCTAAAGTGTGGCACCCAGAAAGTCAAGACTTCCTGAAAGTCAGTCTTATATATATTTAGTGGCATTTCATTTTAATCATGGCAAAATGTGGATTTGGAGTTACTTTTTTTTAACCAAAAAATGGGGATTTTTTTTAAATCAGAGAAAACCAGGATCCCTGCTCATAATATAAACTATTCTGGGAAGAAGGGATAAGACCATAGGACTCTTAACTTTCAGGGAACAGCCTGAACTCTAAACTACTCCTTTCCTTGTCATGTTTCTTCTTCCCTGTTCCAGGCACTGTTTCTGTGTTTTACATCAGGCTACTTTAGGCAAAAAAAAAAACAAAAAAAAAAATGCCAGTAACAACCCGAGCTTCTGAAACTGGAACCCAGCACTCCCTCTTCCAAGTTATGTAGCAAATACCAAGGCTACAAAAGCAGTCTCTTTTTCTTTTTCTCCTTTTGACCCTATGTGAAAGAGATTATATAAATATATATATTTAGTGGTGTTTCATTTTAATCATGGCAAAATGTGGATTTGGTGTTAGTATTTTTAAACTGAAAATTGGAGATTTTTTTTTAAACCAGAGAAAACTAAGATCCCTGGTTATGAGGAAGCATCCAGTGGACAAGTGAAACTAGGTGTTCAGAAACACCAATCTTTAGAAACCATTATGCATTTATGCTGAGCAATTGGTCTTGGTACTATGAATCACAACTGAATAGAAACACTCAATGGATAGCTTGCTAGTGTCTTGCATGTAAGCTCTTGAGAGGGGTCAAAAGTTCAGTTATATCTCTTTGTTTTAATGGTTCCCATTGGCCACCTCTAAGCTTCCCCAGGTATCCTTTGGAAGTGCTTAATGCTCAGTTGTCTATATACAGCATGTAGGTGCCTCTCAAATGTTTTCATTAACTGTATAGGAATCCAAGATGCCTAACAGGGTATTTCTGAATCACCCTCCTGAGGCAGGCATGCACAATTTAGTAAGAACCATGCATAAACCAAGATACATACTGAGACTATTTGAATCCTTATAAGAAAAGTATATTCTGAAAAGTTTTAATTCTACGAAAACTTACACTGTCATTAAAGATACATAATGTTAATAAATTTTGAAACATGGAGAGGCATATTCCAAAAGTTCAATGAATCGTTCAATTTCCAGATGTACTTCCTCCATGTATCAGTAGATTCCCAGTGTCATGCTGTCAAATTCAGAAAGGTTGTGCTAGAATTAAATACTCCAGCTCCAGCTTTACCACAGGACTGAGAGCTGATCTAACCTGACAGTCCTCTAGAAATAATCATTCTGACTTGTCAAAGATGGTACATACCAGGATCTCTACATTATTTAAAAATGAAGGAAGCAAGAGGAAAAAAATAGGCGAAATCTTAGAAAGCCCTATGGTGGAAAATTAAATGCAAGGGAGAGAGACAGAAAACAAAACAGAAACAAAAGAAATACACAGAAGCTCATAATATACGTCAGTTATGACTCACAATTTAGCTCTTAACCTGTAACTGTATCTGGTGTATTTTTCAAACTGAGAAAGGGGTAAACAGGAAACTGTTGTTGAAATATGCATTGACAGTATTTGTGCATAAGAGAAAAATATATGTAGCGTCTCCTGTTTCTATCCCAGAAGATTTCATCACTTCAATATAATCTAGCTCATCTTCCTAGAATATTTATTGTAGAGTAATGGATTATCTAGAACATGGATCTGAGGAGTTTTATTTATGTTTATGGTCAATAAGAAAAAAAGGAATTGCCTCAGTGAGGGTTTCACATAAAATACAACATTGAATACAGCACTAAATTTTTTTACAGTATTTAATTCAAAACCAAAAACTAACCAAAATTATATTAAGAATTCAAAATAACAAAATGCATAATCTAGTGATTCTCAGCCAGGGTCCCATAGCATTCTGGGGTGCTGTGAGAACCTTCTTCAAGGTATTGTGGGGGGCTCTGCCATATTAACACTGGTAGATATGCAAACACCTACACATGATATACAGAATAAACCCAGAGCTTTCATATAATGAGTCATAGTGTCAAAAACATTGAGACCTGTTCTGGTCTTTCTGAGTTCTTTGCAACAGAATAATTGCTATATTCTTTGGTGTTAGTTAAAAAATAAGTGAAAGCAAAGATGTGGTATTATCTGAGGTATACCTTAAGTTTAATGAATGTTGCCTAGATTTTAAAAGATTGAAAACCATTAACCTAAAATAAGATGAACTTTAAGGATATAAATAGGAAAACCAAGTAAAGTTAAATATGAGCTTAGTTACTTTGATAGATCAGGATCTTTTTCTATATGTATACTTAACCTAATTAACTAATTTAGACTATAAGAACTTTGGGAAGGAGCTTGTCTTTCACTGTGATCAAAAATATCTAATATAATGAGTTCCCAATCAAATAGGGATTATCAGTGCCAACACTGTACAAATAAATAGTAATAAAAGCCCTACATTTTTAATGAATACACTTGATGTGTTTTTACTTTAATGGAGTTATTCTAAATAGTGTAGTTGAAAGTTTAGTAGATGATAACTTGCCAGGAAAAAGATTTTAGTTTATATATTTATTATCTGAATATTGGTCTCCAATATATGGATGACCAAATTATTTATTGCAAATAAAGACTTTATTTCTGTTCACAACTTTTTAATGTATTGATCCTAATTTCCATAAATGGGTGTATCTGTTTCTGTATGTTTATATGTGTATGCGTAAACTGTTCTAGTCTCAATTCATATTTTAAATATGTGGCTGATAAGAATTGACATAACATTCAGCCAAAACAAATTTAAATATGTTTTTTTCAGGTTGAATACTAGCAGTAA
>NW_005842086.1:423626-427713 GCF_000455745.1 Alligator sinensis | reverse complement strand
TTTCCCTATGATAATTCATAGGACACCTACTACATCTGGTAATTCCTATAAAGTCTAAGAATGTTTGCCTGTCTCTACAGAACCTTTAGATCTTTCAGATTTGGCTCTTCCTTTTTAAAAAGCTGTTTTTTGAAATTTTAGGGATTATTCAGCCTGATTTGTGCAGATACTGTATAAAACATATGAAGAGAGAAAGAGCAAGCAGGTCAAAAGCATCATGGAGCCAGCAAACAGGGCCTTCTAACAGGGTTAGCAGTTTGCAGGCATTTGCTGGGGGCAAGAGGAGGAAGGAGAAGAGAAGCCAGGCACCAGATCTTTCTCAGGGAAGGTAAGTGATCCAGCTGCCTGTGCCTTTGGTTTTGCTGAGTGTTTGTTTGGTGGTGTGTGTCTGGGGCATGTGCTCTGAGTAGCTAGGAGTGATTGCTGACTGCTGTGTGATTCCTGCCTGGGCCTGACAGAAGCCCTAACAAAGGGGCTGAGTCAGCTCAGGCCCAGAAGGGCATAAAAGGAGACTCCCTACATGACCAGGAAGCCAGCAAACAGAGACTGCAAATAGGGTAAGCAGGTTTCAGGCAGTTTGCAGGCCAGTTCCTAGACCAGTTCATGGGTAGTAGCATAGCTTATTACCATACAATGGTGGGGATGCATCATCCCCAGTAGCTTCCCACCTTGGCACCAGATGGTGCTGCCCCCAGCTTGCAGCACTGAGGCCTTCACCCAGATGGAACCCATGGTTCCAGCCTCCACTCACATGAAGCCCCTGGCTCCAGGCTGTGGGGGCTGTCTGGCATGGCTGCCAGCAACTGGGAATGGGAGCAAGGTCACCCCCCCGCCCCGTGGAGTATGTTCCTTAGTGAGGTCCCTGGAGTCCCAGGTAACTGAGCTTCAGGCCCAAGTAAGCAGGCTTTGTGCCATCAGGGCCCACAAGCAGGAGACTGATGACTACTACAGTCAGGCTCTTCTTCTGAAGAACAAAGAGAAAAGAGCCCAGATGCCCAGCTACATGAAAATGGACAAGAGGAAGATCGACTGGGAGTCCCATCCAAGGGATGCTTGGAAGATGGTTGTCTTGGGTCCCATTCGTCCCTTGGAACTGAGCAAGAGGTATGCACCTCTCACACCACCAGCAGAGACATCAGCAGAATGGAATCACCAGTTTTGGATGAAGGGAGGCAGCTAGGTGCCACCCCTAAGAAGAGACATGGGGTGGCCATGGTGGGTGACTCTTTCCTGAGAGAGAAAGAGGGAGTGATCTGTTACCCTGACCCCCTGGTCCAGGAGGTCTGCTGCCTCCCAGGGGCCCATATCCAGGACATAGCAGAGAGGATTCCTAAACTTGTCTGGCCCTCCAACCACTACCCCATGCTCCTCATCTATGTGGGCACAAATGACACATCTCAAAGCCATCCTGGCTGGGTCATGAGTGACTATAGGGCTGTGGAGGCTGGGCTTAAGAGGCTGGGGGTGCAGGGAGCTTTCGCCTCCATCCTCCTAGTTTCAGGCTGGGGGCCTAGGAGAGAGAGATTTATTGAAGAGGTGAACCAAAGGTTCCAGCAATTTTGCTAACAAAAGGGTTTTGGCTTCCTGAACCACACTATGCACTTCAGAGACAGAAGTCTTCTGGGAAGGGACAGTATCCACCTCATGCCAAAGGGGAAGGCTCTTTTCTTGGCCAGGATGGTGAACCTCCTTGACCGGGGTTTAACCTGAGATCGCTGGGGCATGGGGGAATGAGTGCAGCAAGCCCAGGGGACAACAAAGAAACAACCATTACAACAGGAGATGACAGGAAGGATACTACAGCATGAGCTGAGAAAATGGAGCTCCTTCAACATGACAGGAAACCAAGGACCTCCAGCGGAGGCCTCAAATGCCTGTACACAAATGCCAGGAACATGGGGAACAAACAGGAGGAACTGGCCCTCCTGTTTTCCAACAGGGACTATGATACCATAGGGGTAACAGAGACCTGGTGAGACTCTACCCTCAATTGGACCATAGCTATAGAGCGCTACAACCTGCATAGGAAGGATTGCATAGGGAAAAAGGGTAGAGGTGTAGTTCTATATATAAAAGAGCAGTACACCTTGGAAGCTGAAATTGGTACTAAGGGCAGCTTGAGAGCTCTGGCTCAAGATATGGCGGGGGGGGGCGTGGTGAAAGGGACATAACTGTAGAAATATATTACAGACCTCCAAATCAAGATGAGGAGCTACATCTGGAACTCTCCAGAGAACTGGAAGAGGCTGCGAGAGCACGAGATATGGTGGTCATGGGCAACTTTAATTACCCAGGAAGAACACTTGGCCAGACCTGACTGGTTGCATAGATTCCTGACTTGTATTAATTACCTCTACCTGTCTCTAGAGGCCTGAAGATCAAGCCATATGAGGAAAGGCTGATAGATATGGGACTGTCCAGCCTAGAAAAGAGAAGACTTCAGGGGGGGATTTGGTGACAGCTTACAAATATATCAGGGGTGAGCATCAGGGGCTAGGCAAACAACCATTCACCAAAGCAGGGAAAAAACAGGAGCAAATGTCATAAACTCCTAGAAGAGGGTTTCAGACTAGATATAAGGAAACATTTCTTCATGGTTCATGTGACCAGACTCTGGAATAGACTCCCCATGGGGCTGGTGCAGGCACCTACCCTGGATATCTTCAAAAGGAGACTGGACACACAGCTCGCTGCGGTTTTTTGACTCCAGCAGTCTTTCCTGCCCAGAGCAGAAGGGCTGGGCCCGATGATCTCATGAGGTCCCTTCCAGCCCTAACCTTCTGTGAATCAAACAGTAAGGAAGGTTGATAATTGCCTTATTTAAAGAAAAAAAGAGAGAGATTTAATAATATACACATTGTTTCCCCCTACCCAGAAATCATTTACAAATTCAAATGCTACTTCTGAAGAGATTTTTTTTGGTCACAAATAGGGCTAGATTTCCAGTTCTGGAGTCTGAGATTACCTATTTATGAACACAATTGTGTGGAATGCACAAAAAAAGTACAGATAAGATGTTCTTCAATGAGTTGTACCCTCCTGAGCTGGAGAATTTGGTTTCTAATTGATGGAATTCTCCAGGAAGCAATGATTTCATTGAATGGTTTTGCCACACTGCTGAACATTATAATGGTTTAAAACAACCACACAGCAATATTATATGAGGGAATCATTTTGGAGTAGACACAATTCACTCCTTACAGCTGTCGATGGGCTAAAGCAGTCAGTCAGGAATTACTTTGTCCAAAGAGATAGAACAGTTGTTGAAAATAAGGGATTATATTATGAAAATATAAAGCACCATTGTATTGTGGGACAGATTAGAGGTGTAGATGAACTATAGCAGCTGCAGCGTTTTAGCCTTTTTGTCCAAATTTACAAGAAAGTATTTAACTTTCAGTTGGTCAGCCAGAGTAATTATTGTAGCCAAAACCAGAGAAAAATCTGATATAGCTGTGACGTAAACATTTTATACAAATTATTTGCAAGCTGAAAGAATTCTAAGCAATTTTTGTGTGGTTTATTTATTTATCTATTCATTGCTCTACATTTTCACTTAGGGGAGACATGGACCCAAAGAGTAAGGTTCACTTTGTTTAGTCTCCTGGAATTTGAAATTTCTGCCCTTGTATGTGCACTGCTACCTACAGACTGCTCACTTGCTGATAGGCTAATAACTTATCAGTGAGAACTGGATCAAAGTGAACAGCTCATTTTACACAAACCAAAAAAAAAAGAAAGGTATGAGAAAGCATACACATCCTATCACTGAATGGTATCAGGATCAGTCATTATATAAGGATTTGGATAAGCCTGCAACCTACATTTTGGAAGGAGTGAAGGTAGGCTTGAAATGCAGCCATGAAGTATCTTCAGCTGTCACTAGTCTCTCTTTACTATTGTGTTATAGTTTTGTAGAATATAAGTAAAAATAATGTACTGTATCTTCTTGAATCTAAGGCAAAGTCCCTCCCCCCAATTTTTCATACAAAGTGGTAGGGGTGAAGGCAGCACCTGTGGCTCTGACTGAGCCTGGATCAGGGTTGGGAGGGTCAGAAGCTGTGCAAAGCTGGGGGTGGTTGGTACA
>NW_005842086.1:403649-423616 GCF_000455745.1 Alligator sinensis | reverse complement strand
AGGAATGCTGCAGGGGAAAATGAGGTGGGCAGAGGGCAAGGGCACTGCCTGACTGCCTCAGTCACCCAACCCCCCAGCTACTGCTTTCTCTGCTATAGCAGTAGGGGTGGGGCACACATTCAAGGCAACACTCTGATACTTAGATTAGATACCTGAGAAATCAACAAATGTATACATTTTCCATATATATAATCTAATTATTGGAGGATTATCTTGAATTAAGGGTCATTTTATATTTGAGTAAATAAGTAATGTAAGTGTTAAATGCAAGTTCTCTATGTGTTAAGGTGAAGACCGCCACAGTGCTTTCTCCGGTGGTGCCTCCTCGCACACAAGAGGGACTCTCCACAGACATCCAAAGAATTATCTCAATATTGTTCTTCAAATCCTTCCTTCCCGTTACTCTATTTTCTACCACAAACACAACAGCAAAACAAAACAAACCACTTGATAAAGTGTAGGCTGCTGATGTACTATGACTACTATCTATCATGCTGACCAGTATTGTTTCACTGTTTCCTCTTACGCCCCCACCTGTCTGCATTCATCTGTCTTCATTTGTCTCTAGGGCATGAACGATCTTTTTGTTCTGTGTTTTTATGGGACCAATCACAACAGGGTCCTGGTCTCTGACTTGGAATTCTAGATTCTATGGTAATACAAATCAAATAAATGAACAGTAAAGAACAGCAGCGATAATAATAATATGGAGATTGGGAGTATGGAAGAGGAGAGCAATGTTAAAAACGAGTTGATCTGTCTACAATTTGCTGAGAAGCAGTATATTGCCACAGACAGAGAACTAAGTATACAAACAGTTTATGCAACTTTAACCAAAGAAATATACCCATCACTGACTATGAGAACTTTTCTCCTCTACTGATCTGACTCTCATCTAAGCATGCTGAATTCAATAGGAAGATGCCCATTAACTTCAGTGCATTTTTAATCAGGATTCTGATATGGATTAGAATCTGAGACACCATTTCTGTAGCCCATAACCAACCTCCTGAATCATCCAGTACTGTTACAATCTCCATTATATACTATGCTTTCAGCCTGTTTAATTTTTAATTAGGATATGCATAATATATGCAAATAAACATATATTTAAAATGAACTTTTCAGTGTCAAAGCCTCACTATCTTTGGCAAAATCTATTTCCTTAGCAGTGTGCCACCTCATCAAATTATTCACCCATTAGGCTGAGGAAATACAGGTTTAAATCCATATTCTACCTAATTCAGAGCAAGAATTCCAACCTGTATCTCCTACAGTCCAGGATATGCCCTCATCATCAGGACTTTCTCAGAAGATTAGACCTGTACACGGGGTGGCTTGAATATGCTCAGTGATCAGAAAGATCAGGCTCTACTAATAAGGAAGGAAACAGTAAGAGTCCTATCAGAGAGTTCAAAACCTCTATGGTCAGTATTCTGAATTGTTGGAATTAGAGGTAATGGGGTTTTTTGTTTGCTTTTATTTTGTTAAAGCTACTTGATAGTTTATAGTAGGATTTGCTGATGATAACCTAACATTGAAAAGCATATTTATCAAATAAATGCCTCACATTTTAATAAATAAAGCTACAAACAACTTGCTTTAAATGAAAAATGCTTGACCATGGGGCTCTCTCCTATGTAGGGCAGCAGTCATCTCACTGAGACACATATGCACCAGCTCTTTCTTTTTTTTCTCAAGGTCCCACCTACCTCTGCCCTCTTGAAGGACTAACTTCAAAAGAAGTGCTGAAGAAAAGGTGGGTTAGTGTCTAACCTGTAAGCTAGCAGTTAGTGTAGTGTGCTGTGAAAAGTTGAAAGCTTAAAAACCATCTGGATGAGAAGTGAAAAAACACTCTACCAGTGGTATTTTCTTTCTGTGAGCCAATTGTAAATTTTCATAGATGTAGCTATGATCCATATCCATAGTCCTTTCTTTTCTCCCTTTTCACTTCCCCCACTGAGCCTTCTCTTAAGAATGACACACCCTCCTAATGAAAGCCCATATAAAATATGCAGTGTATCCATTTAAAATAATTAATATGGAATGTAGCATGACATCCCCTTCCAATCTACATGAGAAAAAGGATGAGTTGGACTTTAGCTTCAGATAGCAGCGTGATCAATGCTGCTAGATTGCTAAACCACTCTTTGTCTGATAGTCAGGACCAGGATCACAATTAGTTGACCTTGTGCCAAACCCTGACAAGACAGTCACGCAGCTTTCATTCTCCAAATGAGAACTCTCCTGGGAGTGATTTAACCAATGTTGTTATCAAGTTTTTTTACAATTTTTACTCTGGGAGAAAAAGCCTAAACATATGTACACTCAGGGTTTCTCCTAGGACAGCAGCAATGCTCCTAGGAGAAACTAAATGTCTATACGAAGCCATGGTCGCCAATGTGTCATCCAGCTCAAGACATGGTAAGAGTTTCTAATGAATAAAAAAGCCACTAGGACCTTGCTGATGTGCCTGTTCTTTTCTATTAATAAAAGTGTGTAAAACATACATTCCAATAGGAGTTTGTTTAGCAAATGAGTAAATTCCCTTAAAAGTTGATCTCAGGAGGAATATTTCACTTTAAGGCAAAACTAAACAAATACCTGTTATTAGGCTACAGTAAAGTGCATACTTTTATATTCTTGGCTATCAATCTTAAACATTGCTTAGAAAAATATGACGAAACTTATAAAGAAATAAAATAGAAGGGAAAAGACTGAAACTCACATAGTAGAATTGTTCTCATGAATTCCACATTTACAGCTATGTATCATATTGACATCTTATGTACTCAAATATTCCAGTACATAGTGATATTAAATCTCAGTGGAGATAGCACTCTATCAAACCTTTGGTGCAAGACTAATAATAAAACAAAATTCACTGTATTTTCAGCTATTATGTCATTTAAAAATGCTAACAAATTTTCTAGAACCATTTGTAAATTAAGAACAGGTATTGGAAGGGTTTTTTTTTCAGTAGGGTGGTTTCATTTTTTCCCCCCTGCGCCTACCTCATTTTCTCTACTTTTCTAAAGTTGACTGTTGAAGTTTTAATTAGTCTTTTATGGAAATTTCTTTTCTATTTTTCACTATGACACCTTTTCTTTCTCTTTAGCTCTCTAGTAGTGCTCATTTTAAAAATTATTTTCCAACTTGAGAGATATTGTTTCTTGAATTCAATGTCTCTCAACTTCTTAATTTTCTATTATGGAAATATATATTTGGGAAACTTGAGGGAGCTTTTATTCATTCCTTTTAAGAAAAAAAACTATTTAGACTATATAGTCTTTACTTCAATAGTACTTAATCTACCCTAAAGTTTTAAAAATGTTATTTTGTGCCCCCTTTCCATATGTTAATAGAAACAAATGTTGTTGATGGTATTTTGTCACATGTATAACTGTTGTGTGTTCTCATTTCTTTATAACACCAATAATGACATATTTCTCATATACAATATTCAGCTTTTCTACCAAAATAATCCCCCAAAAATGAGGTGCATGTATTAAGTGAGGAAGCTGTTGGTATTTTTCGTGGAAAGTAAAACACACCTGGAGACACTTCACATGCCGTGCAGATGACGAGATGAGTGCTGCTTGCTTGGTTCAGCTAATTGACGGGGCACCCTGTATTAACCCTTTCACAGCAACAGCTTTTAGTTGAAGTGTGTGCCTGAAGCAGCAAATTCATAGAAAGCCAAAGTAGGGGGGTACTAACGGGCCTTAGCCCCCACAAATGCATGGCAGCGGTTGGGCTGCAAGGCAGCCCGACCAAGGGCTTCTGGCGGCTGCAGCAGGGGTGTGGAGAGAGTGGAGCTGGGGCTGCGGCTAAGGGAGGGGCAGGACCTGCACAGACAGTGGGCATGGGATTGAACCACGAGCAGCTCATCCAGGAGGCACAGCTCCTGCTGCTCCCTGGGAGGAACGGGGAGGATGTGTGCCCTCAGATTTGTGTGGGGCAGGGTGGGCTGTCACTGCAGGCTGGGGCTAGGGCCAGGGTTGGACTAGGCTCTCTCTCTGGGGATGACTTGGAGTGGGACAGGGCAGGGGCAGGAGTCCCAGGGGCTCTGTCCCCCCTGGCCCAGCAGCACAGCTCATGCTGGCCCTGCACCAGCCCCCGGCCCCCCAGGCAGTGCGGACCTGGGGCAGTGTGGGGAGGCAGCTGGGGCCAGTGTGGGGCTGGGGAGCAGTGGATTTGCAGTGGGCACCAGTGCCAGGCAGCGACCCCGGGCTCAGGGGAAGGGATGGGCACAGCAGGCCCCTGCCCCAATCCTGGTCCAGACTCGGCTTCTCTCCCTCCTGATCCCTGCCTGGTCCCAGCACCACTCCCTCCATCCCAACAGCCCTTTCTCCTACCCCCCCCACCCCATCCCCCACAGACTTTTCTGCCAGGGGGCACACACAGCCCCTCCACTTTGTTTTTCTTCCTCCACCTATGACAAGTGAGTTGCTGGTAGTATCTTGATGAGGTTTGTGATGCAGAAACAACACTTTATTTATATGAATGTATATAAAGACTACTTCCAGTAAACAGCTAATGGTCTTTCTATTGCCCCTGCAAGGATCTAGTCCTAACTTTGTGAGACATAGGGTGCATCTACACGTGCCCATATGACGACATTGCTAATGCACCATGCTTTAGTACTTCCAAAAGCAAGTACTTCTAAAAGGAATTACTAAAGCACAGCTCAGTAGCAGCTTGTACTGCACCATAAGCTGGGCACTTGGTTATTTTGAGCTGCTACTTTGCCGTAGCAGCATGCTATAACAAGAACGCGCACCACTACAGCGAAGTAGCTGCTGGTCACATGTAGACACATCTGGTCGCTATGTTGCCATAGCTCATCACTACAGCAATGTAGCATCATGTATAAATCCACGCATGAAGTTCTCCTAGAAACATATGGTGTCCAGGAAGTGTGGCAGCCTAGCAGAGAGTCTGGACAAGGCAGCAGACAAAAGGAACTTCCTAGTGGAGAAGAATTGTTTTTCTGGCTTCCAGAAAAAGGTGTGTTTTATTTGGAGGTGCGGTATATGCAATATATGTATATTAAATGTTTAAGCATAAATTAATATATACATATAAATATATGAGTTGGTCTCCTAAAACAGAGAAAAATGATCATAACTGGCCGCACAAGTACATACGACAAATTTCAAGAACTCAATGGTAGCTGAAAAATAAATTAGCTATGAATTTCAATGTTCAAAGGATACAACCAGTTACAGAAATATTCACTCTAACATATGCAACTCTTCACAGAAGAAATATCTGATTAGATTTAGCCTTAGAAGTGCTAAAAAATGTAAATTTCTAATTTAAGTCAAATTATCATGGTACACAATCACACAGTAATAATTTTCTACCAAAAACATTCTCCTGTAGATGTTCCTAAGGGTAAAAATGGCAAAACTCAAAGAGATTTTTTTGGTATTAATAGGATGATCATTTGTAAAGTTTGCAACTGTTGTTAAAGCATGCAACAAAGCTTGCTAACAAGAAGCAAGGCTTTAAAAGTGTGTTTTATCATGTGGACAAGAAATTTCTTTGAAAATGATTCAATATCTGCCAGCCTTCTGGCTTAATTTCAGGACTGGCAGTATCATAAAATAAAGAAAATGGTCTGTGCATTTAGTTGTACATCACACTGCATCAGTTCACTTCCAACATCAAAATAATTGTGAGGAGACTGTGTTTACAAGCTCTCTAAAATTTCAGAACTTTGGTCCTTGATATAATTTGATTCTCTTATGTTCCTCTTAATCATTAAAAAGTACACTGCTGGTTGTTGCTGTTTGGTTTGTTTGTTTTTTTTACATTGTGACAAAAAGTTCTATGCTTTAGAAAATCCAAAATAAGAGTGTCCATCATATGTGGGCAAAGGAAGAAAATGAAAGTGTGATCACAATCCGATCTTGAAGAGCTTTCGGGAATGTTAGACAAGATCTTGTTGAGAAACAGATTGCCAAACACCATACAAACTATTGTGCTACATGAAAAAATTAAGTAAAATAAAAAAATGAGATAAGTGTATAATGTAGTTTAATGTCTCATTTGGCATATAGTCAAGATTGAAACACGAGTTAAAACAGGGGTGGGCAAAATACAGCCTGTGGGATGGATCCTGCCACCAATTGATTGTATCTGGCTCATAGCTACACCATGGCACTCTGCATGGAGCCAAGCCCTGCTTGCTTTCACCCAGGACAGCCCATGCTGCACTCCCACCTGCACCCACTGTGCACCCATTGACAGCACCACCCTGGCCCTAGCTCAGGCCAGCATGCATAACTTTCTGTGGGAACTGCTCCCATTGCTGCTGCAGCAACCTGGGTACCGCTTGCCCCCCCTCCCACCTCTTCCAGCAGCTCCTCCTCCTTCTTCTCTGGCTTCACTGCTTTAGGCGAAGAGGAGGCTGCAGCTGGGTGGCTCTTGCCCCAGCATGCGGGGCTCCAGCTGCAGCCCCCAACTGCCTCCACCCACTCCACTCACACAGTGCAATAAGAAGCTACCCATAGGTGGCTAAGTGGGTGGAAAACAGCTAGAGCAGCACAGCAGGGGCAGGAGGAGGAAGTGCTGGAGGCAGGAAGAGCTGAGCAGCCTCAGGAAGTTGTGTGCTTTTGCCGGGACCAGGGCTGGGGCTGGGCAGGGTGGCAGAGAGATGCAGTTGAAGACTGCGGGGTAAATGCAAGCAGGAGTGTGGCATGGGCTGCCCCAGATGGGAGCAGACAAGGCTCAACCCCATATGAAGCACCACAGGGGCAGCTGTAGGCCAGATGTGGGGGGCAGAACACACCTGCACCTGCACCACACCACCTAGGCCGTATCCACTCCTAGCCCTCCCCACACCCTGCCACACACCTACCCCATGTCCCCCCCACACACATCCACCCCCCAACCCACCACACATCCTACATCACCCACACACCCTAAACAGACACAGCCTCTACCAACACACCCTTCCCACTCCTCCACCCCGCATAAACCTCTCATACCCACAAACCCACCCCCACATATCAACCCCACACACATAACTGCCCCACCCCTTCACATACAACGCACAAGAGTAAGACTTTATTTTGAGTTATTATGTAATCATCTCTATATACACTACTCAAAAAAGCATAAATCAGGACAAAATATTTTTTGAACTAAAATTAAAATATGTTACATTAGATGTCTGACTTTTAGTATATGATTTGCTTTTTATCTATACTTTGTTACAATAATATCTCCTGAAATATTTGTGTGTGCAGCCACTGACAGCTCACCCAAACTCATTGTGTCCCACCAACCAAAATAATTGCCCACCCCTGAGTTAGAATGAGCCAGTAGACCCTCAGCTCATGAGCGATTGCTGCTGCCTTAGTTGGGGGGGGGGGGCATGTGCCCCACCTCCACCCAGTCCCGCTGAATGGGGGCAGGGGATCTCCCGAGGGCAATTCTGCAGACGGGGGGGCGGGGTCCCCCAGGTGATCCCACAATGGCCGATTGCTGCAGTCAATCACTGTACTGCAGTCTGCCCCCCCGCCCATCGCCTAAGCGGTGTGTGTGGCTGGTCAGGGGGTGAACCGGCACTCTCAGGGGGTGCACGTGCACCCCCGTGCACCCACTATGCATCGCCACTGCCTCATCCCATAGCAATTTGAAATTCTGGTGTTATGTTGGGGAGCATCCAGAATGGCTGGCAAAAGTAATATCAGTTTTCAGAATCAAGAAATATATCCCACCAGCAATCACTAAGATTTTCAATTCATGGATCATGATTATTAACTACATTAAAAATTCTTTCACCTTGTTTTTTGCTCTCCATCTAGTCTGGTTCAAAGCTAAATGCCACCATTACTGTCCTTGAATGCATGAAGTAACAGGAATGAAAAGTAGATGTTAAAAAGCCTGGGGGCTAAGACACACACCTGTTTCACCCTGTTGTTGATGTCAAAGGCATTTGATTCTTGGTTCTGAGAGGTTTCCTGTTTGCAGATGATGTGACCTTGGTTGCCCACAGTGAATCTTCCCTGCAAAAATCTCTTGGGCAGATTTTCTGTGTCATGCAAGAGCTTCAGGTTGGCAATTAGTCTCAGCAATACTGTAATTATCAAGGATCCTGATTTTCTCTGAAAAATAAAATCCCTAATTTTTGGATTATAAAAAGTAACCCAATTTTTTCATGATTAAAATAAAACATCAGTAATATATATAAATAGTGATGTTTCATTTTAATCACAGAAAAATGTGGACTTTGGGGTACTTGTTTAAATATGAAAATTGGGGATTTTTTTTAAATAAGAAAAAAACAGGATCCCTAGTGATTATGTATCAAGGGGTGGTAGATCCAATACCTGACATCACTCTGGAGGATAAATTTCTTGCTGTCATTGACATTTTTTGCTACTTGGGTTCTATGATCAGCAGGCATCTTGACCTTCACAGGAATCTTGACCTTCAGAGTGAACTTACTAACAGAATCAAAAAAGCAGCTAAGAATGTTGGGCTATTACAGAACTGTGCATGGAATGACAGCAAACTACCAGCTAAGGTGAAGATGGGAATCTACAAGACTTGCGTGCTGTCATCCCTGCTTTATGGTTCAGATATGTGGACTACATATGCTAGGCACATCAAGAGAGTGAACAGTTTCCACATGAGATGTCTGTGTAAGATCCTGAAAATAAAGTGGGAAGATAGAATACCAAATGCAGAGGTACTGGAGCAGGCAGGACTGACACATTTAGAAAAAATATGATATGAAGTTGTTCAACATCAATGTAGAAAGCTGGGAGGAGTGAGCAGAATCCTGTCCAATCTGGAGGGAACATCTGGCACTGGGTGCATCTCAACATGAAGCTGCTTTGATCCAGGGGATGGAAGCAAAGTGAGAAAGAAGAAAGCAGCTTGCTGTAAACTTGGACTCCAGCTCAGACAACATATGGATCTATGAAACTTGTAACAAGCTGTGTCACTCTCAAATTGGGCTTGTCAGCCACAAACGGATTCATCAGACATCAGACCAGACTTCTTATGTGTACACCATGATCCAAAGGATTGACAGTTGCCTACTATATTACAGGTGTACTGTTATACTGGCTACTGTTAAAAGAGGAATGAGAAAGTATACAGCACAAAAAAATACCTACTTACGTCAGTTTGCATTTAGCTATAGATTCTCACCTATTTTGCATAGGGAGACTCAATAGGGAAGATGATAACTTCCAGGCTGATATCAAGTCTTCTTGGATTTGCTGATTCTCCAACTTTTCCTCCAGCCTATGTTCCATAGAGCATAGACTGGCGGTATATGTGGTTTACTTTAAAAAAAAAAAACATTCTCTGATTGGTTTATTTAAATGTCTTTATCTTACTGAAACTTTGAGCAGCAGACTGACCAGTTCTCTCACTCCCCGAAATGCATCAGTTCCCAGGGATATACCACATTTATTTGCATTGAATATGGCCTTGATTATAAGATGACCCTTCCCAATAATTAGATTCTACATCTGGAAGATTGATAAATTTGATATAACTTTCCAGATATAGAATCTAATTATTGGAGTTTTGTTTTGAATTTGTCAACCAACTACTACAGCAAGGAAAATAAATATGGGAGGTCAGGTAGCCCATTTCCCCCCACAGACGTCTTCTCCTTGCAGCCCCTTCCCTACTCATTATCAGACCTTGTTCTCCCTGAGCACATGGAAGTGAGGAACACATTTGAAAAAACAGATCTTAAAATAAACATAGCTCTAGCAGTATGCATATAGACACATAGACTTAGTTCATCCAGAAATTATGCATTTTACCTTTTTTGAAACTGCTACAAGTTTTAGTACAACACTTTTAAGTAACATTTTAGCACCTTCTTAGAGCGAGTACAAGCTATATTATTCCAAAGGCAAAAGGCTCATGATTTACTATACAGGTTTCCCTTGCTTTATGCAGGTTCTGTATGTGAGAATTTGCTCTTATGCGATGACCCTTTTTATACCAAAAATTCGTTATATGCAAGGTAAATTCACTCTTAAGTGATCGGAGTGGCGGAAGCCCGCAGTCAGCTGCTTTGTGTGGTGAATTGTGGGAGTGATGCACACCAAAATGTAGTCTCCTGTGTGGATCTGTTCTCCTCACTTGTGGTCAGTGACACATGTTTCTGTACTTGCCATCCCCATTATGGTAACATGCACCACCACCCTGTGCTTGTGTGTACTATCTGCTGTTGGTGAGTACCTAAATTGTCTTGGAAAAGTGGTAAAAATAGGTCTACAGGTCAGTACAGTCAAGGTCTTGGAATGTATCCCTATTTGTTACATTGTAAAGTGGGTTGCCTTTATGCGAATTCGAGTTATGCGCCGTTTTCCAGGAACTCATGTACAGCATAAAGCAAGGGAAACCTGTATAGCTCATTAGGATGGACCCCACTAATGTCAACAGCTTCTAAAGCCATGGTGACCCCACAGCTCATCACTGTTCAGTATGTGTGAATACTACAGATACCCCCATGAAGGAACAATGCGATAATTAGCTCCCTACTCATAACTGGAACTGGTGCTCTTGTCATGAGTCCTGTGATCCTCTAAAAATGTATACACAGATGAGGCATAGGGCAACCCAGTCTGGTTTCACCACATCGAGGGCGGAGCCACACTAATGTTATGTAGGGACCTACTGAAATCATAGCGTAAGTGGGCTGCATGGCAGCTGCTTTAATCTTGCAGGCTCCCACACACACCTATCCCCACTGTTGATTGGCTGAGGAGCCCTGGTGGCTCTGCTGCCTGCTGCTGTCTGGCTGGGAAGCAAAAATGGTGCCATAGTACACATGTGGTTTTTGCCTCCATAACAATAAGGATTGAGTGGTGGGTCCCCTCCACCAGTTGGCAGGGAGGGATGCATGGAGGAACCTGCAAGATTAAAGGAGCTTCCATGCAGTCCACTTCCACCATGAATTTGATAGGTTCCTAATGATATGTGACAGGTGGAGACAGGGGCCAACAGAAGGATTTGAGGCCTCATTTGTTGATTTTTTCCAGGCACTTAAGGCTGGAGAAGAAACAGGAATCATTGGAAATGGGAAAGAAAGGCTCAGCTGAGCTGTGGAAGAGAATACGTCAAAATATATGCAATGTAGTAGATCATCATGAATTGAAAAAGTCAGCACTGAGGGGGACTACATGCAATGGATACTCCCATATACCTTGTTCAGATGGTTTGCACTAACCTATTGTTGTGGTAGGTTCCCATCAGCAGCATCACTTTGTGGCCACTCTTTTGCTAAAATCAAGTGTAGTGGCTGGGTGCAGGTCCAGTTTGCTGCCTTGATCCATGCTAGGAGCACTGTGGGGATAGTGACAGAGTGCTGGGATGGAGGCAGAGGAGGAGTTCTTGAATCCTGGAACAGCATCAGCAGCAGTTTTGAGAGGAGAATGGCAGTTTTGGAAAGGAAAGTGGAACAAGAAATGAGAAGTAATTGTCACAACCCAAAGGGTGTGATTTTTGTTTTTGTGTGCGCTTCGGCACTGCTAAATTGTCCCCGCTAAATTGCAGCTTCCTTGCACGGTGGAGTTTTCCACGTAGCGGCTAGTGATTGGCTTGCTAGCCGTATAAGAGGCTTGAGTGGTTTCCGCCCAAGTAGGAGGACCCCACGAACAAGGGAGGAGGAGACTTCACGCTGTGTGAAGATCTCTAAGCGCTGTGGATCCTTACAGACCCAGCGCATTTAAAGCAGGCAACGGAGGTCTGATCAACCTCTAGCCTCTCCCCGTCGCCGAGCGCAGTCCAGACGTATCCCTTCCCGTGCGCAAGAGAACCGGACCCATGGAGCCTAGCAAACTCCGTGTGAATGAGTGAATGGAAGAACCCACGGAGCCTAGCAAACTTCATGTGAGCCCTTACGATCGGCCTCAGAGCTCTTCTACCCGGGTTTGAGTCCTGCAGGTTTATTTTCCCGTCGCCGGAACCCTATGCGACGTACCTTCGTGCCCTGCAGGTTCGATTTTGTTTTCTTTTCTCTCTGTAACCGCAACTTAATCAAGCTTTCCAGCCTACACCGCTGCCATCTCGGTGTAAATAAACAATCTTTTAAACTACCGCTACGCGTCCGTGCCTAATTCCAGCTCGAAGGCCTTCCCTCTCCGCCCCGGCGTGCCCGGGCTGCTGGCCACAGCCCGCGTGCAGCGCGAAAAGGGCTCAGGTTGCTCCCGGCCCGCACACTAATCAGAGGGTGGAAACAAAGTTCCAGAGTCTGATGGAGGATGAATGAAGGTGGGAAAGGGGGACAAAAGAAGGTAGAAAAGAAAGTTGTAGTGGGATTTGTGGTTTTGGAGGAGGCTCTGTTGAAGGAAGCAATGAATCCAGTCTGCAGGAAGAACAGAAGAAGAGGAGGAGAAGAGGTCTGGAGGGAGAAATAAGGAAAGCAACAGTGATCAAAGGGAAGAAGAAGACTAGTGTGATGATTAAGCCAGACCCACAAAGAGAAAGGAGATGGGAGGAAGTGAAAACACAGTGGAAGGTAATCTACACTTAAAATAAGAGCAGTAATAACAGGGGAAGGAGAGAGAAGTCAGACAATGAATAGATATGAATTTATAAAGAAAATATTGTTTGAAATTTTGGATGTTAAAGAGGAACATTCAAATAGTTTTTTTCCCCTTTCCTAACCAGAAGTCTTGGGAAAGTTTGTATTGGAACTGAGAAGGTTACTGGGATTTTTGGAAGACATATGCAGCAGTCGGTGAGAGAGAACAACTTAAGGGGATAATATTTATTGCTTGAGATGGGGGAGATAAAAAAATAGGTGGAGAATTGTGTACAAAAAGTTACGTATGTTGAAAAGATATGTGATAAATATGGTATTATGACAGGGCAGAAATTATGCCCTGTCCCAAAGGATGAGTAAGTGAGAGTGCCGTAGATGGGAAGCATCCCACTAGGGGGATGAGAATCTGAATAAGCCTGACCGCAGCTTTAATGGGAATAGCTGAGACCTTGTGGGGAGGAGGGGATGGAAGAGAAGCATCCCAATAGGCTCCCAGCACTGAACTGGAAGATAAAGCACAGGAGCCAGGTGAGAGCTTTGCCTAGATAGGGCAGAGAGGCAGGAGCAGCCGGGACTCTACGGGGACAACAGAAGTGCCACAGTATCAGAGCTTACCTGAGCAATGGTCAGTGCGAGGCTTTCGTGCCAGGAGGTTCATGAAGACATCACCGTGAGTGAGTGATAAGAGCCAGGTCTGGGGCCTGGAGAGAGAAAGAGAAGAGGAGCCAGTCAAGAGAATCCATTCATGTGAGGAAGTGGAGCTCGCCCCTGCAACAGGGACAGAGCCTGTAGCCAGCAAGGAGACTATGATGGCTGCAGGGCCTGATTGGGAGAATTTCTGAGTCAGAACAGAGCTGAAGTGAAGCTCTGGAACAAAGAAAAAGAAGCATTTTCTAGAATCTAACAGGTATAATGAAACCTTTCTGTGAGCTTGAAGATAGGCAAACTCCAATATAGACTAAAAAAGAACCTACAAGAGTTTTGGCCATAATGCTGGGAATGGGACTTACCCTGGAAAAGGGTGCACTTAGGAGGCATTTCCCAGGACGGTGTGAATGCTCTAAGCATGAACAATGACTAAGAAATTGTACTTCTAAACAGCTGGTGTGGTAAGGGCAGGCTATGGGAATGAAAGAGTTCTGTGAAGAGGCTGGGTGGCTGACGGAAATGCACCTTGCTACTGGATATTTACTTTTCCCTTTTTGGGTTACTTTTTTTTTAAGATCAAAGTCATGGCAGAAAAGAACCACAGGGAATAAGCAGGATCAGAGGAAGTGGAATTGCATATATTCCTATGACACCATGCTTTCATGAGGAGCTCACAGTTTCCACAGGTATATTTATGGGACTGTGGAGAGCTCGAGTGGTAATGAGGATGGTAAAAGAAGTCCTGATGGGATAGTGCACTTACCATCACTAATCCAAGTAGGGCCACATCAAGAGTTCACAATGTATTTCAGACAGTCTAAACTCTGTAGCAAGTGTGAGCTGGAAGGACTTCTGGCCTAATACTGCCAGTACATAATGTGCAATAGATGTGAAGGGAATGGGCACAGGAATGTCAAGAAGTACTGAAGTGTGTTATTTGCAGGGAAGAAGGACACTTGCAGTCCTTCTCAAATAAAGCTAGAGACAGAGAAGGGAAGGTGGGGAAAAAGAAGATGCTGAGATGAGTTAGATGTTGAGTTAGAATGTATGACAGTGAAAGAGACACCACAAGAAGGAAGAGCAGGAGAGGAAGAGAGTGAAATCTTAATAGTCAAAGTGGTGCAACTGGTGACAGAGGAGAAAAAAGAAGGAAAGATAATTGGAACAAGTGCCTTTGAGACAGAAAAGAGAGAAGGGGCAAAGGAGAGAACACTATAGAAAGAAGAAGAAGGAGTGAGGAGAGAGCAGGAGAAAGTAGAAGGGAGCCAATGTGGGAAAAGAAAGAAATCACATGCTATGAAGCTTAGAAAGAAGTACTGAGAGAGATGAGGAGGGAGATAGGTTGGCAAAAAAAACCTCATCAGAGCTAATGTGGTCTAACAAGGTATTGTAGTGGAGGTTGTCAAGTTATGTGTTCATGTAGTTTCTTTTAGTTGTTTTGTAATAATAAAGGTTCTCATCAGTGTCTTTGCCCCATATGGGCCATGTACTTTCTAGTCATGCACATTGCACAATGTCAGTTGTATTTAATCAACTTCATAGTTAATGAGCATATGCTGCTTTTAGCAGCAGTTCAAAGATAGACAGTATATTTAATGAGATTTCCCTGTATACAAATGTAAGATGGGGGACTTTTCCCCCCATGTTGGCTGGGGGAAAAACCTTGACCTTATATTCAAGTAAATGTGGTATATCTTTGTAAAAATTACAATTTTGGGGAAGGAAAATGCCTTTTCTGCTTAGATCTCATTTTAAAATGTTGCTTATCTCCATTCTGGTTTCTCTTCACCTTAATTTTATGGTCTTCTCCAATGAAGCTGCTTTGGTTTTTATAGCTTATATAAGAACCTTAACAAAAAATTATCTACTGTAGCATGACTATATCTGCTACAATTGGTTACATCAATCACTAGCACTAATACTGTTAGGTTAGAACTATAGCATCCTTTATTTTGTTATTTATCTCAAGGCTTCTGTAATGATGTTCTGTCAGGCCTTTGGCTCTGTTTAACTTGATCTTACTACTGGGTTAGCTAGGTACAATAATTGTTTTCTTTACATTGCTGATCAGCAGGGATCCTGTTTTTTTTTCTGATTAAAAAATCCCCTATTTTTGGATTAAAACAAGTAACCCAAAAATGTGGATTTTTGGTTGCTTTTTTAAAACCAAAAATAGGGGATTTTTTTTTATCAGAGAAAACCAGGATCCCTGCTGATCAGATTACTTGTAAAGTCTGAAAGGGTTCACTTTTAAGTCTGTGAGGCCTGCTTTAGTCATAGTTCTGTAGTTAAGCTGAAAAGAATGGCTGACAACTTCATAGCGATATTGCCTTCTGATGGTTTGGAAATTGAGATGTCCTCCATTGGATTGCTGTTCTTATCCATTTTCTTTTACATTAAAATTACACTGTTTCAGTACATTTGGCATGAGACAACACTTTTGAATCATTCACAGGCTGAAACTGGTAGGAATGTAACCATTTGATTACTGAGTGGATCATCTTGCTAGTTACTCATGGCACCACAATCCCTTGATCTGCAGTAACTAATCATCAGTGTTCAGAGGGAGCTTAATGTTTTGCACATGAGCTTAAACTTCTAAATGATCTGGGACAGATTTACCTGAAAGACTGCAAGTAACTCAAAATCCACATTTTTTTCCATGATCAAAATGAAACACCATTTTATATATATATATATATATATATATATACACACACACACATACACACACACCAACATCACTAATATTATAGTATATATAATATACTATATATATAGCATACATAATATAATATATAATATAATATATATATTAGTGATGTTTCATTTTGATGATGGAAAAATGTGGATTTTGGGTTACTTTTTTTAAAACAAAATTTGGGGATTTTTTTTTTATCAGAGAAAACCAGGATCCCTGGTAATCTTCAATGATAGAGGAAATAGGGAAACATGTAAGAGGTATTTTGCTCCCCATCTTGTTCTGAAGTAACATACATGGTATTTTCCAGGCACAGCATGAGAGTACTTTTGGAGAAGCTTACAATTTGTTATTTTGTTTTGTTTTCTGAAGGATTGTTTTAATGTTTCAGTTATTCTGATCAATGATATTTGACTGTCTGATGGTAGAGAAAGGTTAAGTATCACAGTTACTGTCTATGTGCATGCGATTATCTGGCAGCAGAGAAAAGCCAAACCATGGTAGTTTAGCCCAAAGTGAAAGAACTGACTGTTTTGTTCATCCAAATGAAGCCATAAAATGATTCAAGCCACAGGTCTTGCTAAGAACACTGCCATGCTGGCCAGCTTTCATAAAAGTCTCACTAAATATACCAGGAATATAAAGCTATTCATTAATTGCCATCAATAGATTCAACAAAAAAAAGGTTAGCTTTGATTTTAATGAGATCGTTCAATACATTCACATATCTCACAGCTTCCCTTGAAACAACTGTGACATAATGCACAGATTGTGAGCTTCTCATGTGGCTTGTATTTCCTTTCTGGGTAACGTTCATCACCTTCTTGATTGCTTCCCTGGGGATGTGCTATATCAATTACTATGTCAGGTTCATGTTTCCGTTTCCACCCTAGTACCCTCTTCAAATTTCTCAAATGTTCTTCATCATCTTCACTAGTCACAATAATGTCATCCAGATAACACTGTGTTCTTGAAAATTCTTATAAATGTAATCCACTGCTACTTGCCATATGGCAGGAATGGGAGCAATATGAAATACTAGTCAAATGCTTTTTGAGTGTTTATATTAAGATAACCCTTAGAATTGTCTTCTACTTCCATCTGTAGGTAAGCTTATGCTAAATTGTAGGTAAGCTTATGCTAAATAATTTTTGCTAAATCTCTATCCCCCTGCTAGTATGGCAAAAAAAGAATCTTCAACTTGAAGAAGGAAATATTTATCAACACTGGGTACAAGGTGTATAGCAAATTTAAAGTCTTCACATACCCTTAAAATGCTACATTTTATTTATTTATTATTTATGTATTTTTTTTACAATTGGCACAACAGGCATTCTCTACTTACTCCAGGCTACTTTTGAAAGCATGCATTTTCTTTCTAGGCAGTCCAATCTACTTTGCTGTGTATGCTGTAAGGAATTAGTCCAGCTTTGTGAAACTTGTCCTGTGCATTTTCATCTACCACTATCAGATGTGTTTTAAAGTTCCTATGCTTTCCCAGAACAGTTCAGGGACTTGGTTTAACAGACTTTCTAACTGTTGTTTAACTGTTCTTGTAAGGACCTTCGAAAGTGCTGGCAGCATCTGTACCAAATTCCAGTTCAAGAAATTTTTTTTTTTTAACCGTTCATGATCCCACACAGTGGGTCCTCCTTTTTCAATGACAAAGATAGTGACATTATCATTATTATTCTAATCTGCTGGCACTGATGTCAGCCCTTTCAGCACAATCTTCTCTTCTGCATATGTTTGTGATAATGTTGGTGCTGGTTTAATTTTACCCTTTTAAAATATTTTTTCTTGTATTCTGAACATGAGATTACAGACAGTGCTGAGTCTGTATGCTATTCCATTTGAGCTTTTTCCCATCAACCTAGGGTGTCAGCTAAATAGTTGATTTGTCATCCTCCTCTTCATTATATAGATGCCACTCTTGCAACCTGTGTCAATACATCTCCTAGTACATATACATTAGTATGCCTCTTTTCATACTGTACTTTGGGCTCTTCCTTAGTTCTCTTAGTAAAGCTCACTGCCTGGATACATCCCTTTTTATTGAAACTTTGGCAACTGAGTTACTTAGACTGGCAGTTAGCTGGAGAATAGGATCCTTTTCTACACTGATAGAATACATCTGTCTGCTTCATGCCCCAGCTTTTCCATTCCATATTTAAAACACATTCATACCTATTTGTATAGGAACTGCTTCATATAATTCTATAGCATCCTTTTCTACAGTTTCATATCTATTGAAATCTCACCAGCACATTTAAAGGTAAGGTCTTCCTCTGTAGAGAGCTTTTTTAGCTATGTCTTCATTAAGTAGCCCACACAAAATCTCTCTTTGCTGGCCTGATTAAGTTCACAAAAATCTCTCTTTCCTGGCCTGATTAAGTTCATCCTTAAAATTACAATATTCTGACAATTCCATAGCTCCGTTATGAAAGAGGAAACAGGTTCTCCTTCAAGTTAATATATTTTATGGAACCTGAACCTTTCTGCAGTGATCAGTGGTTTGGGTGCTAGATGCTCTTGGACAATGTTCACAATTTCTTTAAAAGTTTTGCTTGGTGCCTTCTCAGTATGATAAGGATGCACAGTAAACTGTAAACTAATGAGGCTACACGTTTCCATAGAGGAATCTTACTTACTTCAGAAATTTCTCCAGCTTCTCCACATACATTGGCCTGTCTTGAAGAATACTATTAAAAGCAGGGATCCTGGTTTTCTCTGATTTTAAAAAAATCCCCTATTTTCAGATTTTAAAAAGTAACCACAACTCCACATGTTTCCATGATTAAAATGAAGCACTGCTAATATATATATTTGATTCAGATATATATTCAGATTCAGCCTAATTCGGGGGTCAGTGATTTGATTTGCTGATTCAGATCACTGTCCCAATTCGATTCGGCCAACTTTGAATCTGATGATTTGATTCTAATTTGGAGAATCAGCGATTCGGCCGTAGACACAGCTTTATGTTTTTTCTACGTACCTTGAGCTACCAGGTGCAGCTCGTGAACGCTGAGATGGTGGGGGAGATGTACCATCCCACAGGAGCGTGGAGGGGGGTCCCCCACATGTTTGGCAATTGGCTGCGGGGGGACCCTGGGTACCCCCCAGACCCAGGTGGCACCAGTTGCTGAGCTGGGGGATGGGTGTGGGGTCTCCCGCATCCTCTGCAGTGTACCTGGAAGTGGACCAAATGTACTTCTGGGGTCTACTTCTGGGTCCACTACCGAGTGTGCAGGGAGCCCCCCCTCCCCCCCCGGCTCCTGTGTGATGCTCAATCTGCCCCACCATTTCAGCATTCACAAGCTGTGCCTGGTACCTCAAGGTAGGTAGAAAAAAAACATATAAAGCTGTGCCTATGGCCAAATCATTGAATCTCTCCAAATTGATTTGGAGACTTCCAATTCAATCGGAGAGATTAATGGGTCTCCTCATTTGATTCAGATTTGGAGATTCAGCCACTAAATTGGACTGAATCTCCTCCAAATTGAATCAGTGACCAAAGTATTGCATAGGCCTAATATAGTGGTGTTTCATTGAAATCATGGAAAAATGTTGAGTTGGGGTTCCTTTTTTTAGTCCAAAAATTGGGGATTCTTTTTAAATCAAAGAAAACTAGAATCTCTGCTTACAGGCTGCAATTGTTCCAACATAGGTAGCCATTTTGTTTGCAGCAGATTTCAGGTGTGCACAGTTACAACAGATTATCTGCAACAGATAATTTAATGCATGCCCCACTTGTGAGAGGCCATCCTCATCCCCAGTTGTTGTGCTTGTCTGAATGCAGCCATAAATAAAATTACTTAAGACATAGGTATAGCTAAAAGCACTCCCATGATGGACAGTGTCATGGCGGGGTCCGTCAGGAGGGCCGTGATCTCCTCGAGGTCCCTCGCTCCGTGTCAAGGCCGGCCCAAGGCACCCTCTCTGGTTCTCGCCCGCCACGTCTTTGATGTTCAGTAGGTTCGGGAGGCTGCCTATGACTCCCTGGGCCCGGCTACTCGGGACCTCTGTCCCCGCGGTTCTCCCGGACTCCTGTGGTCTCCCGGTATGATGGGTGCTTCCCAG
>NW_005842086.1:398440-403463 GCF_000455745.1 Alligator sinensis | reverse complement strand
CCCTCTCTGGTACGGGCTCACCGCGCTGCTATCCTCTTTTGCCGGGGACAACCGCAGCACCTTGCCCTCCTCCTGGGGCGCTGTGCCACTAACCCCTTCCGTTGGGGTCCACCGCGGCCCCCTGCCCCTGTCCTGGATTTTCCTGCAGTGTAGGCCTATCACCGGGTCCGCCATGCCCGTCCTGGGCTTCTCAATACCGCCCCGCTCTAGGGCTCCTCAGTAATCGCCCCTCCCTGGGGCTGGGGTCTATGCACCCCGCAAATGATGCCCTTGCTGGCGTCTGCTGCGCCCGTCCTGGGCTTTCTAGTATGGTGCTCCCCCTCTTCAGGGCTTGCCGTGCCCACCTTGGGCTTCCCGACAGTCCTGTATGGCGCTCCCCCTCTTTGGGGCTTGCCGTGCCCACCCTGGGGCTTCCCAATAGTCCTGTATGGCGCTCCCCTTCTTTGGGGCTCACCGAGCCCACCTTGGGCTCTCTGATAGAATCGCCCCACTCTCTGGGGCTGGGGTCTACGTACCCCGCACACAACCCGGGGTCTGTGTCCCCCATCCGCAACCCACTGGTTGTGCCCGCAACCCACTGGTTGCGCTCCTCACAGCCAGCTGCACCCGCCCTGGCATTATGAGGATAATGCGCCCTCCTGGCGCTGGGGCCCCACTCTCTGGGGTCCCTATGAGGTTCAGCCGCTCCTCTCTGAGCTTAACTGACCCCACAACTCTGCCCTGCAACTCTCAGGGCCTAGTGCGCCCTCACTGGCGCCGGGGGCCCCACTTTACCATGAGCCCCCCCTATGAGGCCTCCTCCAACCCCTACAGCCTCACCCAAACCTCCGGTTGTAATACCAACACTAACCAAACAAAACACAAGCCTCCTGGCTGTAACCTAACTTAAGGCCGCCTGGCTGCAACAACATAGCTCTTGCGCCACAGAGCCACCATCCTTCAGCCTGCTCGAGCATTACTCATATCTTAGCCCTGTGAGCTCCTGCCTCTCTGACTGCTGGCAGGGAACTGCCAGCCTGGCCTCGGCCCTGGGCTTTATAAGGGCCAGGCGCTGCCCCCTACAGGCAGCTGGCTCCCCTTAGTTGCTCCAGCAACCTGCTGCTGCGCTTGTTATCCTGGCAACCCTCAGCTGGGCTCGTTGTGCTCTGCCAGGGCTCTCTCCCTGGCAGTTTTCTCCTCTCTAGGAGCAGGCACTAAGGTGCCCTGCGACAGACAGCACTAAAGGTATTTGGAACATAAAATAAAGCTATGCATTATCTGCCATTGGTTATTAGATAAAAGCACCAAAAAAGCCTCACTACAACACCCAGTCTCAACAGACGTTGGGAAAGCTGGATGCAAATAATGCACTCTCTTTTGGCCATGTGTTGGGCTTGGTGCAGAAGCATGCCAAGTTTAAAGTAAAGAACCATTTTTTTCCACATCTGCAGGTAGCCTGGAGCTACATACAGACATTGCGTTTGTCCTGGGATAAACTTGTTATCTCAGAACAAAGTGCAATCATTTCGACATCCATGTCCATTGTCCCAGGATAAATCTGGAAAAAAAAAGTTTACAGGATGAGAAGGACTAACAGTTTATCCCAGGATATCACTAAGTACATCTGAGAAGTTATCCCAGGATTGTATCTTTGAATCAATGGCAGAAAACAGCAGTGTATTTTGCCACTCACTAAACTCTAATTAAATGAGTGATGGGTGTTATCTCCAATCTCCTTCCGTTCTGGGATAAATACAGACACAACTTGTTCAGAGACAAATGTTTTGTGAATTGAGTTGATAGAAGAATGTCTTTAATGTTAGCTGTATTTTCTCAAATGCCACACTTTTTTTCTTTCAATCTGATCTCCTTTACCTTCAAAAAGTTGAGAGGTAAAAATGGACATAGGAGAGGAACCCACCCTATCTCAGAAGATGGATCAACAAAAATGGATCTGCTGGAATAAACAGAATTCCCTTGAGAACACTATGTAAAAGAAAGGAACATTAACACTTGAATCAGAAACCCTCACTGTTAATTCTATTAGATCTGATGTTGCTAGAGGCATCTGCAGGAAGTCGCCAACTGCTACTCAGCACTTGTACAAGAAATGTATGTACAATAAGGAAAATTTAGATTGGATAATAGGAAGAACTCTCTAATTATGGAGGCTATTAAATACTGGAAAGGGTTGCCTAAAGCGTTTGTTGGAATCTCCATCACTGGATGTTTTTAAATATAGATTAGATAAATATTTCTCTGGGAGCAGGAGATTGGACTAGATGATTTCCTGATGTCCCATTCATTTCTATTTTTTATATGATTCTTTATAGAAAAGGTTTTGCTATAGTATAATGATTTTAATGTTGAGAAAATCTCATCTTGCGGAATCATTCTCTATTTTCTTAGCAGAATCACCAACATTTCTTTTATATATCCATTCCTCTTTAGTATAAGTGTGAAACATGACAAGAAGTCTTAATATTCAAATGGCTGTATGATGATGCTTTTCTGAAATTCAGGATTGGGGACTTCAAACTTGTTTCTACATGATGCAGAATCTATAGATTTTGGATAAAAAGGTCTCAAGTACTAAAATATATACAGGCCCTAATTCTTAATAATCAGAACTGACTACAGCAAGATCACCTCAAATCGTCATTCTTTCTTGTTCATGCAATTACTTCTAAAATACACAGAAGTTGAGCAAACACATGCATATTGCATGACAGGTCCTCTCGAGTAACAAACATGCTGGTCTATTTACCTGATGATGCCTTCTTTATGCCTGTAACTTTGGAGGCATGGTATTATAAGAAATAGAAATAACAAATAAACATATTTAAAAACTAATATATAGGATCAATGAAATGAATGAATGATCAGTTCTGTGTCCTCTCTGATCGGTGCAGACATGACAGTTGGCTAGATCGAGCAAGAGGTTAAATAGATGTGTGACTGATACATTTCATAGATTTCATAGACATTAGGGCTGGAAGGGACCTCAGAAGATCATCGAGTCCAGCCCCCTGCCCAAAGGGCAGGAAGTCAGCTGGGGTCATAGGATCCCAGCAAGAATATGTATATATATGAATATATATGATATATATATGTATATATATGAATATTCATGTATACATGAATACATTGTAATGGTTTTGTTGCTTTAAAGGCTGTGCAATAGACCCACCTTCATAAATGAACTCCAGAGCCAAATTAATAGAAAAAGAAGTTTGCAACTGGGTAAATGTTATCTTAATGTTGCCTAAAGGGCACAAATTCTGAAATTTCTGGTTTTGAGGCATTGTTTCAAAAAGAAAAAAAGATCTACATCTATGCATTTGTTTTTTTAATTGATCTAACAACATCTTTGCCAAACATTTGCAAAATGTGTCAGACAAATGTCACTTGAGGGTGGAACACTGTCATTGTATAAGTAAATGTCACTTTAAAAGTAAATATCATCAACTGGGGAAAAGACCACATTAAGGAAGATGAAAGGTTACTAAATGACAGATAATATAAACAAAGTTTAAAAACTAGCATAAATGTAAGTGCTGGGGAAACTTCAGTTACTTTGTCCCCCCTGAATAAGTTATCCTAGCAGTAATAACAGGTTTTTGAATTAGAACAGCATTGACGTTGCATGCCAACTTTCTTTTTGCCAACAACTCCAGTTGTAGCAACATTCCCTTCCTCTCTTTGCTCTTTCTTCAACAAGTCTATTGTTTTTTGCAGTTCTCAAATCACTGTTGCATTAAATCCCGTGCTTTTCAATGCTTTAAAACTCTTCCAACTCTCTCCCTAGCCAGGTACCTTCCAATCTCCTTCATTAAAAACTAATGTTCAGATTCACACTTTTACCTGTCCCTGTGGCCTCTTGAAATTTAATTTCCCACTGGTCTTTCTTCCATTTCACTCTCTTGATTGACTTTTCTGCCTGTGTTCAACACAAGCAGGGATCCTGGTTTTCTCTGCTAATAAAAAAAAATCCCCAATTTTCAGATTAAAAAAAGTAACCCCAAATCCACATTTTTCCATGATTAAAATGAAACACCACTACATACTAGTATCTATAATAGTGGTGCTTCATTTTAATCCTGGAAAAAATCTGGATTTGAGGTTACTTTTTTAATCTGAAAATTGGGGATTTTTTTTTATTAGCAGAGAAAACCAGGATCCCTGAACATGATACCTCAAGATAAAGGTGGGAAGTACCCACCTGTGATTTTTTTTTTGATTTTTTTTTTGCCAATTAATCACAATGCCTGCTGAGGTGTAGAAGCTGCATAAAAGCCTTACGTCACCCAAAATGTAGCAAATTTTTATAGTCCTATACTCATGCTATCTTTCCATAGTTGGGGGGTCAGAAATTTATAATTCTAAAATCACCACTGAACTTTAATAAATAGGGTGTTAGTTGGTCAGAAAAAGTAAAGGGTTTACAGGCTTTTCCTACATTTTTTCATCCCCCTGCTCAGCAATTAATTACACTCCAATACCACTAAATCAATCCTGCCCCTCATCCATTCTGCCTCCCATGTTTACACTGTTCCCTGTATAACCTGTCATTAATTCTGCTCCTCCAACAGTCTAATCTCTAACACAGATTTTCTCCTCTCAGATCTTTTGGAGTCTGCATCCTCTCCTTCCCAGACCTCTTGATACTACTACATAGTCTCCTTCTGTTCCTCCTCAGAAGAGCCAGGGAAAAGAGGAAATTAAATGTCAAATTAACACTAGTGGCATTATCATAACATTATACAAATTCATGAAGCACCCATATCTGTGAATATTGTTTGCAGTTCCAGTTTCCACACCTCAAAAAGGATATAGTGGAGTTATAAAAGGTATGCAACCAAAATTACCATAGGTATGGAGGAGTTGTCATACCAGGAGAGTCTAAAAATGCTAGAGCTATTCAGTTTGGAAAGGAGAAGGCTGAGAAGACTATGACAGAAGTCTATAAAATCTTGATGGTCTGGACAAAGTGAATAAGAAATGTATTCACCAAGTCCCAGCATGAATGTCTTGTGCCTTCCGA
>NW_005842086.1:374178-398249 GCF_000455745.1 Alligator sinensis | reverse complement strand
CTGATTAGAAGTGGGCGCCCCCCTGCAGATCCCTCTAGCAACATCAGTGGTGGTGGGGCGGAGGTGGCAAGCGGTGGCCACTCTCAGGGGGTGCACGTGCACTCACGTGCACCCCCTATGCATCACCAATGACTCCCAGAATACTAGAACTAGAAGGCACCCAGAGAAACCAGTAGGAGACTGTGGCAAGGTCTGGGCCTGATTAAGACTGATTAGATGGACCACTGGCCTGATCCATTATGACACTTCTTACATTCTTATACTTTTTGTTTGGATTTTTCTTCTTGTCTTTCTCCCTTCCTTTCTCTCTGGTCTCCTATGAGACATTAGATATGTTACACAATTAAGTGGCTTAATTGCACAATAAATTTAGATTGGCCACACATGCAAGCTATGACCAGCCACAAATACAAAGTAATTATCACATGAATTACTGGTTAATCATGCAATCAATTTAGACCAGCCACACAAGCAAAGTAATTATCACATGACTACCC
The DNA here is from genome assembly GCF_000455745.1 of Alligator sinensis. NCBI lineage: Eukaryota > Metazoa > Chordata > Crocodylia > Alligatoridae > Alligator > Alligator sinensis. The sequence continues at coordinate 397,752 of NW_005842086.1, read as the reverse complement.
AGCTATAAAAAGAGCCAACCAGCTATAAAGTTAGTTCTTGGAAATGTGTAACAACTCTACAGCTGGTTTCTATCTAGCTTTAATTTGAACATGAAGCAGGACCCTCAGAATAAATTCCTAAATGCAGGACACAGGGAGAAGGGAAGAATTCTGTCTGATTCCTGTAGTAACTCTGATTAGTTACTCCTCCTCAGAATGGCGAGGAAGAAAACAGCCAATCAAAGAATAATATTGTCTCCTAGGTATCTCTCAGTTATCCATTTCAGTTTCTAGGAATTTTCAGCCATGGGCTGAAGAAGTGACTCACTTTAAGCACTGTGTACATAATGAAAGCTTATCTATAAAAGAGTAAGCCATGGAACTGGGAAATGAGAAATAAAAAATGGAGGTTAGGAAAATTGTATGTTTATTGATGTGCCTTATAGTATGTATTCAAAATCATATTTAAAGTTGCCAATGACATCCCCCAATTATACATCTGCCCCTTTAATTTACATTTTAGAGGAGCAGGCAACAGATGGAAAAACAGTGAGACATTCAAAAGAGGATTATCAGCTCTGCTAAAACTATGTTAGAGCCACTAAAAATTCCTGACTGCTGACAGTTGCACACCATAGTATTGCCTGTGTATTAAATACTCCATGAAGTTCTCTACTGTTTAGCCTCCCCTACCAATGCCAATCATTTTGAGATGCAGATGATTGGTGAGATCTCAAAAATACCGAAGACATAATTATTCCAGACATTAGACCTCTTACTTCTAACTGATTTTGTACATTTTGTATCTTATTTTATCATTTTTTTTAAGAATGTGGTGAGACTATAGATTAACTGTAAAATAATGTATTGTAAGGAGTGAGCTACTAAGATAGGCTATCCTGGGAAACTTTGTTTATTAGGCAAAGTTAGAGGTGGGCCCAAAACAGCACCCTAGATTTAATTTCCTTTGAATATTGGGCAATTTTTATTCAGTGCGAATCTAGACTCAAATTCTGTGCCTAGGACTCATCACCTGACAAATCTCAAAAGGGCTTTCACCTGACAAGGACACTCCTCCAGAGAGAGAGACTGCATTTTTGAAAGAAGCATCCAGGTACCATGTGAAGAATTGCTACAGTACAAAAAAGAAAATCCCCACAAATCACATACCATTAGTAATGACATACCATCCTTCCCTAGAACCTATCTGGAAAATCCTCAAGAAATTTCAACCCATACTAGAAGAAGATCCAATTCTTAAAGAGATCTTCCAAGAACCACCCATCCTAGCCTTTAAACAAGCACTGAACCTTGCTAACCTTATCACCAGAAGCAAACTTCCTATGGCCCAAACCACACCAAATGGATCCAGACCATGCCAGAACAAGAAATGTAAAACCTGCCAAGACATCTCCATCACTCCCACAATAATTACACCCAAAAACAGAACCATCAGTATTCCTGGATCTTATACCCATACCAATGTAATATATCTCATCCAGGGCACCAAATGCCCTGATGGAAAATATATAGGAGAAACCAAACAACTATACACCAGAATAAATGCACACCGAATAGCTATCAAAAGCAAACATACCCAATTACCTGTGGGTGCACATTTTTCATAAGACAATCACTCTCTCTCCGATCCTTCAGTTCTCATCCTCCAAGGGAATTTATGAAACACCTCTCATAGAAAAGCCTACAAACTTCACTTCATAAATCTACTGGATACAAAAAATCATGGACTAAATATTGACATTGGATTTATGGCACATTACAACCTGCCTGCCATCTGATAACCCCAGGTAACCTTGCCTGCATTTTACCAGCTACATTTTATCGCCATCTCCTGCTTCCAGCCCCTAGCTACCTTTTCACACCTATTCTCCCATTCTCTTTGAACCTTAGTGCCACACATTTGCATTTTCACAGCCCTGCATCTTGCATTTTGGCTTCTATTTACCCAGGAAAGCACACAAACACCAACAGATTTTCCCTATGCCTGAAGAAGGGCATTTGTTGTGCCTGAAAGCTTGCAAAGAACAACTTTTTTCCAACTATTTAGTTGGTCTAATAAAGTTATCACATCTACCCTGCCTTCAACTGATCAGCTACATTCCTACATTCCTTCACTCCTTCCTTCCCCACCCCATATCCTATCTCTACCCTTTATCTCCCAAACTACTACTCATTTGCATTTTCACAGACCTGCATGTTACAAATTAGCTTCTTTCCTCTCCTTTCAAAGACCTGCATGTTGCAAATTAGCTTCTTCCCACAAAGCATCAGCAGAGCCTCCTTATGCCTGAAGGGGGGTGTTTCTGCCCGAAAGCTTGTGAAGAACATTTTTTTCAACTATTCAACTGGTCTAATAAAAGGTATCACATCTATGCAAAGAACCTTGCATGCCTAGGACTAAGCTTTATCCTTAATGGCCATGATTCTCCCCAGTATGCTATTTTGCCCCTCATTTTTACATGAGTTTGTTGTCTATAATTTTTGCAATTCTACTTAATCTTTGAGATACTTTGAACAAAGCAATAATTTTATTTTGGCTTGTGGAATAAAATGATGACTGACAAAAGTCACACAATTGAGAAACCCACTGAATGGTTGTATTTTCAGTTGTTACCACATTGTCTTTCAGCTGTATAACCCACTTTGAGTTAAGTGGGTTTATTAACTTTAACACATTACTAAATATTTAAATCACATTTGAAAACATAATGTGCTAATAATATAACCATAACCAGGTACACATATACAGGCGGGTAAACTGGTGAGGGGAGAAGGAAGAGGTTGCCTTTTGTGTGAGCTTGAAAAAGCCACCAGCTCACGCTGCTGAGGCCACAACTGCTGGTGACTGTTGATGCCTCAGATTTGCCTTTTGTGTTTAGACACCTGCCTAAATATAGTAAATCTAAGCTCTAGGTCTTTCTCACCCTTACAGAATTATAAGTCACATTTACCAGTTCCCACCAATCTGTAGAATAGATTGGGGCTAGAGATCAGGGACTCTCATACTTCTTATTTAGTGTGGGCCACTGTATTGACCAAAGGACATGCAACCATACTTTCAGATCCAAGAGAGAGCTCCTAATACAGCAGCCATACTTCACTAGAAGTTTTAACCTGAAATTGGCTCTATATGTATGAATTCATGTTTTCTTCTTCTTCTCATTTACTGTCTAAGATTGTTGATGATAAGTATTTAGCAGAATTTGTAGATTCGATAGAATCTGACAGGGTCACGATATGAACGCTTGTGCTATGGCCATAATTCAAGTCTAATACAGTCAAATACAGCACAGGAAGGGGTGAATTTTAAGTCTACAGCATGTGGACTTCGTTTAATATCAATTTGGGATAGTCACTAGCTATCAAAAGCATTTACAGCATATTGCACAAATAAAAAAAATATATCTCTTCTATATATGGCTGTAAGGGGTAGTATATTCAATGAAGAGTAAGAGACACATAAGGTGAAAAGGATGCAAGCAGTCTGGGAAACTATCATGTCATCTTTTGATAGTTATATAATTTTACTGACAAATACTTAATTTACTATCAACATTCATAATAGACAGCCTCTAAAAGGAGTCAGAGAGTTGGTAAATTCAGAAAGGTACCAAAGACTTTGGATATTTAGCAATAAAATAGATGAATTTAATGGAACAGAGGGTTCATCTACATGTGATGCTAGGTCTCTGTAGCAATGCACTGTGGTGACACAGTGTCCACAGGTGTTGACTCATGACCAGAAGCTACTTTGCCGTAGCAACACGCTTCCCCGTTACAGCACGCCACTACGACAAAGTAGCTGCTAAAACTAACCATGTGCTGTACATATGGCACACTATGGGCTGTTACTGTGCTGTGATTTAGTACTTCCAATAAAGGTACTAAATCAAGGCGCAGTAACAACATTGCCATAGTAAAATGTGTAGATACGCACAATATTAAGTGCAGCTCTTTTGATATTAATGGATTTACAACAGGGATACATTTAGCCCCCAACCTGAAAAAAATTATCTTATGGAAGTTGATTTTCTTGGGAGATTTCCAGTATTTCCTGCTTCCCTTCAGGACTGAAATAACACAAGAAAGTTTTTACAAAATCTTAGTATTTTCACTTAACACTTTTCTTATAACTTAAAAAAAACCAAGGACTAGAACACATCAGAAACCATCTTGAAGTATATGTTCTTATTCCTTTCTTTTGTTCTTTCTCCAGTGGATTACTTTGAGTATTTTTTACATGTGAATATAATGGATAGATACAGTATTCTTCTTTCTGGTTTTCTCTATATTATGTTTTAGTTACTAAGTAGTGTTATAGTACTGCAGTTATCTATAATATTTTATTCAGACTTATCTATTGAATCTGTAATACTATTTTTTTTTTAAACCTGAAAATATATTTGACATGCTCTCCAGGTAGAGGAACTTCATGTGGTTGTTTCTTTAATTAATATGTTGGCTATCTGAAGCTTACTGAGGGTCTCCATGAAAAAAATAAAACTGCAGCAGTGCAAAACCACTGATAAAAAGAAGCCAAGCCAGCAGCTCAAGTGAAGGTAATTGGCCCAGATGGAGTGCTTTAGACAAGATTGATCAAGCTGTGTCAAAGACTTAAAATATTGTAGCAGAAGTCAGGTTGACCTTTGGACATATCTGATGACACATGCAACGTTAATTCATTTGTGCAGAACTTCAAGCTGCTAACCCACCACTTTTTATTTTAATATCGGCTTTATAATATAAATCAAATTGATACTTCAGTGACTAATCTGTATTAATAGTATGTTCTCTTGGTGAGCAAGCAATTCTGTTGTCCCAATATAAAAAAAAAATCTAATACTGCTTAGAAAAAACATTTTAGGAATTTTTATGAATGTAGGCAAATGTGCAAATAATTTATAACAAATTCCTTGAGTGATTACAGAAGGAAAATCGAAAGCAAGCATCTAAAAGGCACTCTGATACAACTTGAGTACCCAATGTACAAACTCCTATCCAAAATGTCCCCACACCAACAACCACAAAACTTTTTAGGTGCCTAGTTGTATTCAGAATCAACATTTAACATCTCAAGGAGGATTAGGCCATAAATCTACACTTCTGCAAGTGTAGAAGCCCTATTCTGGGGTGCAAAATGACAGGTGGGAGCCAGATGCTTCAGTCTGAGCTTCACTGTGGTCCAGATGAAAGATAGAATGGCATCTAAACTTCATCTCAGTTCCTGAAGAAGCCCCATCACATCTAACATACATGGACAGTACACTAGTCATGTTTACTTTCATTCAAAACATGGCCAAGGGAATATTATCCATATTGTGCATGCTAGTCTAGTTGTTAGATCACTTGACCCTCAGCCTGGGGGTATTCAAGCCCATATTCCCTACAAGAGTGCCACAACCACTAAACTATGTAATAGTGTGGCTGTGAACATCTTCCACCTGTCCTATGAATACTGAGTCACTGTGCAGCCAAAAATGCAAGTGTTAGGGCTAGGGGGAGACCAAGGACTCTGTATTCTAGTAATTAGGGCATTTAGTTGGGAGCATGGAGTGCTACAGTTTCAGTTGCTGTTCCCAATATTATTTCTGGTGTGCTTTTTTGCCTCTCAGAGGTCTAATATAAAAAACATAAAAAATCTGGAGACCAGAAACTGGGATATTAGGTTTTCCCCTTCCCAGCTGAATATACTAACCACTCATCTAGGAGCTCAGGTCACTCTTGCTTGCTTTCTTTATTCTGCCATGTCTCTTGGGCTGCACGTTGGCTCAACCTCAACAAGAAGAATGAGAATCCCTGACCACCAGCCCCAATCTATTCTACAGATTAGTGGGAATTGGGAGATAACTTTTAATTCCCTAAGGGCAAGGAAGGCCTATAACTCAGATATACTGCATTTAGACAAGTGTCTAAACAGGCTACTACACAAAAAGCAAATGGCATCACCTTGTCAGTACCCTCAGAAGAGGACTTTATTGGATGGAGACATCTAGGGGCTTTCATCCACAGGTAACCAAAGTGTTGGTTTGTCCTACCAGCATCTAATGATGATCTAATCATAGAAGCAGGGTCGGAAGGGACCTTGTAGATCTTCAAGTCCGACCCCCTGCCTGGGCAGGAGGAAAACTGGGTTCAAATGACCCCAGCCAGGTAGGCATCAAGCCGCCTCTTAAAGACCCCCAGGGTAGGAGCCAGCACCACTTCCCTTGGAAGTTGGTTCCAGATCCTAGCCACCCTGATTGTGAAGTAGTTCCTATGGATGTCTAATCTAAACGTACTCTCCAACAAAATGATGATCCTATTTCCCTCATGGGACATTGACCCCCATTTTAGGACTAGGGATCTGCTTATACATCTTTGGGAGGTGATCCTATTTCACCATCCCATAGAGATAAGGAGAAACCTGCATGCTCAACATGACCTTACAAACTCTGCAGGACAAAGTGACACTTAGTGTGACTTGTGCTATAGCAGGGTGAGGTATAGTCCAGCCCACAGGGCAGATCCAACCAGCAGTGGACTTCATTTCCCAGCAGCCCCTGCCTGTGTGGCTGGGGCCAGTTTCCATTGAGACCCCAGCAACAACCATGCTGTGATAGCACAAGGAAGGGTTTTCTGTGGAGACCTGCCCCAGCAGTACTGGCAGGCAGCAGCAACAGCATCAGCCTCTTCTTAGTTGCGGGGGTTGAGCAGGGTGCTGTACTGTAGGAAGGAGCTGGGCAGGTTCAGCTGCCACCACCTGTGTGGAGCAGGCAGTGGCAGTGATAGCGGCACTGGGAAGGGTGGCTACAGGGGGCTATGGGGAATATTGGGGTGGCTATAGCCACCCCCAAGCCCTTCCCAGCACCACCCCTGCTGGCAGGGCATGCAGCCAGGTGAAGAGCTGCTCTGCAGGTGACCTGGGATCTTGCAGTGGTGACAGCATGGTCTGGAGCTGGGGCAGAACTGCAATCTGTAGCCTGCATGCCCCGGGCAGGTGCGTACAGGCAGTGGATCATGGCTCTGTCCTGGCTCCAGACCATGCTGTCAGCACTGAAAGAAGCTGGGGCAGATTCACAATCCCCTGCCTATGTGCCCCTGGCCAGAGCATGCCCACAGCATCCCAGCTCTGCCCCAGCTCCAGACTGCTGCAAGATCTCAGCCTGGGTGCAGAACAGCTCGCACCCTGCCATGCACCCTGCCAGCACTGCTGGGGCCAATCTCCACAGAAACCTCAGTCCCACACTATCACAGCATGACTGCTGTTGGGATCTCCATAGAAACTGGCCCCAGCCATGTGGGCAGGGGCTACTGGGGAATGGAGTCTGGCTGCCGGCTGGATCTGCCATTTTGCCTGCCCCTGTACTATAGCTTATTCTATTTCACTTTGTGCTGGTCTTAACCAGGTATATTCACTCCCCAATGCCTAGATGTGTAATGGGTAGGAACACAGCATTCTACCTGCACTGGGATTGGCACTGCACTTCCAGGCTTTTCTGAAAGGGTCATGGCTGCAAATCATCCACTCTCAGTGGAGAGAGGTATTTACCTATGTTAGTCTGAACCCAGACAACAGGCAGGGCAGAGTGGGCTCTTTAAGAATAACTTAATCAGAAAGGCATGTGCTTTTGTAATCTACAGGCTTACTTCATCATCATAACATCTGACAAAGTAGGTTGTAGTTTATGAAAACTTATGATGACACTAAGATGTGGGGTGTGCTAATGACACTAAGATGTGTCATTAGGGCCTTGGGATATTCAGCTGTGGTACATAAGCAGTTGTAGGGCTGTTCCAGACTCCTTCTGGGGGTGAGGGCCCCTGGATCTATGCCACATGACAGGAGGCTGCCGCTGCCACCGGAGACTGGCACTGGACGCAGCCCACACCCAGCCCTAGGGAAGGCTGATGCTGCCATGGGCCCCAGGCAGAAGCGGCAGTTTCCTGTCTTCCAGCATGCAGATCTGGGGGCCTGCAACCCTGGGATGGCTGTGTGGCTGTGCCAGACTCCTCCTGGGGGTGCGGACCCCCAGATCTGTGCTGGATGACAGGAGACTACCGCTGCTGCCTGGGACTGGTGCTGGGCACAGCCCACACCCAGCACCATGCCCCATGGAGCTCAGCCCAGTGGTGGGAGGCGGGGAGAGCCAGGGATGCACTACACCTTCTGCTGGCAGGCTGAGCTCCATGGGTCTGTGGAGCCACTCCAAATGCAGTCCTGGCTCTCCCCTGCCTCCCGCCACTGGGCTGCTTTGAAACATTTAGAAACTTTTGAAACATTTTGAGTGCCCTCATTTCATTTGGAACCTGTTTCAAAGCTTTTTGTTTCATGTTGATTTCACTGTTTCAAGCTTGAAATGTGTCGAAACAGCTTTGAAATGAAACACCCAGTGAAATTTCGCACATCCCTAGTACACACCATTTAGGCTGATGCAACACGCTGTGATGCATTGGCAGCTATCATTCAGAATGGGGTAAAGGCATTTAGCAGGTGTGGATTTCTCTCATACAGGGCATGCATACTCAGCAGAGGAGAAGCTGTCCTTTGGATTGTTGAGGGGTTAGCTCCCCATTTCAAGTTGGCAAGCTTATATAGAATGTTGTTATGAGTGCTCACCTTTTCTTTTGTCTTCATTATGTGTTCTTTGTATGAGAGGGTTTGATCAAGGGTGACTCCAAGGTAAACTGGATTTGGACAGTAGGATAGTGGGGTCCCAGACCATGTTTGTTGAGCTGGTGGTCGCCTATTTGCTGAAACTCCAAAATAGTCTGTCTCCAGGCACCAGGGTCTTCAGAAAAAGGTGACAATCCGGGGTATGCATGATAAGGACATTCAGGATCTGACCCAGAACCATAGAGGCCAAGAACCCACTATACCTCTTGTGATTAATGAGATGTCTATAGAGCCTGCAGACACTTAGCCCCACAGCTGCAGATGTCTATTTGTCTCTATGTCTAGAGTATATTCAGGCATAGAATATATTTGTCTCTATATCTCTGTATCTAGAGTATATTCAGGGGCTACAAGTGCAATTTATCTGGCTAACTGGTGGTTAGGTATTGCTCTTTTCCACGTAACATAACTGGGGGGAAATATTAAATGGAATTGTACTTACACACTAAACAAGTGAGTGGTGTATAAATGGCATGTATAAATGGCACTTATACATTCACTTGATGAAATAGGATTTCCTATTTTATTTTTATATGGCTAAACAACAGCCCAGTGGCTCTATAGGGTAACTTATACCTTATCTTGCTTTTCTGAATAAATTTACTGATGTCATAAGCTTAATTTTAAGCTTGTTATCACCAGGGATCCTGGTTTTCTCTGATTAAAAAAAATTCCTATTTTTTGGATATATAAAGTAACCCAAATTCCACATTTTTCGTGATTAAAATGAAACACTACTAATATACTTATATATTAGTAGTGTTTCATTTTAATCATGGGGATCAAGGGTGACTCCAAGGTAAACTGGATTTGGACAGTAGGATAGTGGGGTCCCAGACCATGTTTGTTGAGCTGGTGGTCGCCTATTTGCTGAAACTCCAAAATAGTCTGTCTCCAGGCACCAGGGTCTTCAGAAAAAGGTGACAATCCGGGGTATGCATGATAAGGACATTCAGGATCTGACCCAGAACCATAGAGGCCAAGAACCCACTATACCTCTTGTGATTAATGAGATGTCTATAGAGCCTGCAGACACTTAGCCCCACAGCTGCAGATGTCTATTTGTCTCTATGTCTAGAGTATATTCAGGCATAGAATATATTTGTCTCTATATCTCTGTATCTAGAGTATATTCAGGGGCTACAAGTGCAATTTATCTGGCTAACTGGTGGTTAGGTATTGCTCTTTTCCACGTAACATAACTGGGGGGAAATATTAAATGGAATTGTACTTACACACTAAACAAGTGAGTGGTGTATAAATGGCATGTATAAATGGCACTTATACATTCACTTGATGAAATAGGATTTCCTATTTTATTTTTATATGGCTAAACAACAGCCCAGTGGCTCTATAGGGTAACTTATACCTTATCTTGCTTTTCTGAATAAATTTACTGATGTCATAAGCTTAATTTTAAGCTTGTTATCACCAGGGATCCTGGTTTTCTCTGATTAAAAAAAATTCCTATTTTTTGGATATATAAAGTAACCCAAATTCCACATTTTTCGTGATTAAAATGAAACACTACTAATATACTTATATATTAGTAGTGTTTCATTTTAATCATGGGGAAATGTGGATTTTGGGTTACTTTTTTATATCTAAAAAATGGAGGGGTTTTTTTATCAGAGAAAAACAAGACCCCTGGTCATCACCTAAAATGGAAGTATTCAGAGAGGTCTGAGTATGGGGGCAGGCAACAGCCACAATATGGATTTAACCTATATTTCCTACTGTATTTCTAACAAGGAGTCCAACTTTAACCAAGTGACAGCAAACTATAGAAAATATTTAAAAATAAATGGATGAGATTTTTGAGACAGTGTTACTCCCAGTCCTGATTGGGATCTTTGGAGATAAAAAATAAAGTAAAAATGAAAATAATTAATAACTGGAATAACACCTAAGTAGGAAGAAAGAAGTGAAATATCAATAATTTACAGTCTATGAATGGATATACAAAAGGGCAATAAAAAAACAATTCTGTCACCATTCCATCTAAAAGAAGAACCAGAGGTTAGAGTGGAGAGAGGATTAGTTAAATCCGGTTTCCATCTTGCACCAATCTTAACTGAGGTCTTTGGGTAATATCATAATGATGATAGTAATATGGAACCCAAGAAGGAGGATATATTTTGGAGGGGGTGGGTGGGGGGTGGGGAAATGGTCAGCAGACACTAGTTACTAAATTATTTTAAGTTACTTCTGTTCACAAACTGAGGATTTTATGCACACAAGCTTTGGATTGGGCTTCATAGGAAAAGCAATACACTACAACAGTTAAACATGTCTCCCCCAATGATAGGCAGAAAGCAAAGTAGATGTGCATCTTATAAATCAGCATAAGCTTTCATGAGCCCAAGCATACTTTATCATATGCTGTGAAAGGACATACACAGAGCGGTGTATCTAAATCTACTCTGCCTTTTGCCTGACTTCAGATTAACACTGCAACTTTTTATTCAATTAGAAACAATACTGTCATTCTCTGAGTAGTAGATTTGGAGTGTTGTTGTAAACCTGGTGTAGAAATCAAATTAATCTATATACAGCCTAATATATTGTTAAATCGATGATGGGCACAAAGTGCTATTTCTGTATTTATCCTATACTGTTTTATGCATGGGAAGTCACTCTCAACAGACATTCCTCAGCTCTGAAAGTCCCTCTATCTTGAGGCCCACCAGAGCATGAGTTTGGGTATCAATCAGAAGCACTGTAAGACATTCCCATTTGTGCAGGCATATAACCATTCTTCAAAAGGAAATGAGAAAGGGCACTGGAGAACTATCAACCCTACAGTGACTGCCTGCATTGGCACTGTAAGGTGGTCAAGTTCCTGCCCAGGTTAAAGCAGAACCCAAACTACATCTCAAAAGTGAAACTAGCCTGGGGAAGTTAAGCTAAAACCAAGGAAAGAGGGCAGGTAAAATATGTAGTAAAGACATACCACAATATTGCATAAGCATCACAAGCAAGGATCCTGGTTTTCTCTGATACAAATATCCCCAATTTTTGGCTTAAAAAAAGTAAATAGTGGCATTTCATTTTAATCATGGAAATATACGGATTTTGAGTTTCTTTTTTAAATCCAAAAATTGGGGATTTTTTTTTTTTATCAGAGAAAACCAGGATCCCTGATCAGAAGTATAGTATGTGATGGAGTATGTTGTTGCCTACTAAAGCTTGTGCCTCTCTGAGCCAGTTGGTGATGAATTTGCTCCTCCTGCTTATATCATAAGGTTGTAAAAGATCCTCTCTGTCCTGCAAGCACAACTGAAGTCCCCTTTCTTCTAGTTCCACTGCCACTGGGTGTGGAATGATCTTCTGGATCAACATCAACTAGTCTAGGGTGATGATGCATTCAACAAACAACTATTTAAAGCAGTAATGACACCTAATTTCCTGCAAAGCAGTTCTTTCTCTCAAAGGCAATACAGCATTCCTATTTCCAGTTCTCCCACCTACCTGATGTTTAAAATTAACTTGGTTCTGTATTCTTCTGTAATAGTTTCAACCCCCTTTTGGAAAGGCTTCACTTTTCTCCTCAGATATTAAAAATAATGTCTTTAAAAGTGCAGACATTTTATATCTTTATTGTTCATGCCAGAATAACAGATAAAAGAAACTTGCTTCTGGTATTGCTCTCATGATTTTGCTTATTTGTTTGTTATTTTATGTTATGACATAACATGGCACATTTCTTCCATAGTACATTTTCACAAAGTCAAATAGAAGTGAGAAACACTGTAAATTTTAGTTAGATTTTTTCTTTTGGTATACCCCACAGTTATGAAGTTATTTAAATTATTTGTTGAAAAAAAATCTGAAAGTGATTTTAGTTGACATCTGTAAACAATAAGATTAATCTACAAAGAATGCATTTCCTATAGAACAGCAAAGTGCTAACCCATTAGCTAGAACATCTGTAAGATAGTGCTGTATTACCTTGTCATCTTGAGCATCAAAAGGTAAACTATGTATATGAAAGAACCAATCAAAAATAGTGCTTTATCAAATTAATTATTTACTAAAAGCAATACACTCCCCAGAATATCTTTTATGTTAATAAATTTGAAAAGGAAATATATTTTCTTTGCACCAAACAAAAACATTTACAATAGTACAGAGAAGAACTCTTTAGCAAAAATGAACAGGGATAAGCCTGTCACATTAAAGCATCTCCTTGGCAATAAGGCTATAAACAAAACCTTTCTATGATTAATCCAAAGCAAGTTTGTGTTAAAGAAGTGCCAGATAACTGCTTATTTTCATGAGCTGCTCAAAAGATCTAAGGCCAGGAATATAATTTGCTATAAACACATGCTCCTACTTAGACTACCAAATACTGCTTTGGGAGAAAACAGTTACAATATTAATAGATGATGACAAGAGACAGCTCTATGCAATTTAACACAAATATAAATGTTTGTTTCCAAAACAAAAAAAGGTCATTGCTACAATATGTAATGGATTCCGACTCTCACCCATAGTATTTATGTAATCTGGCAAAAATATTTAATGCATTGTGAAATGTACAGACTTACTGTTCTACTTTTTTTTTAAGTTGTATTTAAACTTCACATGTTGGTAACAGCAAGAACGTTAAACTGTAACTTGAAAGGATGAATTATCATTGAACCTGACTCAGGTGCTATTAGAAAAAAATATCAAGTTTTTTTCCTACTAAAAGGGAAGTGACGCCATGTATTAGATTTTATTCAGATCTCTGTATAATTAAATACAATGCTCACAAGAAATAGCTATGAGGATCATTCTAGATGGTCCTTAAAGTCAAAGCAGTGAACAATTTTTATAAAAATATTAAATTGTACATTAGTGGAAACAGTTGCCAAATGTCTAACTGGATTTGCTATCTTAGACACAGGGTATATGCAGACATTCACAGGACCCCATTTATGAATACACAGCTTGCTTTAAGCCACATCATTGTAGATCAGATTCCACTTATGCAGACATTTGCCAGTGCCAGGAGCCAGTCCAGGAACATGATCTAAATAAGTCAGGGTTGGGGAAGGAGCGGAAGGTATCAGCAGGGGCTAGCTGGTCCTTGGGGTGAGGTTGGTGGGTCCACTGAGAGGCTTGTCATTCAGATGTGGGGGGAGCCAGAGGGCTGAAAATAGCCCAGTTTGGGTGGATGGGGTAGGAAATGCACATCCCCAGGGTTGAGGCAAGCTGTTGGGCTTTCCCAGCTCCAAATGCATATAGACATTCAGTAGATTAGGCTAACCCAGCTCCTCAGGTTAACTGAGTTAAAGCTCACTAACTAAGTTCATGGATGACAGCAAATTATGGGGCAGTGTGGTCATATCAGAAGATAGGTTGCAGATACAGGCAGACCTGGGCAGGCTCAAGAGTTGGGCAGACCAGAACCAGATGAAGTTTAACACTTCCAAGTGTAAGGTGCAAACAACCCTCAACATACATACAGGCTCAGTGGTGACAGCTTGACTTGCACCATGGCCAAAAAGGACCTCGGGGTAATGATCAACCATCACATGAATATGAGCTGTCAGTGGTCAGCAGGGCAAATAACATACTGGCATGCATCAACCGATGCATCTTGTGTAAAACTAAGGAAGTGATATTCCCACTGTACTCAGCACTGGTGAGACCGCAGTTGGAGTACTGCATCTAGTTCTGGGCACCACACTTCAATAAAGATGTAGACAAACTTGAGAGGGTCCAGGGAAGAGCCACCCATATGACCAGGGACTTGCAAGGCAAGCCATGCGAGGAAAGGCTGAGGGACCTGGGGCTCCTTAGCCTAAAGAAGAGAAGGTTGAGAGGGGACTTGATAGCAGCTTACTGCTATATCAGAGGAGTGCATCAGGAGTGCGGTGAACAACTGATCACTAGGGTACCCCTGGGGGAGACCAGGACCAATGGATACAAACTCCTGGAAGGCCACTTCAGGCTTAATACCAGGAAAAACTCCTTCACACTCAGGGTGTACAGACTGTGGAATAAACTCCCTCCAGAGGTGGTGCAGTCACCTACTCTGGAGGTTTTCAAGAAGGGACTGGACAGTCACCTTGCTGGGGTCACCTCACCCCAGTTGTCTTCCTGCTTAGAGAGGAGGGGCTGGACCTGATGATCTGCAAGTTCCCTCCCAGCCCCTAACAATCTATGAATCTATGAACCATTATCTTGCAGGACAGCCAACACAGGTTTGTTGTGGGTAGGTCATACCTAAGCAATCTCATCTCCTTCTATGATCAGGTCACATATCACCTGGATAAGGGAGAATAGATGGACATCATATATCTAGACTTTCAAAATCCTTTGATTTGGTGTCCCATGATCTCCTCATGGAAAAATTGGCCAACTGTGGCCTCAGCTACATCACAGTCCAATGGCTGGGAAATTGGCTCCAAGGTCAGACCCAGAGAGTGGTAGTTGATGGAAGTTAATCATCATGGTGTTCCGTGGCCAGTGGCTCCATCCTTGGACCTGTTCTCTTTAACATCTTATTAATGATGTGGACACTGCTGTCAGAAGTGGACTGGCCAAGTTTGCTGATTACACTAAACTTTGGGGTGGAGTTTCCACACCCGAGGATAGACTGGTAATCCAGGCTGACCTGTATAGGCTTAGTAAGTAGGAGGATTTAAACATGATGTAATTCAATATGGAAAAATGCAAGGTACTCCACCTTGGGAAAAAAAAAAACCTTGTAGCACGCTTATAGACTTGGCAGTGGTATGCTCACTAGCACCATGGCCAAAAGGGACTTGGGGGTTATGACTGACCACAAGATGAACATGAGCCACCAATGCGATGTCACAGTTGGTAAAGTGAACAAAACGCTGGCTTGCATCCATAGATGTTTCTCAAGTAAATATCAGGATATCATCCTCCTGCTATACTCTGCCTTTGTGATGCCACAGCTGGAGTACTGTGTCCAATTCTGGGCTCCATAATTGAAGAAGGATGTGGAGAAGCTTGAGAGATTCCAGAGGAGAGCCACACACATGATCAGAGGGTAAGAGAACAGGCCTTACGAAGAGAGGCTGAGAGCCATGGGACTCTTCAGCCTGGAAAAGTGAAGGCTCATGGGTGACCTGGTGACTGCCTATAAGTATATAAGGGGTGAGCATCAGGATCTGAGGGAATGCCTTTTCACCAGAGCACCCCAAGGGATGACAACGTCCAATGGTCACAAACTCCTCCAAGACTGTTTTAGGCTGGACATAAGGAAAAACTTATTTACTGTCTGAGCCTCCAAGGCCTGGAATAGACTCCCTCCAGAGGTGGTACAAGCTGCTACTCTGGTCTCTTTTAAGAAATGGTTGAACACTTATCTTGCTGAGATCCTTTGACCCTAGCTGACGTCTTGCCCTGGGGCAGGGGGCTGGACTCGATGAACTGCTGAGGTCTTTTCCAGCCCTAACATTTATGAAATCTATGAAATATTGTCCTGAAGTCTAAATCGCAAAAAAAGTGGAAAGGAAAAGGAGGACCTTTTGTTTTAAATTTTTTCAAGAACTTTCAGTAGGGTAGTATAGAATTGCATTTAGAAATGTAAGTCTACTAAGACATCTAATAGGTGAAATAGAATATGCCCTAAAATTGTCTATGTAATAACAACCATTTCAATTAAATATGTAAAGTAATTTAAAAATGATTTCAGAATTCACAAGCAGAGTTTCTGTTAATATTTTATTATACTAAAAGACTGATTTCCAAAAGAAATGTCATGGAAGACAGTCATTATTGTAATTGCCATTGCTGTCTTTGTCAAGACCACTATTTTGTTTGATTGCTTGTTTGTTTATTTATGTATATATTTCAAGTAGTCTATTGACTGCTATACTTTTTATGGCAGAAAAAAAATTTCTAATGAGACATACCAGAGAATCCAAAACATTTTAAAATTTACTAAAAGACATCTTATTTAGCAATAGAAAGTTAATTTTATGATTTATTTCCTTTTTATGATTTCAAATATTTCAACTCAGATAGCTTTCCAAAATATTAAGAAAATGGGGTTCACTACTCCTTGGTCTAATTTTGGAAACCATATGCAGGATTGGTCATGTCTACCTGTGAATATATGCACACCTAACCTTAATGCACCTTAGCCTAATGCACCATAGCCTAATGCAGCAAGGCAGCAGCCCTGGACTTCAGGAGGGTGGATTTCAATGAGGTAAGGAGAATAGTCGGGGAGGCACTGAGGTCCCGGAGGGGCGAGGAGTTGGCTGTCCAAGAAGAGTGGTCATTCCTTAAGGAGATGATCCTCCAAGCCCAAAGGGAGGTAATCCTAACATGGATCAAAGCAGGCAAGAGAGCGCAAAAGCCCCCCATGGCTCACCAAAAGCATCCAGGAACGTCTAGCTAAAAAGGAGGCATACACCCAATGGAAGGGGGGCCATCACCAAGGAGGACTATACCTCGGTTGCTCGGGGCTGTAGGGGGGTGGTCAGGAAGGCCAAGGGGGAGATGGAACCGAGGCTAGTTACCCAGATCAAGGGCAACAAAAAGTCCTTTTTTAAATAAATAGGGGGTAAAAAGAAGTTACTGGGTAACATGGGGCCTCTGCAGGACACACTAGGAAATCTGGTCATCACACCAGACAGTACAGCTACCTATTTAATAATTTCTTTGCCTCCATTTTTCTGAGCAGGGACCAGGTCACCCCCCCAACCGAGACCCCCACAGTACCCAGGGGAGGCATACCCAGGCCTAGGGTCAGTGAGGACCTAGTCAAGGAATTTCTGGAGGGACTGGACATATTTAAATCAGCAGGTCCTGACGATCTCCACCCCAGAGTGCTGAGGGAATTATCAGAGGTCATTGCCGGACCCCTGGCATGGCTTTACAAGCACTCATGGTGCTCTGGCATGGTGCCAGAGGACTGGAAAAGGGCCAATGTGGTTCCCATTTTCAAAAAAGGGAGGAAGGAGGACCCAGGAAATTATAGGCCAGTCAGTCTTACCTTGATCCTGGGTAAGCTTTTTGAGAGAATTATCCTGGTGCATGTCCATGAGGGGCCAGCAGGGGAGATTATGCTTAGCAGCAACCAACATGGGTTCATTAGAGGCAGGTCCTGTCAGACCAACCTGGTGGCCGTCTATGACCAGGTCACAAAATCCTTAGACACAGGGGTAGCAGTGGACGTAGTGTGGACAGGTCATTTTCAACCTGGAGGGATGTGGGCAGTGGGGTCCCCCAGGGCTCGGTCCTTGGACCCGCGCTGTTCAACATCTTCATCAGTGACTTAGACGAGGGGGTAAAAAGCACCCTGTTCAAATTCACAGATGACACTAAGATGTGGGGAGAAGTGGGCATGCTAGAAGGGAGGAATAGGCTTCAATTGGACCTAGACAGGTTACAGGGGTGGGTGGATGAGAACAGGATGGGTTTCAACACTGACAAGTGCAAGGTACTGCACCTGGGGAGGAAGAACCCACAGGTATGGGGCATACCTACAGGTTGAGGAACTCCCTTCTTGTCAGTGCAGAGGTAGAAAAGGATCTTGGAGTCATTATTGAGGCCAAAATGAACATAGGCCAACAGTGTGGGGACGTGGTCAGGAAGGCCAACTGTACCTTGTCATTCATCCAGAGATGCATCTCAAGCAGGTCCAAGGAGGTGATCCTCCCCCTCTATGCAACCCTGGTCAGGCCGCAGTTGGAGTACTGCATCCAGTTCTGGGCGCCACACTTCAGGAGGGATGTGGACAACATGGAGAGGGTCCAGAGGAGGGCCACCCACATGATCAGGGGGCAGCAGGGCAGGCTCTATGAGGAGAGGCTAAGGGACCTGAACCTATTCTGCCTCCACAAGAGAAGGCTGAGGGGGGAATCTAGTGGCCTGTTATAAACTAGTCAGAGGGAACCAGCAGGCACTGGGGGAGTCCCTGTTCCACTGAGCACTACCAGGAGTGACTAGAAATAACGGTCACAAGCTGGCAGAGGGTAGATTCAGGCTAGATATCAGGAGGCGCTACTTCACAGTCAGGGCGGCTAGGATCTGGAACCAACTTCCGAGAGAAGCGGTGCTGGCTTCTACCCTGGGGGTCTTTAAGAGGAGGCTAGATGAACACCTTGATGGGGTTGTTTGAACCCTCTTTCCTGCCATGGCATGGGGTTGGACTAGATGATCTGCTCAGGTCCCTTCTGACCCTACCAACTATGAAACTATGAAATCGAAGGTGTGGTAGTCTCCGGCCTCCTCCCCCCACCCCCACCACAGATGTGATCAACCCAGCCCCGGCCCTGACTCTAACCCCATCCCCATGTTCCTGCCTCACCAGTGTCAGTTGAAAGTGGGCCAGAGCAAAGCCCACAGAAGGTGCAGACACTGGAGCTGGAGTAGCAGTTCCAAAAGCAGCAGTACCTATCTTGGACTAAGTCCCAAGTTGATACGGCACATATAAGTCTACAACATTTTAACTACTATTTATCACTCATATGTGGTACAGTAACCCCCTAGAGGCACTAAAGAAATTAAAACCCTCATTGTTTTAGCTCCTGTATCTGTACAACTTAACAAAAACCTCCTGATCAGAAGAGTTTCTAACTTAGATGACATAAACAAAGGGTGGCACAAAAGAAAAACTATTATCATCATTCAACATAAGCCACGAGGAACTTTTCCAAAGCTCTTAAGTTCTAGTGTAGCGTCTTGACTTGAGGCCATCCTTTCTCTCAAAGGGCTGTTACATACATCCAAAGACATATTTTCACCTATTCAGTTGTATAAATATGTACTTTTTAACATTTTTGCCTCATGCCTGAACAAAATCCAAGCACTTTGGCACTACTTATAGGTAGGAGTAGGCATTGTAATAAAACTCCCTCTGTGAATGTTAGTCACTGTTCAAAGATGTTTCCTTTTCTTTTCATTTTTATAAATATCTAAACCCAGCTCTTTAAGCTATACAGAATGTAACATCTGTCAGCATAAAGACTCCAGAGATCTCATGACTCTGAATGCCACACTACACATGCCAACAAACCTTCATCCACAAAAGCTGCTATTGTACCTCAAATAAGTCATTACTTTGAGCATCAGCAAAAAGGCTGGCGTTTCTTGAATAACAATCTACTCAAAAATATCTGTACATCATGTACTGAACCTAAAGAAAATTCAGTAGGTATTTGTTTGCCTTAATCACAAACTCTTTCAGAAATATCTGTGCTTATTATATTTCAATTTTCTTCAGTCAGAGTAAAGATTTTAAAGATTCTTCTGTATTTGATCTTGGTCTCACAAATGAAATTTTATATTATTGAGCAAAAGGCCACAAAAATAGAAGTTTAAAAGTTTTATTCTAAGTTGTGTAATTACTGTTACCATATTACAAGACAATACCATAATTATCATAATCATAATTAATGATGAGCAACTTGTCACATGATATAAATTCTGTAAAATGGGTATTTGAATGGCCTTATGGATCTATGCTGGAATTATTATACCTGGTAGATATTTTTGTGGGTAAAAATGGGCCTGCCTCTGTTCTCTTCATGCATGTATGCCTCTTCATACTACTCGGTGTGCTGGAGTAAAAACAGTAACTTAGGCTGACATTGTCTACACCATTTAAGACTGCATGTATGTCAAGTGCATTTTAGAATCATATATATGTCACAGGATTTTTAAATCAAAGGCTTATAGGTAGATTAGACTCTTCTGTCATATAAAATTTGATTTGTTTCAGATTATTAAGAAGCATGGTTTAGTCTACAGTTTATTCTGTACTTATTCTTCACTACGTACCATCTCCTTTAATTCATACTATCTATAACAGTTTCTCTGTTTCTTCGTCTCTATTTCCATTATTTACAATATACAATTATATAGCTGTCCATTAGTATTTCCAAAATACAGCAAATGTAATTTGATTGTGGTCATTTGACTTTATTAGGTTCTACTGTCTGAATAATTTACCATTATTGTCTTGGTTTCTGGCTAGAATTCAACTTGGATTAAGCAAAAAAACTATTCCTTGTTGGACTGTTAACACAGTGTTTCAAGGAAGCAATCATTTACTAAATCCTAAATCGTCCAATTCTATCTCCATTCTACAGCATGCCTCAGAGAGTTCCCAATTAATACAGGAGAGGCTGAAATGGGGTTGAAATCAAATCACCCATAAGCACAATCTTGTTAACCTAACCTGGCCTCCTTATATCATCATACAACTTTTCATTTCCATTTTTTTCCTGTCCCTGGGGTCCACAGCGTACCTGCATTCCCTCTTTAATATTCCTATGCTTAAGCTAGCCTGCTTTACTTCATATTTTCAGAAGATTACTATTTCATTTCTCCCTACACTACATTTTTCTCAACATATAAGTGTCCTCCGGTTTTAAAAAGACTATTCTAAGACATCCCCAAAGGTACTGAGTGCTACTCAGCTCTGTGTCTTGCTGAAAGACCACATACTGTAAGCCTAAGTTTTCTGTAGACTGTCTATTAAACATTATATGTTCAATATCATTTCATTTTTATTTATCTGCTTATGTTTATCCAAGCTATCCATATAACATGGTACATACCAGCAATTATAGCTTTACTAAATTTCAGTGGGTATATTTTCCCCTCATTTTTGTATCATAGGTTTAGCACATATACATTACCATAAGGAATAGGTAAACTAATAGAACTGCTTTAAAAAAAAAAGAAACATAAATGAGGATGTTAAGCATGCACGAAACATTCAGTGACATTGTTAAGCACACACAGAGCACATAAGCACACATAGAGAATACAATTCCATCTCACTAGTCTTTCTACCTTCAGAAAAGAAATGGTTTAGGTCATCCCTTAGACTACATATGGCTATGGTGGAGAGACTGAAGGGCAACGCAATCTCCATCTGAAGTTCTGTACATTAATTCTGGACTGTGTAAGACCTTTTATGAAATATAGACCTGCCTAAAACCACTGGAGAATACTCCACCATAGTTCAAGTGACATTAGTAGCTTCATTGCAATGTATTCATCTCAGGGCCCCAGTACACGTTACATTTATGCTACAATTAATGTGTTAATCATGGCATAAATGGTATAAATGCTACACATGCACTCAATTTAAGGCGTTATAAAATAACAAAATAGCCAAATGTAGACTAAGCCACCGGTTAGAAATTTGATATTCCTAGAGGATAGGCTAAAGGATAGAATATTTCCTTAGAAATGCAATAGAAAATATGAAGGTGATTGCATAAATATATGATGCCTAATATAATTATATCATGTGTCACTTGTAAGGGGAAAAATATCACATGCTAAATAATGAAATATAACTGAAATACTGAGATTTTTAAAAATGACAGTACTCTAATACTTTCAACTTTTAGAAAACCCACCAAACAACCCCCTCCCCCTCCAGTTTTCTTTTAAATAATGAAAAAGCAACATTCAGTTTCATCTCCGCTTTTTACTTTTTGGAAAATGTTAACCTTCTCTCCCAAGGCAGAGAGAAAATGTAGAACTGAGTTATGAATTCCCCAAACAGATTTCACCCCCACCCCAAAGAAAAGGCACAACATGTTTTTATGTCTCATGATATAGCTGCCACCGTCATTATTCCTAATTATTCTTGACATTTTGTCCATTATACCATGAGGTTCCTCAGAGGATAGAAATAATCATCCAGAAGTGGAGAGTAGCTAATTATCTATATTGTCTGAGAAATCCAGCGGTGTAAATGGATAAAACATCAATTACAGCAATTGGTAGTATGCACCGACAGAAGAAATATATCTTTGAAATTACCCTTACCAGAAATCTTGGAAATTTTCATCATCACTCCTTCCTTGCCATCTCTAAGCCAGGTAAAGCCTGTTCTATTCTAAAATAGAAATATGAATTGTTTAAATAAAGCATGTAATAGGTAACTGCAGTGAAATAAATAACCATCACATTTGTAAGCCACCAAAACTATTGCCTTTATTTATTATTGTTTGTATAGACCAATTAGTGTTTTTTATGCTACCACAGAGGATAATGTATTAAAAGAAATTATTTGGTTTAGGACTACATGCATTCAAAATCTCATCTTAAGCTTGCATTACATTTCTAAAGCAATTATGTTTACTGTTTTAAATATCCTTTAGTGCATAAGATATGTAACAAAGAAGAAAGTACTAGACCTGATTTAATTATATATATATTTTTAATTACTGCACATTTCTAGCTCTAAGGATTTTGAACAGTAATATATTGATATTCCTGTATACAATGCATGATAGGTTAGGAACTCAATCTATGTGCCTCTAAAATGTGCTGTCCTGTTAATAAGCTGCTAGCTATTGGGGAGGCTTTGATTCGTGCTGACGTTTCACAAAGGGGCACTATGACAACCCCGTCGGAGAGTTCCAGGCACGTGGGAAAACAGATTTTGGAGAGGCCAAGCTGTCTGAGTAGTCTGGGAAGAGAAGGAACAGATGCGCAGAAACCAGGTATACAGAAGTAAGAAATACAAGGACAATGAAAGTAACAGAATTAGATAGGGGCAAAGTGCCAGAGTCAGAGCATTCAAGTGAAAAGATAAAAGATAAGATAGGACATGTAAAAAGAACAGATTTTGATTGAATTTGAGAAATAAGACCTGAGGAGAAAAGGAGATGGCCAACATTAAATTTGAAGTGAGTTTATTAATGGAAACTGAGGTCCAAATTCTGCCCTCAGATTGACTACAATTGGAATTGCATATGGGTGTCTGTAGGCTGGATTTGGCCTTGATGGTGTTTATTATTTTAAGGCACTCGGTAACAAAGCGGGAACAAAATCAAAAAGACTGCTGGCAGTCTTATGGACATAACCTATTTTCCCTCTATCCTGTTCATTGCTAGCTCTTATTTTCTTTAATCCAATTTGAATTGTGCTTCACCTGTTATATTTGGAAAGGTTACAGGCTGGCATTCTCACAGGAAATG
>NW_005842086.1:347626-374168 GCF_000455745.1 Alligator sinensis | reverse complement strand
CAAAGACAAAAGCTTGCCTCTGTACTGGACGAATGCACAGAAAAGGTTGCAGTTTCTTATGGAACTGTCACAAATATTAAAACCTTTATTTTTTCTGAATGAAATAGGATTTTTGGATGGCTTGGTTTGCATGTATTCTGTGTCTTGCATCTTTGTATGAAGCTGAATTTTTTCTAATGAGTTTTTTGGCAGAATACTGAATGTTCAACTAAAATGTAACCACAATAATTTCTACTTTCCGTGGATAACGTTGAGCATTTCTTCATGTATATATATTAAAAAAATCCAAACTAAAAACCAGGAAAAGGAACTCAGTGCCTTCTTCACTGAACTGTGGAGGCATGGTCATTCTCCCTTTCCTCCTAATGAATGTTGTGCTCCTTGTAGTTCAGTGGCTAGCTTCAACATGGGGATTCTCTGTGCTGTAATCTTGTGGTTAGGAAATATTCTGGAAAGTGGGAGATACAGGTTTGTGCCCCCCCTGAAGCCAAGGAGGGCCTAGATCTCTGGAACCTGCTTCCTGGGAAAGTGTTCTTATAACAAGAATAATTGGGCAGAGGCTGGGTGCTTCCCTCCACATATTAGTGTCTGTTTCTCACTTGAGAGTGATAAAGGGTGATGGGTTTTGTACTAAACTTTGCGCTGTTGGTGAAAGTTGAGCACCTCTCTTCTATATGCTTTTTATCCTAAAATGATGGAGATGCCTAATGTGCTGCCCTGAGTCAGGTTGCTAAACTGTTAGAGGTGGGAGTTTAGAACGCAACCTGAATCTAGCATGTTCTACTGGTTATCTCTAGGCACCTTCCACCAAGCGTCAAAACACTTCGGATCACTTCAGCACTTCAGCAGTGCCTGACATCTTTATGTGGATCTTAGGTGATTACCTTTTAATTTGGACCTGTCTCCTGGGGCAAGCCTTCCTTTTTTTAGATACCAAAGAGTAGATGCCTATGAGAACCATTCGAATCTGGTCCTCAAATAATTTAATACATTGCATTTAGTCTTTAATGCCTGCATTACACTACATGATAATTAAGCAATACAGCTGATATTTAAGGCTGTGCAAAGCTTTGGTAGCTGATTTGATTCAGAGGAGATTCAGCCCAATTCAGCAGCTGAATCTCCGAATCAAATTGGGAGACCCATCTCTGAGGTCTCATAGCTCAACCATCAGGTGTCATAGCCCAACCATTGGCAAAAATATTTGAAACCTCGTGGCGCTCAGGTGAAGTACCTGAAGACTGAAAGAAGGCCAATGTGGTACCCATCTTCAAGAAAGAGCAGAAAGTAGATCCTAGGAATTACAGACCAATCAGCTTGATCTCAATCAAGTAAGAGTCTAGAGACCCTTCTGGATAAGCTGGCTGAGGGCAACATCCTGAGGGATAGCCAGCATGGGTTTGTCACGGGTAGGTCTTGCCTGACCAATCTCATATCCTTCTACGACCAGGTGACATAACACCTGGACAAGGGAGAAGAGATTGACATCATATATCTGAACTTTAAAAAAGCTTTTGATCTGGTGTCCCATGACCTCCTCATGGAAAAATTGGTCAACTGTGGCCTTGGCTACACCACAGCCCGATGGCTGGGAAATTGGCTCTGAGGTTGGACCCCGAGAGTTGTGGTCAATGGTAGCAAATCATTATGGCCCTCTGTGACCAGTGGTGTCCCCCAAGGCTCTGTCCTTGGATGGGTTCTCTTTAACATCCTTATCAATGATGTGGACATTGATGTCAGAAGCACACTGGCTAAGTTCGCCGATGACACTAAACTTTGGGGCATAGCGTCCACACCTGAGGACAGGCTAGTGATCCAGGGTGACTTTGATAAGCTTAGCAAGTGGGTAGATACAAACCTGATGATGTTCAATACCAATAAATGCAAGGTACTCCACCTCGGAAAAAAGAAACCTGCAGGATTCTTATAGGCTCGGCAGTGCTATGCTTGCTAGCACCACTGCTGAAAGAGACTCGGGGGTCATGACTGACCACAAGATGAACATGAGCCACCAATGTGACATTGCAGCTGGTAAAGCAAACAAAAATCTGGCTTGTATCCATAGATGCGTCTCAAGTAAATCTCAGGATGTCATCTGCCCACTGTACTCGGGCTTGGTGAGGCCACAGCTGGAGTACTGCATCCAATTCTGGGCTCCACAATTTAAAAAGGATGTCAAGAAGCTTGAAAGAGTTCAGAGAAGAGTCACGTGCATGATCAGAGGGCAAGAGAATAGGCCTTATGAAGAGAGGCTGAAAGCCATGGGACTCTTCAGCTTGGAAAAGCATAGGCTCAGGGGGGACCTGGTGGCTGCTTATAAGTACATAAGGGGTGTACTTATTCAGGATCTGGGAAAATGTCTGTTCATCAGAGCGCCCCAAGGAAAAAGAAAGACCAATGGTCATAAACTCCTCCAAGATCATTTTCGGCTGGACATAAGAAAAAAATTATTTGCTTTCCAACCCCCCTGGACCTGGAATAGACTCCCTCCAGAAGTGGTGCAGGAACCTACTCTAGACTCATTCAAGAAATGTTTGGATGCTTATCTTGCTGGGATCCTTTGACCCTAACTGACTTCCTGCCCCTGGGGCAGGGGGCTGGACTTGATGATCTTCGAGGTCCCTTCTCACCCTAATGTCTATGAAATCTATGAAATGGTCTGAATAGAATCAGAAGCCTCCAAATCAATATGGAGAGATTTGGAGATTCAGAAGGCTTGCAGCAAACAGAAACTGAGAAGAGGGAGTGGGATGGGGTGATCTTTCATATTTTGAAAAGGCTGAGAACTGGGGGGAAGACTGCTCTCATATTGACATCTGTAGCTGGCCAGTGACTGATCTTTCTCTGAGTTCCCTTCGAATCACAGGGCTCTGGGAGAGAGATGTAGAAACAACATATAAAGCTGTGTCTGAAGTGATCTGTGCCTTTTGTGAGCTGTCTCTCTTGGAGCAGCAGCATCTGAAAGGCTTCTGCTTGCTAGCTAGTCTCTTGCTAGGTAGTCTCTCTTCTTGTAACTTGTATCCAATCCTTTCCTACTACCCTTGCCTAAAATCCTTACTGTTATCCCTATCCATTCCTTTCAATTTATTCTTCCCCCCAATCCTCTTATTTGTTCTTGTTAGTCTGCCTTGATTCTTTCTCCCCACAAAAAGAAATCTGTGTTTTCCCCTACAGTGTGTCATCATCACTGTGTAGGAAAGCACAACATATATTACACACACACAAACATTTTGCATCACACCAAACATTATGAAGCATGCTGGAAAGGCAGGTGCCAGGTCTTCTGGCAGAGGAGGGAGAGGGTGAGAGTGCAGAGGGAGAACTGCTAGTTCCCCCTGCCCCAAACATAGACACACCCTCTTTCCTGGCAGCAATGAGTCTTCTGCTGCTAGTGGGATCAAGGAGATGAGAGCACTACCACCACTAACACCACTAACCAGCAGCAGTATGACATTCTCCACCCCAATTTCAGTTGCCAGCTTGAACTTTCCAGTGCCAGAGGAGGAGCTGGATCTAGAAGCAGAGGAGCTGAGGGCCATAAAAAAGGAAATTCTGGGGAAGGAGGGGGAATCTGAGTTTGTGCTCCACCACTGGCAACATGCAGAGGGCACATGTGGGTGCACGTGCACCCCCTGAGATGGGCCGTGCTCCAGCTGAGAGAAGCTCCGGCGGCACTTCTGTCAGCACTGGGGATTGGCCACTGGAGACAGTGGAAGTGGGGGCTAATGAGGCTCAGCCCTCCCCAAACACCAGGGCAACCTGGCTGCAGACTGCTGCAGCAGGGGGGAGGGGCGCTCTTGGCTCGCAGCCAGCCTAGCCCAGCAGGCAGATAGGTAAGGTTTCTTCTTCCTTTAGTTTCTGGGATTGGGGGTGGGAGATAAAATCCTCCACAGTGCAGAAGGGAGTGGGATAGGGGCAGGGCCTAATCATTCACCCACACCCTTGCTGAACTGTGGAGACTGTCTCACAACCCGGCCCACATGGGGCTCTATTTACTAAGAATGGGGACCTGGCCAGGCTGGGTCAAGGGGCAATTGGAGCCTGGCAGCTCCTGCCACTGCGTGCACTGCAGGGAAGCTGTGGGAGGGGTGGCACATTCTCCCAACCCCTTGGCTCCAACGCACTGCAGCCCTGGACAAGCCACTGAGCTCTGATTGCCCCATGACCCAGCCCGGCCAGGGTCCCATTCATGATGAATGGAGGCCTGGCTGGGCCGGGTAATGGGACAAGCAGAGCCCAGCGGTTCCTGCAGAGTCGTGGCACCAGGGAGCCAAGGGGAGCACATGGCCCCCTTGATTTTTGAATGGGGCAAGAGCAGGCTGCAGCTGCAAGGCAAGCTGGGCTCTGCCTGCTCTGTGCCTCATGGCAATCTTTGAAAGTGGCATGGCACAGCACCATGTGCCTCACTGTCCAGCCCACCCAGTGGTGGGACACACATGGTGTCACACCACTTTCAAAAGCTGCAGCAAGGCACAGAGTTGCATAGCAGGCAGAGCCCAAGTCCCCTTACAGCTTCACCTCTCCTTTGCCCCATGCAAAGTTTGGGGAGGGGCATGTGCCTCTGTTGGCACCCTGGTGCTGCGACTGCAGGAGCCGCTGGGCTCTTCCCAGGGATGACTTTGACAGGGCAGGGGTCCTGGGGGATCCATCTTTTCTGGCCCACCAGTGAAGCCCAGGCTGGCCCTGCTTCAGCTCCAGGCACCCCCTCCACCATCTCCCTACAGTCAGCGATTGACCACTGGGCAACCCCACTCCCCCACATCAATGATCGGCTGCTGATGCCTTCCAGGTATAGGATGAACCAGTCACCCATGTGCTCCACACCCCTCAAAGTTCCCCTAGAGGCAGGTCTCCTTCTCTGGAAGGCATTTCGGAGGAGTTTGTGGGGGCAGGTGGCTCAGCTCTTCCTGTTGTTGTGCCTCCGCCTGGTGAGGAGGGAATAAGGCAGGATCCCCACCCTCAACATAGAAGTGGGTGGGTAGTGCAGTGTGAGATCATTCTGAGGTGACAGATGATCCCAGGTATGCTACCTACCAGCACTGCTGAAGGCAGATCAGCTGGGGCAAGGAGATGATGCACTTCACCACTACAGCGATGCTATTGTATCTTAGGAGGCAGCACCCCCTTACCCTTGTTCCTTCTCAGCCTGGCACCAGTGGGACCATGCCCAAAAAGAAGTCCCCCTCTCACTCCAAAGCCCCTATCCCCAAGAAGCAGAGGCAGCTCACCCTGGACCAGTGGGGGAAAGGCGGAGACAAAAGGCAGAGTACACATTTCCAAGGTGAGCGAGGTCACCCAGAGCACTAGGGAGATGCTTCTCTGGATGGCCAGTCCTTCTCCTTTGTTGAGCGTCCAGGGTTCAGGTGGCTCATGGTGCTCGTGGCCCCATCACACCTAGTGTCCACATGCACCACCTTTAGCAGGACGCTGGTACCATCCCTGTATGAGGCATGCAGTAAGTACTTGAGGGAGGAACTGTGGAAGGCAGGTCCACAGGTAGCCTTGCACTTCACCTCAGACATCTGGAGCAGTCATGGTGGAGATCATGCCAACTCTTCCTCACAGATCACTGGTGCGATCACTCAGGCTGTTGGCAGGCTTTCCTTCAAGCGGAGGTGATGTACGAGTCCCACATGGCAAGGGAGATCATGGTGCCCATGAACCACATGGTGCAGGGGTGGTTCATTAGGCAGGGTGAGTTCACCCATGGGTTCATGGTCACTGACAATGGGGCTAATATGGTGAAGGTGGTGCGTGATGCCAACTTTGGCATCCTCTGTGTGGGACACAAGTTCCACCTCATAGTCATAGATGCCTTGGTGGGGGAGACATCTCCTGGTGATGGTGCCATCACTACCAGACAGCTCATTTTGAAATGCAGGAAGGTGGCAGGCTACTTACAGCAGAGCATCAAAGCAGGCAAGATGCTGCGGGACAAACAAGTATAAAAATACATTTATATCAGATATCACGAGGCATAAAAAAGGATGATAAGTGCTACATACAGCATGACACTACCTTTATGTAGAGACTACACGTGCCACATCTGTAAAACAAACTTGTGATCTTTCATATGCAGCTGAAAATATTATAGGTTTGTGCCAGGGCATTTTAAGCATATTAACTCCCCTGGGGTCTGGCCTGAGCCACTTCAGACATGTGGCTGCATTTCCAGAATCAAAAGTGAATGTCTGTTCACTTGCTTATTGGTTTGATCTACACGATTTAGACTAACCTGCAAAGACTGAATTGATTCAGCCTTGAGATTTTTTTAGTATCTGTACAGTACTTTGCCTTTGAGTTTCATAGTTTCCAACTATGAAACTATGAAACTCAAAGGCGAAGTACTGTACAAATAGTAAAAAATCCCAAGGCTGAATCAATTCAGACAAGAGGGTTGTAGGGTAGATCTTCACTTCTTGCCTAGCTGGAAATTGATTGAAACTTATTTTTAAAATATGTCTGTCTTAATGATTAATAACAATAAAAGAAGGCATCAACAGCTACACAGATGCTAGTTAATAATTTATCAGGAGTATATTGTAGTCTAATGCTTCTAAACTGACTTTCGTAAATGGTCGAGGGTTTTAATTCTTCTCTGTCTCAAAGTTAAAAAAAGAGGAAGAAAAAGTTGGATTACATCTTTTGTTGGCTAAGTAATGCTTTCAGTTATAATACACTGCATGCTTTTATGACTACAGATAGAAAATCTCCTGTTTGATATGATCTGAGAAGACAACCAGTATTTGAGGAGTATCTTTTTTTTAATTGCTTCTGATTATCCTTATATTTTGCATTCTTTGGAACACCCACAAAATATACACAGTGATGGGCTTCAAGATGAGCCTAAGATTTGCTTGTGTTTAGAGACTAAGAACAACCATGACATTCTTTTTTATTGTTTTTTTCACAATATCACATCTTTTTCTTTAGTTTTTCCTCCCTAATTTGGAAACAACAGTGCACAATGAGTCCCATTCCATATTATCCCAGGACCCATGAATTGATGGGTAATGGTTCTAGAAGTAACCAGCAGTGCCAATTATCAGACTGCAGCGGCCAGTGAAGCAGGCAGCCTGCAGCTCAGCAAGCTGAGCCACTGAATACTGAGTGAGTTTAACAAAAACACAGAGGCTCTTTGTGGCAAGTGAACTTTGTTATTTAGTTTCTCCCTCATAAATTTTCAAAGCGGCAGGCAAGGATTATCACTATCCACTTCCCATTGACTTTAATGGGAGTCATGTGGCTAAAACTAATCACAGACACTTCAAAAATGTAGCTGTTAATTAAAAGTATTCTAGAGCAAATAGCTAGGAAAAATGCCTGGCATGAACATAATGAATTATATACATACATACATACATATATATACGTATATACACACACACAGTGTGTGTGCGTGTGTGTGTGTGTTAGATCACCTAATAGAGAAGGTCAGAATGACTCTATTCACTATACTATAGTATAAGTAATAAACGATAGTTGTGGAATTAAGAACAAAACACAAGTATACTCATTAGGAAGGAATATTACAATGGGTTTAGGACAATTTGCATCAATGTAAGGAATACCCCTTTGATATATGGATCCTAATTCTTATCACACTTACTCCAGGTTTATGTTGCTGTAATACCTTAAATAGAGTTATACTAGATATGCCCTGTATTACTAATTAAATTAGGTTTATTAAAATTATTCATGAAATTAGGCCTTCGAACAATGGGCCTCTAAACGTATGGCTGCAGTTTAAGTTGCACAATGTTTGGAATGTTTTGGAATTAAATTTTAAACTTACAGGCAACCCTGGAAACACAAACTAGATGTTAAGATATGCAGCAATCTGACCAGCATGTGCAAAATATTTTTACAAATGTGAATAGATTTTTCAGGTTCCCCAAATTGGCAAATGGAAATGCGTACCCCAAAAGCTTACATAAGATATGTGGCAGGATAAGGCCACCTTGAAAATTTGGTCTAATATTTTCACTTCTGCTTCTACTGTTGTTATAAATTGTTTTGCTTTCTGCAGTTATGTTGTTGAGATGTCTGGATCAGTTCAGAAACATGAGTTGCTGCACCTCCAAACCTCAGGGTATTTAAATCAGCTAAGTAGGTCAGATATTTTGGTATGTTCAACCTTAATCTGCCCTAGCTTTGAACTTGTAAATATTGTCCTTTTAGATGTTTTCATATGCAAAATTACAGGCTACAAAAAGAGATGATTTCCATGGACATCAACAGAGTGATTCTATGATTTTCTGAATGACCAGAAAGCATTCAAAGCATAAAGAATACATTATATCTCTTTTAGGAGTGAAATTTGTGAATAGAGAAGGGATGTTCAAAGACTCTATTCATTATACTATGTTATAAACAGTTTCTGAAGAACAGTTTTACATAGAGATGGAGATTAAATTGCAAAAGCACAGAATAAATATGAATATCTAACAGTTATACCTGTAGTTATCTCAGAACAATCAAACAAAAAGAAACTAGACTCCAGTAACAAGTTACAGTCTTTCTCAGTCCATGAATATTTGGGCAGGGGGTGGGGGGAACGGGGAGGAAAGGGGAGCTGTTTGTTTGTTTTGTTGTACATTGTTCCATATGAATATGTGCACTGTCTGTTGGTCTAAGATACATTCTACACCTATTGAAGCAAGTGCTGCTTTTCTATTGCTAAATGAAAGAGATGTTTTCTTTAACAAATTTTGAATCGTTATTTTCAAAACATCAGTAGTCCTAAAGGCAGAGTTGCTAGCCTTGGTTTCACCCTCAGATCTGAAGACATTATTCTACAAATTGTCATTAACTCCTCAAGTTAGGAGGGACTGTTGGAATGTGATTTCTATCAATTTGTCTGTCTTTGTTCACACCAGCCTTTTATAGCAAGACTCACATTATTGCCCTGCCAACCAGTTCAGTTCCACTGATAAGAGCACTGTTAGGCACTCTAGCAATGAAAAGGCACTGGTGCCTGTCTGTGTTCTCCCCAGGTGCACACTGATCTAACTTATCAGGAAACTGGACCCCCTATTGAATTATATCTGCCCTAGGCATGTGCTACCAGAAGGTGCCTGCAATTTGCTTGGCTGCCTCACCTTTCTCCTGCTGGATTCCCAGATTGTTATCTATTTCTTCCCCAATAGCAGCCAAAATTATATCCATCTCTTCCCTGAATAACCAACTATTAGGGCTGGTGAAAAAGCAGGGCTTTGGGGAAATATTATCTTAATAACGTCCAAGAAGATAATTATATATTCTACAAAAAGTGTACCTTTGCACATGTTTTAAATTTTTGTCCTTCAGGTTTTCTCGATGTCTTGGAGATCCTATAAGATAAGAAAAATAAATCAAAATCCCAGATTGTTATTTCTTTTACTTTTTATTAGTTGTATATAGCAGTAATTTCACATCTTTTGTGAACCAGTAAGGTACTGAAGCAATGAAACTATTCATTTGATTGGTGCCATGCCTTATTTGTTAAAATATATACTCCTAACCAAAAACTTCCAAAGGACATAACTAACACTGGGTGCCTCAGATTCAGGGTGCTTCTTTAAAGGAGCTGCATTATCAAAGGTATGGTACTCAGCAGCTTGTGTAAATGAGACCTCTTTAAGGTATTTCAAGGTGGGTTCAAAAAATGGGACATTTAATATCAACCATCATTTCTGAAATCCCTGGCCTTATTTTTTAAAACCTTTCTTATATGGAAGTTTTGCAATATTTTCTGTTTCTTTTTGTTTCCCTTCTGAGGCCCTTATCTATTTTTATTGCATCCTAGAGATAGGGTGACCCAGTTTTCAAGGTGATATATAATGGCATTATAATATTTAAATATTATTCTCTGTCCTTTTCTTAATACAGCTTAACATCTTGTTTGCTCTTTTGGCTGCCTCTGCACATTGAGCAAGGTTTACATTGACCTGTCCGTTATGATGCCTAGGACATTTTTCTGTGCAGTTCCTGTTAATTTAGAGCTGATCAATGTATATGAGCAGTTCACATTGTTCCTAGCAATGTGCATTACCTTGCACTTATCTACAGTAAATTTCATTTCTCATTCCACTAACCAGTCACATACATTTGTTAGGCATTTCTGAAGAAAACTGGTGTCCTCATTGCTACTATGCTGATTCCCCTTTTTACAGATTAGGAACAGAGTTTTTCTTATTTCCCTAATAGAACACTGTGGCAGTGCACCCTTGGTGCCTGCCACTTTAAAGGTGGGAGCAGGCAGCCAACAGGTGCCTGATTAAGGAGGCCATTTTCAAACAAATTTCAGCCAGGCAGAGACAGCAGTTAGCTGCTTGCAGCTGAGGGAGCAGCTCTATCCAGTTCTCTTGTGGTATGGAACATCCTGGGGGTAAGGGCAAGAGCTAAGGGGATGGCTTGGAGGCTTCTGGTCCTGAACATGACCTGAAACTGTACCCTGCCAGGGTAGGGAGGCCTGGTGAGACTGCCAGTGGCATGGCAGCCCAACTCAAATGCCAGGACCATGAACCTCTCTGGTGAAAGGTAGGTTTATAACCCCAGCACCTTTATAAACCCAGCACCCACAACCAGGTGGGTAACCCTGTACTGGGGCCCAAGAAGGCAGACCTGTAGGAGAGAAGGGACAAACAGCTCAGACTTGACCCAAAGTACCCTTGACTGGTCCATGCTGGGGCTAGGACCAGGATGGTTGAAGAGCCAGGGGCCCACCACGAGGGATGCCTAGAGCTGGGGTCCTGGGGTTCTGACTGGCCTGGAAGGTGAGACCAGGGCCTGTGTGGCCAAAGGTCCCAGGAGGGCCACAAACAAGAGATAGAAGGGGTCAGGAAGCTTGACTGCCTGATTAGAAGGTATCTAGTTGGGGTCCACACTAGTGTTATAGGGCCCAGTGTGGGGCTGGAGACACTAAGAACTTACGGTGCCATCTGTGAAGCATGGGCCCCAGTGTAGGGATAGTACAGAGCTGTGGACAGTGCCCCCTGGCATCGGGGCATGTAATGAGCAGCAACCTGCATTTTCCACCAGTTCATGGTTACAGCAAAGTCATGGCAGGTGAGACTGGGCAGACTGC
The DNA here is from genome assembly GCF_000455745.1 of Alligator sinensis. NCBI lineage: Eukaryota > Metazoa > Chordata > Crocodylia > Alligatoridae > Alligator > Alligator sinensis. The sequence goes on along the minus strand of NW_005842086.1, from coordinate 363,100 downwards.
CCCATAGACAGGCGGGCAGGCTGATTTGAGATTTGGCACCAAGCTTGCCCCCTGTCACAAACACCAATCCCAGAAGAAATTGAGACCATCATCCAATACTTTCCCTGCTTAATATAGATTACTTCTCCCTGATCCCAGAATATGCATAGTAGGAGGCAAGATCTTGGGAACAGAGATCAGATCAAAATAATATATGAAAATCTCAGCATCTACCTGAATTAACAAGTTGTAAGCTAGATACTCACAGCCTGTTAGCCTGGGGCAGGGCCTGACAATCAGCTGATTGGGAATGGTTATTGGGAATGGTTATGTTAAAGACCTAGGTTCAGCTCCAGGGTCAGGGTGACACCAACACTGATTTAAAATCCAAGGACCACACTGGGGCTGGGAACAACAATCAGCTGATTGTTGGCCCAGTGACCATACCAAGGGCCATATAAGACCTAAGGTATTAATTGTAATATAAATGTAACATGTAAAGGAGCCCTTAATCACATTCTAACCCATTACTTAGCCTTCCATGCGTTAATATTTTAGGTTTTTATATCACTCAAGCAAAACTCAGTCTGTACACTTTATCAAAGGCTTTGGGGAGCAAATAAATAGTAGCTCCTAGTTAACATTTATCCACTATTAACTTACTTGTGGGAATGAAAAAAGTATGATTTTTCTCTTGCAGAAAATCATATATGTTATTTTCCTCTCAGTTTTACAACTCTTTTTAACTGCTTTATTTATTCAACTATTTTTCAATATTGAAATAAAGACTGGTTTTTAATTTCCAAGTTAATATTGCAAATGTCACAGCAGAACAAAATTAAAGTTATTGGTTCTCAAAGTAAATTTATATATCTATATACTTTGGGTTTCTTTTAAATTTAACCTGCATTCTGAATATTCTGGTCTTATTTTACTCTTTTATAAGATAGTTGCAATACCTCTCCAATGCACTTTATCCTCAACAATTGATTTAAATTCTCAATTTAATTTAATTTGACATAGTTTTCTTTTAGTAAGTATACCTGATATACAATAGGGGGCATTTGAGCTATCAGCTATCAGCAAATACCCATATCTTTGGAGGGTAAACATAACATATGTCAGTTTTCACTATATTATACAATTCATGTTTCATTTGACATTATATTACAATATTATATCATATCGTGTCATAATATATGCCATGTTATATTTGTTATATATTTCATTATATTATATATGTGAGCTTTCAGTGTATTAGAACTAGGAAGGAGACAAAAGCCCTGAGATAAGTTGGGTAGTGGATGACTTGAAGGCAGCATAAGCAGGATGGAGCAACTAGGGCTGCCTTCTCATTCTTCCTGAGAAAGTAGGGCAATCAGCTATTTACTTCAGAGGTCTGCACATGAATGCAAGGGAAGCCTGGGTAACAAACAGGAGGAACTAGAATTTCTCACACAGTCATGGAACTATAACATGATTGGAATTACAGAGACTTGGTGGGATAGATCACATGATTGGACCACTGTCATGGATGAGTACAAACTTTTCAGGAAGGACGGCAGGAGGAGTTGCACTTTATGTAAAAGAGCCATACAATTGCTCAGAGCTCCATTATGAAACTGGAGATAGGCCTGTTGAAAGTCTCTGGGTTAGGGTCAGAGGAGAGAGCAACAAGGGTGATGTCATGATGGGTGTCTACTACAGACCATCAGACCAGGAGGATGATATAGATAAAGTTTTCTTCAAACAGCTAGTGGAAGTTTCCAGATCACAGGTCCTGGTTCTCATGTGGGGCTTCAATCACCTGGGAGGGCAACACAGTAGTGCACAAGCAATGCAGGAAGTTTTTGGAGAGTTTCATAGTTTCATAGTTGGTAGGGTAGGAAGGGACCTGAGCAGATCATCAAGTCCGACCCCCTGCCATGGCAGGAAAAAATACTGGGCTAAAATGACCCCAGCAAGGTGTTCATCTACCCTCCTCTTAAAGACCCCCAGGGTAGGAGCCAGCACAACTTCGCTTGGAAGTTGGTTCCAGATCCTAGTCGACCTGACTGTGAAGTAGCACCTCCTGATGTCTAGTCTGAATCTACCCTCTGCCAGCTTGTGACTGTTATTTCTAGTCACTCCTGGTAGTGCTTGGGGAAACAGGGACTCCCCCAATGCCTGCTGGTTCCCTCTGACTAGTTTATAACAGGCCATTAGATCCCCCTTCAGCCTTCTCTTGTGGAGGCAGAATAGGTTCAGGTCCCTTAGCCTCTCCTCGTAGGGCTTGCCCTGCTGCCCCTGATCATGTGGGTGCCCCTCCTCTGGACCCTCTCAATGCTGTCCACATCCCTCCTGAAGTGCGGTGCCCAGAACTGCTAAGGGAAATGAAGGTCATTAGGAACAGGCAGCATGAATTCACCAGAAGAAATTTCATGAAATTCAATAGGGTAAGTGCAAATTTTTGCACTTAGGACAGAACAGTCCCATATACTAGTATAGACTGGGGACTGACTGGATAAGCAGCAGCTTTCTAGAAAGGACCTGAGAGTTATAGTGGACAATAAGTTGAATATGAGCCAACAATGTGCCCTGGTTGTGTAGAAGGGTAACAGCATTTTGAGATGCATTAGTAGGATTATTGCCAGCAGATCAAGGGAAGTGATCCCTCTATTCAGCACTGGTGAGGCCACATCTGGAGTACTGTGTCCAGTTTGGGGGCCTCTACTACAGAAAGATGTGGACAAATTGGAGAGATTCCAGTGGAGGGCAATGAAAATGGTTAGAGAACTGGGGAACATGCCTTAAGAGGAAAATCTGAAGGAACTGAGTTTATTTAATCTGGACAAGAAAAGTTGAGGGAGGATTTAATAGTATCCTTCAACTACCTGAAGTGTGGTTCCAAAGAGGCTGGAGCTAGACTGTTCTCAGTGGTGGCAGATAACAAAGTAAGGAGCAATGGTTTCAAGTTCTAGCTTGGGAAGTGTAGGTTAAATATGAGGAAAAACTCTCCCACAAGGAGGGTAGTAAAGCACTGCAACAGGTTACCCAGAGACATTTTGGTATCTCCATTTGTGGAGGTTTTAAGACCTTGGTAGACAACGTGTTGGCTGGGATGACAGTTGGGGACAGTCCTGTTTTGAGCAAGGGCTTGGATTAGATGACCTCCTGAGGTTCCTTCCAACCCTAATTCTCTATGATTCTATGATATAATGTGAAATGCAATATTTATATGAAATAAGTACTACTACATTTGCTCAAATTCAAGATGAGGGTTTTTTTTCCTCCATTCAGCATAGGGGGGGAAAACCCCTGGTCTTGGCTCAAATACAGGATTGGAGGTGAAGAGAAAAGCTGGGGGCAACTGCTGCAGCTCCGACTCCAGCCACCAGCTGCTGTGACTCTGACATAGGCCAGAGTTACAGCAGCCACTTCTTCCCCCACCCACCCTCCGCAGCCTCTGCCCCCACAACTTCCCCCCAATCCCTGCCCCTCTCCCCCACCTTACTGTCAGGACTGGTTCTCGTTCCAGCTGTGGCTCTGTTCCCTCCTGGTGCACATAGAGGTTCCAACCCCTGCTCAGCACAGCTCTGGCCCTGGGATGCTGCTACTGTCTGAGTCCACAGAGGCATTAAGCTTAGTAGTTATAGCCAGGAATGTTACTATCATCTGCAGCCAGAGAGCAAGCCAACATTAAACTGGGGTTCATGTAAGTCAGGGGGTTACCAGAAGCAGATGTCAGGAGACAAGGCTAAGTCAAATGAGTACCCAGACACTGTGTACATAGGCAGTAATCAGGAACAGGCACCAGGAAAGCCACATGGGCAAGACCTACTCACAGACTGAAATCAGTTTCTGGCACAGCAGAGACCAGGAGCCCTAAAATCAATCAGCAGGTGGAGTCTCAGCTGGCCCTGCTTAGGGGGTTGAGTGTTGCTCACTTTACAGGTGCATGGCTGGGCAGGGAGCCATTTTTCCATATGCTCTGCATCCCAAGAGACAATGGAGCCAGTTCTGACAGTAAGAGGAGGGAGCGGGCAGAGGCTGTGGGGACCAGGCACTGGGGGCACACAGGTGGTAGGATGGCAGGGGTTGCAGGCATTGTGAAGGAGAGGTAGGACAGGCTGCAGAGAGAAGTACGTTGGGGGGGAGTGCAGACGGCAAGTGGGCCACCTTCCCCCCTCTACCTGTCCCTGCTGTAGCAATGGAGAGGACAAATTTAATACAACCCTCCAATAATTAGATTCTATATCTAATTTAAAACAAATTTATAAATTTCCCAGCTATAGAATCTAATTATTGGGGGATCATCTTAAATTCCAAGTTGTCTCAGATTTGGGTAAATGCGGTGTCTACTTTCATTAAGAGGCCATGCAATTGCACCTTTTAAATCATATCTCTACAACTAAAAGGCATTGTTATTTGTAAATGTGCAGGCAGGGTTAGCCTTCTAAAGTAATTGTCTCTTTCCTTTCAATTACAAAGGATTTTTTCATATCTTGGAAGAATATTTGGATCATGATAAAGCCATATGCACAAGGTAACACCCTTTAATTTATGAAGAAATGAGAAAGCAGCTGGTTAGTGTGAGTGACATTTTCTGTTATGCACCAGATTTGCACGCCCTCAAGTATTTACTTCAAGGCTGTATTTAGAGATGTCATCAGTATTGTTACAGATCAAAGAACTTTACTAAGGGTAGAAAATATTTAATGTCTCAGTTTCCTGCAAATTAATCTAAAAAAACCTTCACTAATTATAAATCTTCTCCTTTGACTTTCTGTTCATAGGAAAACTGCCATGCTGATAATGAGCATAGATTAATTAAAGTAATGGACTAAGACTGACTTTCAGTAACAGCTGTGGGAATCTAAATTGTGTTGTGGAGAGTGCAAAACCTGTAAACACAAGAACCAAGGTGTCACTGTTCTTAATTAGTATTTACCCAATTTATTTATCTGGGTTGGTTCAGAGGCCTTTTTGTTTTTTAATCTCCTTAAATCAAACTAGCCCAATGCTTGCTGCTTTTGTTTGTTTGTCTTCTTGTATCCTTACCACCTTCCCTTAGTACATTTCTATGTTGTTGTCCTCCAGAAATCACATCCTATTTAAATTGTTAGAAAAAAATATCTTTTAAGCTGTGGTTTTCAAATGTGCTAGCTGTCTTCTGTTATATCCTATTTTCTTTCAGGCAAGACTGCCAAGTGGAGCTATTTAGGGATCAACCAAGAACTTCCATCCAAATGTGATGAGCCATAAGGCTGTCTGCAATCATATCAGTGACCTGGTGACTATGATTCATGCCTTCATACCTCCCCCAACCCTGCATGAAATGTCATTGTAACTTTCTGTACCTAACCACAATAACTGATCATTCACAACCGATTGTTCAATGAATCCAGAGTGCAGTAGCTTCCTGTTCAGAAGTATGAGACAAGTGAACACCTCAATCTGGTGCATGACTCAGCTCAATGGCCCATGACAAAATATCAGCCAATTTCAGAATTAATCTACAAAGCCAGTTACTGCATAGAGGTAGATAGTTTGGAAAGTATCCTTTTCTTCATAATGGCAATCTCCTCTGACAGCTGTGTTGAACAAAAGAACAGCTCAGTTATAATGGTGTTAGCCTCAAATCTGTGACACCTAGGACTTTCAGCAAGTCACACAGACTTATTAAGCACTTGGAATTAGGCACCTAAATATGATCCTATTCCATCCTGAAACACTGTTTAAAAGTTTAATGAGTCCTTCCCCTTTTGCCTCCCTGTTTTTTTTGTGACTACATTTATGTCTAAGTGTGTTTCAAAAACAGCATGATAACAGCATGTTTCATTATATGGGAAGGAGGAAAACTGTATTGAGTCCTCTTAGGTCAGTACAATAGACATAATAGGATCTGGCCTATAATTTCTCCTGTGTGGGATCCATGAGACACATGCGCATCATCTGTTCCTTTAAACTACTTGTAATCTGCAATTCCTTTAGTACCATTGGTATCAATATTACATTTATGTTATGAACATGAAATGAATAAAGGACTGGCTCATGAGTACAAGTTGACTTTTACTTCAGTTGGGCCAAGGCTTCAGAATTAATTAGCAGAGGAGATAAGAATGAGCATTATTTCACACCCTTGCAAGTAAAATATAGAACTGACTTCTTCACCTAAAAAAACACACAGAGACACCTGAAAGCAGCAAAAAGTAAGAGAGAAGCTGGAGGAGTCAAAAAGGCTGAAGCCAGCAAGGAAAAGTGGAGAGAAGTTGTGTTAAGACAGTAAACAAAAATATACCCCTAACTTTGACGGCCTCAGGGGAAGTAGAGAGGAAAATTAGACGACCGGCCAGTTGTTACAGTAGTTATTATTTCCTCAGAGGCACTTAGATGCCTCAGTGATGGATGCTACTATAAGAACTAAAAGCCAGCAAGCTAGCTAGAAGAAATTAAAATAATGTATGACCTGACTTCAATGGCAGCAGGATCAAGTCTTTACTCAGCAGGTATGTGATAAGAAATTTATTAGGGGTAGTCTGTTTAAAATTTATCTTTCTGTTCCTGTTAATTGCTTTTTGAACTGTTTTATTATTTTAGAAATAGAGATGTAATACATTTCACCAATTCACATTTGATATAGGGGGGTTAATTTGTGGTTGGTTTCTTGATTCTCAAAAGCTTTTGGAACAGAAGAAAGTAAAATAGAAGGGAGAGAAAGAGGAAAGGAGGAAAGGAAAGAAGGAAGAAGCAAAAGAGCAAGTCTGGCCAGTCTTATTTTCTGGTCCTGAAAAATGACATTGTGAGAAACCCAGTGCACAAGGATCTCACCTGGCACATGGGAGAATGAGGTTCATATCTTTGTGCTAATCAATATTTAATAACATATACAATGTGGAATAGCTCGAGGAGGAGGGATTGAGAAAGGCCCACCCGGTTATGTTACACTGGAGTGGAGGAGACTGTTATTCCATATTCCAAGGAGAGTGCTCTAACTATTGGACTGTTCTGGACTGGAGGGATGCGGACAGGGACAGAGCCAGAAGGAGATTACATACATGCACCAGACAATATGGAAAACCCTGGCCAATCTCTTTTGTCCATCTTGGGTATGAACTAACGTTGCCTACAACAAGCAGGGAAGTAAATCTTACCAGGCAGGGCACCTCTATACATGCATATTAATGCAACACTATAAATTCTATGGCTTATCATGCTGGAGTTTATTGCTCCTGGGCCCATGTTTACACATGTGCTTGGGACTGCAACATGTTGAGCTGGTTTCGAGCAGCCCTGGCTGGCAGGAGTCTGGGGGTTCAGCCTGCCAGCCAGGGGCTACTCTGATCCAGTTTAATGTGCTGCAGAGGGACGGACTGGGGCACAAGTGTGCTGCAGTGTGGGGCTAGCCAGCAGGCAGCCCCTGCACAAAAGTGCTTTCATGCCCCAGACAGCCAGCTCAGCATCTACACATGTGCTGCTGTTGAGTGAAAAAACTCCGCAGCAAGACAGTTTACTGCAGAGTTAATTAGTTTACTCCAACCTAATAGCCCTGCATATGTAGATTCCAAGATGTTGACTGCAGAGCTAATTAGTGTGCTCCACGGTAATTTTTTTGTGTGGATGCACCCAGAGTTGTACTTTGGTCCTGAGAAAATTTGGGCACATATACGGTTAAGTAGCAGCTCAGCTTCAGTACTGAGGATATCAGTAATACCAAAATGATGGACAAAAAATTCCAAATATCTTTGGTTGCTTCAGTGGTTTTTAAGAAAAAAAAAATTTTTTCAGTTAATAAAATGGATCCTATGACTTTCCAAAAACTGTTTCTCATAATGAATTGTATTTTGCATGCCCTGCATGTTATAAAGCCACTACACTGCTAATGCACCAAGTACCATTGATTTCAATAAGCTCCATAGTGCAAAACACATTACTCTTAATCCGAATTGACATTTTACAGAGAAACTGCTCCAAAGGAACTGTTAATGTGTATGCTGTCAATGCCTATAACATCTAATTTGTAAAAGACATCCAAATCTGTGCATATTACTCTTAAAATGCATTCGCAGCATTAAGTGGAGTGGCACTGAAGGCCTTGCTGAATATACTGTAAATGTGTATGCACAGAGTGTTGGAAACATGCCAGATCCTGCCACAACTGAATCCTGTTATGAACTGCCCTTGGCAGTGCACAAAATAATATGAGAGGCTAGAAAGTTGCTTGCTTATTTATATGGTTTATTCTGGTCTTTGGAGTTATGTTGCATATTTTTGAAAGGTGCCTGCTGGATCCTTTTCTAGAAATCATTTAAATCTGTCTTGCCATCTCTTATTTCTAGGAATATTCAGTAGTCTGTTGTGATAGGTTTTCCTTTTCTCTCACCCAGTATATATGTGTTGTAGAAGATGCTTAAAATTTGAAGGAGAATTGCCCCTGGTGTGCTAATTCCATGATAGTATGGAACTGGTATAATGGGTTCCTGTGTCTCCTTCCACATAGCAGAGGGATAAAGAAAAGGAAAGAATCAACATTATGTGCTAAAACAATTCTGATCCTGCAGATGGTTTCTTAAAACCGCTGCTAGCTGGCAGAGGCCAGAGCAACTTTTTAGTTGCTATAAACTTCGTTGAGGCTAGGATTGGGACATTGAGTTATGAGATATAGCTAGATTTTTGATATCCCCTGCAGTCATCAGAAACTTGAGAATGCGGTTTGGCCTTATACTGTCACAAATGCAATGTAACTTGAAACACAGGATTAAATCCTAAATGTTCTAAGAGCTTTTTACTCACTTTACCACAACATTGTGAGCTAAAATTTCATCTGACTCATATCACACACAGAGTTAGCAAGAGAAGGTGGATTTATGGGATGAGTGCAAAACTTTTAGCCACATATCTTAAAAGGGACACTGATATCTACCATGGTATCAGAATATAAAAAAGGAGCCCTTCAAATTATGAAAACTCAACCCATATAAAACCAATAGACCAAAAAGAAATCCTCACAAAAAGCCCCCTCCAAAATGCATAGAATCAAAAATTAAAATAATAAAGATTAAATAGCAAAAGACAATCATAAATATTTAGGAATTTTTTTAATAAATTAAGAGAATCAGTCAGCATATCTGGTAAATTATTTGTAACATGTAATCACATGTTATAAAGCCTTTAGTATGATAAACTCAAATAAAGGTCCTTATTATCCTTTAGGTGGGTAAGCTCAAAGCTATGGTGATTTCCAAAAAGTATAAGGGAAGAAGTGAAAGGACCACTGAAGGAAGCCAACCTTGCATCAATCCTCCTAGGTGTTTCCCTCTACCTCCCCTTTTAGTTAACCAGGCAAACTGAACCCGAGAATGAGCAAGAAAAACATTTTCATAACACAATTAAGTTACTTATCCCAGAGTTTGCAGCTCCTTGGGTATATCTACACCTGCTATTAATGCTTAATGTGCAGAAAAATACATGTGCTCCATATTGGAAGACAGTGTGCAATAACCTAATAATACTGTGTAATAGCGTGCTGGGCAAAAAACATGCTAATATGTTACTGTACAGTAGTATTAAGCTATTGCACAGTAAGCGTCACTAAAAAACTGTGTGTCAGCACTACTGTGCAGTAACTGTAATTACTGTCAATTTATTTAGTACTTCATTAAGCAAGTACTAAACTAAATCTGCAGTAACTAATGCACATTAATGAATGTGTAGATGCACCCAGGAGGAGAATCCCAGTACAGGACTGCTCCTACCCTGATTTGGCCCTTTGCAGCAGCCAGGGGGAGCTCCCCAGGGTGCTAGCCCAGGGGCTGGCAGGGAGCATGGGAGCCAGTCCCAATGTAAATGGGGCCAGGAGAGTTCTGCTAGTTAGGGAGAGGTCTTGCTCTGTATGGGGCCAGGAGACAGCTGCCACTGCAGAAATCTCCTAGCCCTGTGCACATGGGGACAAGCTGGGGGCTGGCAGGGGCTGTTCTGCTTCTGGGGCAGCTCCCATTTAGCCCTGAGCTGCTCAGAGAAATCCCTACCCAGTCAAGGGCTGGCTTGGAGCTGCCTCCGAAGCAGGAAAGCTCCTGGTCAGCCGCTGGCTATGTAGAGAAGCAGAGAGCTCCTCAGTCCTAGAACTGCTCAGCTTCTGGATCCTGTGGGGAGCCAGGAGCTGAGCAGTACTGAGATGGGGTGGGAGGAAGGGGAGAGCAGACAGCTACCTTGTCCCAGTGCTGCTTGGCTTCTGGCTCCTGTGGGGAACTGAGCAGCACCAGAACCAGGAGGGTTCCCAATCTCTTGTGACCCCCTGGAGTTGGAGCTGACCAGGAGCAAATTTGCTTCCCACCATAGAATCATCAAAACATAGAAAATGAGGGTTGGACAGGACCTCAGGAGCTCATCTAGTTAACCCCCTTCTCAGGGCAGGACCATCCCCAACTATATCATGTTGCCCTGTGGGGTCAGGCCAACTCTCAGGATCTCAAAAGTGCGCTGTTAGACAGGAGGGTGTGACACAATTGCACGTATACAAACACACAAATCAATTAGGTCCATACACACACACACACACACACACACACACACTAGCAACTCAGGCACATACACATCCAAGATTACCAGCCTAGGCACATGCATACCTATCACCAATTCAAGCACATACACGCTCTAATGATAATGACATGAAATCATACACAATACACATATACATACACATATACACACAGTTTAAACACTGACTCAGGTGACAGTATGTGTGTGTTGGTGCCTGTGGTACCTATGCTTGGAGTGCTTAGTAACTAAAGAGCAAGTGGCAGAGATCAGGGGAAAAGGCAGTGGGGATAAGGCAATACCAGTGGCAGAGATCAGGTGAAAATGCAGTGGAGATAAGGCAATAGCAAAGAAACAGGGGTTTGCAGGCAGAGAGGAGCTCAGGACAGCTGGAGCCACAGTAACATGGGACAGGTGTTGGAGGTGGTGGTGAGCCAGAAGCAGAAGAGGGAGAAATAAGACACAAGTTAGAGGGGTGAGGAGCAGAGATTGGAGAAGGACCAGAACCGTAGTAAAGCAAAACCCAACTTAGGGGTCCAAATAGCAGTTTTATTAAATGAACACTGTACTGTACAGCTTGGTTCCTATACACAATCACACAATGGTAGCAGGAGAAAGAGACCCAGTGGAAGGGTTGGAGTCCAGGTAGGGAAGAGAAACAGAGTCCAAGTCCTTGGTTGAGAGGGTTGGGGTGATAGCTACCTATCCTTGGCTGTGAGTTGATCCTCAATGGCCAGTTGGGGTCTTCTCCAGCAAGATGTTGTCCAGAGCGGGGTCGCTGGCAGGGCCTCTGGGTGGATAGGTGGTGTGGCATGGTGCTGGTCCGGATGGATAGGGCATCCCCAGGAGTCAGTCTTCACTACCCCTTTTTATGGGGCAGACTACCTCTAATCTCCTATGGGGAGGGCCTGTCCAAGTAATGTCAGCCCTGTTCCAGAGAGTTCCAGGTGTTCTTACTGAGCATGTGCAGCCTTGGCACAATGGTGGGTTGCTTCATCTTTTGTTTCTTGAATGTGGAGGGTGGTTCCAATGGCTGGGTCATTGGTTCAGGTATTGGTTTTGATGGTGGGGTGATTTAGTAAGGGGTCCTGCTATCATTGTGTTTCACTCATCCATTCACTCTTTTGTTTCAGGCATTCAAGGAAAACCAATTTACATGCGAGAGGTTACAGACTTAAATGTGCATCATAATTGCAACATACTTATACAACAGGGCATGGGGACAAGATGGGAACCTGACACACAAAATGGATACTTGACATCACTCATGCCAACCCACATTGCAGGCCTAAATCATACAATGCTAAAATGAAACAATAAAAACAATGCACAAATGATAGGAATACAATATAATACAATATAAAATGGTAACAATCAATACAAACAGAGCAGAACACTTTTTACAATATAAAAAAGGGCTTTTTACAATAATGGCATACAAGAACTTAGCGTACATAGTACTACTTGTAATCAATTATAAGGGATAGAGAGGGCAAAGAAAAAGTCAGAAATGGTTAGAGGAAGGGGAGGGAATGTATTTTTAAACTAAAAAAAGAAAAACTGGGGGTTTTGCTACAATCATCCCAGCCAAAGCTTTGCCTGGCTGGGTCTTAAAAAACCTCCCAGGATGGAGACTCTACAACCTCTTTGGGTACCCTGTTCCAGTGTTTTCCTATCCTCCTAGTGAGAAAATTCTTACTACTATTTAACCTAAACTTCCCTTGCTACAACTTGAGACTGTTGCTCCTTGTTATGCCATCTGCCACCACTGAGACCAGTCTAGCTTCAAAAGCAGAACAGTCTGCTTTCTGTCCCAGCTCTGTCTACACATCAATGTCTATATATGTGCTCCTGTGTGGTATCCACTTGCTTATTTACTTTACTACCTGTATTTATAAGTAATAGCTAACTGTGCAGTAGAATAATTTACTATGCAGTAAATGGTGCACACCTGTAAACAGTGATCCTTTACTGTGGAGTAGATTAGTCTACTGCACAGTAAAGCATCTCATATAGACATGCCCTTTGAGTAGTCTGCTGTTTTCTCAGAATTGATCCCAAAGGCTCGTTATGTTGAAAGAGGCGGTGTATTCCAAAACCGAAATCTGATTTCTCAATAACAACTTACTTTTTCTGAATTATATCTATGTTACAAACCATGAACCTGTTACAATCTCTTGACTACAGGTTAAAGTTTGTATTTTTAACATATTCGCTGTTTGGTGCTATACAATTTTACTATATATATTAAAGAGATTAAAAAAAAATTCTAATCTGAAATAAAAAGTTCTCTCTACCAACAGAATCATTAACATGCACCACAGTGCTAACCCCCATGCTGCTTGCAGATGTTTAAAAAACCCCCAGCATTTTACCTGAAGAAGCAGCATTCTACTTCAACCTGACTCTGCAGTATCTGTAAAGATCGGGTGCTTCAGTCAGCTATTAGAGAAAAACACCAAATAAGCCTTATTAAAGTGCCAGACCTTTAGATGCTGCAGAACCAGGCTGAAGTGATGCACTGTTTCTTCTGGGCACTCATGGGGTTCAGCACAGGAATGTACCAAGTTTAAAGTAAAGCACCATTTGGGTTGGGAGGTTGGGTTTTTTTGTTCGTTTTTTTAAATGTCTGCTAGCAGCCCTAATCCCTATTTTTAAATCTATTGAAAATTAATTCCTTTAAGAAAGGTGCACTGATCTTTGAGCTCACAAATCAATTTCTTTTGTGACCAAAGACACAAGAAGGGTAGCCAAAGTAGCAAAATGTCTGAAGGTCACCATAGCCTTCCCTTATCTGTCTTATAGCGAATGATTTTCCTCACAGTAAGGAGTAACTTTCAGGAATCTTTGGCTTGTATTAACAGAGTTCCAATCAGCACAATCCGCCTGCTTTAACTGCAGTTTTGACAAGTTGTTGACCCTGCAATCTATTCAGAATGGGCTGTAGGCTTGGCATAGTGGTTAAAATAGCTACAAATTTCACGTGTCATGCTGAACATATTTTTAGAACTAAAATGCTCATATAGGAAATCAATAACTTTTACAGTTTCAGCAGGTACAAAACAGAGTTATCTACATATTCTATATCCACAACCATATTCTTTTCTGGTTCTTAATGGGTTGGCAATTTTGATACAAAACAATTCAGAAGGGATCTGCATCTCAAGTCAGAAGGGGAGTGCATCTGAAAAATACACATTAACCTCTAAAGCAAGCCAGATGTTTATACAACTAGTTAATATTGCATTTGGATCCATCAGCATATATTCCCAAACTATAGTTTTCTAGATATTAACAAAATAAATGATGAAATAAAGCACTGTAGCTGGCTGGCTGGCAGAGTCTTGCACCAGCCTACACACCAGACTGTAGGAGTCTACAGGTTTTCAAGGACTACAGCTCAGTTGTGGGCCATGGAATCTTATTACAGGTCTGCCAGAGGACTGGGCCATCTGAGAAGGATAATTATCAGGGACACAGGAAATTAAGAGGGCTCCCAGGGAAGAGACAGAGCCAGAGAACAAGGGTGGCAAGATTAGAAGCCACAGCACAAGCCCAGGAGAAGGGACGAGAGAGAGAGAGAGAGAGAGAGAGAGAGAGAGAGAGGTAAGACTGTATCATGGTGTTGAGGGAGCAGCACAAAGCTGATGGCACCTTTTTGGGGTTGGGGAAGAGACCTCAGGACTGTGAATCACCTTTTATGGACTGTGTTTATCTATGAGAGTTAAGGACTAAGTTATGTTGATTCCTGTGTGGCAAGTGTGCCCAGGGAATAAAGAACAATGTGCAAGAGCCTTAAGTTGATTGTGGGCTCATTTACTTGAGACATTTACTATGGAGCTGCATAATTAGCTCCACAATAAAATCTCAAAGTCTACACATTACGTCTATCCTATTAGGCCACAAGAAACTAATTAATCTGCCTCCTGTGGCTGCATTCTTCAGTGCGTAGCAATGCATATGTAGATGGTGATGGGGCTGGCTGGGGCACAAGGGTACTTCAGTGCAGGACTGCCTGTTGGCTAGCCCCACACTGGAGGACCCTCATGCAGTCCCAGTCAGCCCCTGCCAGCTGGGGCTGCTCCAAACCAGTGTAACATCCTGTGGTCCAAGGTGCACATGAAGATCCTGTACCCAGGAGCAGTAATCTTTGGCACAATATGCACCAGAGTTTATTGCTTCATGCTAATAGCACATGTAGATGTACCCTGTTTGAGATAAGCAATAACTCTGAACCCTGAACTACAAGCACATCAATAAACAATGTCTTGGCTGTGGCTATTATTATTATACATAGTAGGTCTTAGCCCATACCCTCAAATCCTATTTTGAAAGGGCACAATATAATCCCAAAGTAAAATATCATTATGTTTTTTTCCTCATTGATATTCATTCTTCAATGACAATATGTTACACATTCTAGGAGCATTTAAAATCTGATTCTAAAAAAGGCATATGTAAGTATAGACTATAAATCACATGCCAGAAACTATTAACCACATGGGGAATCAGGGTGAAGATTAGAGAGGAGGAAAAAAAGATTTTCAGGACTTTTTCTCTTCCTTTAAAATATGTAAAAAGCCTTAAGACCACTTAACTACTGTCTGCCACAGAAATGTATCTAATTGCTAACTACCACACAGATTCCTTTCAACTAGCAGCCTTTTAAAATAGAAAAAAAGTACTTTCACATTCTTATTTTTTCTGGGGAAAAAAAGAAATCTGTGCCATTGCAGTATTTCTACATAGTCCATGGTCCACATGGTCCACCGGTCTGAAACAATGCAAAATTCTCTGCTTCAGGCAGGATCATCCCTAACTAAACTATTCCATACAATTCCTTCTCTTAACTAAGGCAGGGTCCCCCAATCCTGGGCAGGGCCCCCTTTTGCCCAAGAGCAGCTTCCCCGACGGCAGGCCCACTGCGCATGTGCGCAGTTTAAAAGGGCCCGCCGACAGGGAAAAAGCCCCAGTTAGACG
>NW_005842086.1:319954-343522 GCF_000455745.1 Alligator sinensis | reverse complement strand
CCCAAGGGATGACGACTAGGTCGAATGGTCATAAACTACTACAAGACCGTTTCAGGCTGGACATAAGGAAGAATTTCTTTACTGTCCGAGCCCCCAAGGTCTGGAACAGCCTGCCACCAGAGGTGGTTCAAGCGCCTACATTGAACACCTTCAAGAGCAAACTGGATGCTCATCTTGCTGGGATCCTATGAACCCAGCTGACTTCCTGCCCTTTGGGCAGGGGGCTGGACTCAATGATCTTCCGAGGTCCCTTCCAGCCCTAATGTCTATGAAATCTATGAAAATCTATTAACTTATTCTGAAAACTGTACAAGCAACCCCGTTGCTGAAATACAAGGCATATGACAAAAAGATACCAAAAGCATGCTAAAATGCCCCAGCAAAGCAAGAGAACAATGGTGGTCAGTGGGGGAAAATTCCTTGTGATGCTTACTAGACAGAAGAGCTAATTACTGTGGAGTAAGCAGCCACATGTGTAGATGCTTACAGCACAATAATTGGCTCTAATCATGAATATATTTGTTACCTGCAAATGCAAATTTACTCATGATTAATAACTGGGCAGTACTGCACATGTAGACCCCTGACCAGGAGCAAATGTGCTCCCAGTCAGCCAGGCAGCAGAGGGTGGGAGATTGCTCCCTGACCCTGGAAACTACCTACTGCCATGGTGGGGACAATGTCCCCCTGCCCCAGCAACAGGGAGCTCCCAACCTCTTTTCTGTGATCACGGGGCTGGGAGATTTTTATCTCCCAGCCTGAGCTCTGCAGTTGTGGGAACCAGGCTGGGAGATGCTCCTCTTCCAGCACCAGCTCCATGGATGAGGGGCTGGTGCTGGGAGACAAGGATTTCCCAGTGCTGGCCCCATGACTGTGGTTCTAGCACTTGGAGAGAAGGATCTCCCAAGGCCAGCCCCATGACCACAGGGCTCAGACTGGGAGAGAAGGATCTCCCAGCCCGGGTCTCATGACTGCAGGACTCAAGCTGGGAGATAAGGATCTCCCACCCATGTGATTGTGGAGCAGGGTCTGGGAGCTCCCTGCTGCCAGGGCAGAAGGACATTGTCCCTACCTGGGCTCTGGTGGCAGAGCCCATCCCAGCAGCTCTCAGGGGCAGGGGACAATGTCCCAGCCCCTGCCTGGAAACAGCTGTCTCCTGGTCCCTGGGCTATCAGGGAGAGGGAGCAGTCTGCTGCTAAGACTATTTGCATGTGTAGATGCACTCAGTGTCTTCAGGAAGCTAGTATGTTTTGCCACTGGACTCAGCCTTTTAAAAATCTGAGGCTAGAGAACCCAAGATCAGGGAGATTTCCCCACAGTGTCAGGCTCATAGTTCTGCAGGACCTTTGTTAAGGATCTGGGGCACTGCAAGCCTGACATCAAGGAGAGGCTGCCCAATTTTGGGTTTATGGCATCATGACAGTTTCTTAAAGCTGGCATGCAGCCTAGTTGTATACCCACTTTCTTAAGGATCCAGGGTGGCCTGAGCCTTAAAATGGGGAGATACTCCCTGATGTTACGCTCACATTATCGAAGGGCCTTACCAAAATGTGTGTGGAGCCTTACATGGAGGAAATGGTTGCCAATGGCTGGAGGGAACATGGCATCAGGACTGTTTCACAATGCTTGGCTCCCCACAGTTGGACAATTGGGATTAGAAAAATGTATGCCCAATCACCAAGGAGGTGATACTTTCCCTTTCTCGGCACTGGTCAGACCACAGTTGGAATACTGCGTGCAATTTTGGGCGCCACACTTCAAGAGGGATGTGGATAACCTGGAGAGGGTCCAGAGAAGGGCCACTCGTATGGTTAAGGGCTTGCAGGCCAAGCCCTATGAGTAGAGACTAGAGAACCTGGACCTCTTCAGCCTCCACAAGAGAAGGTTGAGGGCAACCTTGTGGCTGCCTATAAGTTCATCATGGGGGCACAGAAGGGAATTGATGAGGCTTTACTCACCAAGGCTCCCCTGGGGGTTACAAGAAATAATGGCCATAAGCTAGCAGAGAGCAGATTTAGCCTGGACATTAGGAAGAACTTCTTCACAGTTAGAGTGGCCAAGGTCTGGAATGGGCTCCCAAGGGAGGTGGTGCTCTCCCCTACCCTGGGTGTCTTCAAAAGGAGGTTAGATAGACATCTAGCTAGGGTCATCTAAACCCAGCCCTCTTTCCCGCCTATGCAGGGGGTCGGACTCAATGATCTATTGAGGTCCCTTCCAACCCTAACATCTATGAATCTATGAATCCCAAAAGTCACATGTCCTGCCATGCCACACATAAGAGCTCTGTTGTGGGGTAAGGAAAGAATTCCCAGAATTGTTCCCTACTTTCAGTTGCATGTGTTATGATTTGTAGTTTGTGTAAGTTTGAGTGAGTTCAGGTGTAGTCAGTGGAGTTCAGGTCCAGAGGATTCTGGAAGGGCTCAATAGTGACCCACATTCTGGTGGAAAGGAATGTGAGGTGAAGTAAGCATCATGAAATGATGGACCAGTTAAGTGCCATGAGCAAGGGAGAGAGTTGTATACAATAGTGTAGTAATGTGTTCATGGGCATTTCATAGTATTATAGTATGATAGTGCTTAGGGTCAGAAGGGACCTAAACAGATCATCAGGTCCAACCCCCTGCCCCGGGCAGAAATCACCCCAGTCAAATATCTGTCCAGCCTCCTCTTGAAGACCCCCAAAGTAGGAAAGAGTATCACCTCACTTGGGAGTCCATTCCAGAGCCTGGCAGCCCTAACTGTAAAGTAATGTCTCCTGATGCCCAGGCTGAACCTTCTCTCTAACAATTTGTGGCCATTATTCCTAGTAACCCCTGGTGGTGCCTGGGGAAACAGAGCCTCCCCCAATTCCCACTGATCCCCCCTGGTGAGTTTGTAAATGGCCACCAGATCCTCTCTTAGCTTTCTCTTGTGAAGGCTGAATAGGTTCAGGCCCTTTAGCCTCTCTTTGCATGGCCTGCCCTACTGCCCCTTGACCATGTGAGTGGCCCTCCTCTGGACCCTCTCACTGCTAGCCACATCCCTCTTGAAGTGCGGTGCCCAGAACTGGATGCATTACTCCAACTGTGGCCTGAACAGTGCCGCATAGAGGGGAAGGATCACCTCCCTGCACCTGCTTGTGATGCATCTGTAGATGCACGACAAGGTGTGGTTAGCCTTATTGACCGCTTCCTCACATTGGCAGCTCATGTTCATCCTGGAGTCAACAATGACTCCAAGATCCCTTTCTGCCACTGTGTTGACAGGAAGGGTGTTCCCCAGCTGATAGGTGTGTTGCTGGTTCCTTCTCCCTAGATGGTGTACCTTGCACTTGTCTGTGTTGAATTTCATTCTATTTTCATCCGCCCACCTTTGTAATTTGTCTAGATCTCGCTGGATTCTGTCCTTCTCCTTGGTCTGTCCCTCCTCTTCTGTCCCTCCCCTTGGCATTTGATTGGTCTGTCAGTGATTGACAGGAATAATGTAACCTGAATGTATAAAATGAATCCTGCTTCAAGACTTGTGGTTTGAATAGGGTGCTGAGTTTGAATCGAGTATGGTGCTTTCAAATCACTGGCTGGCTGAGCCATGAGTGTGTGGTTGTGTGACTGGTATGTGAGAAGTGAAGGTTTGGGAGGTCAATATCTCCTGCACATGTAAGTGGAGCCTGTAGCACTTCTGCAAGCAAGGGATAGAGTGTGGATGCTTTCTACTTCCTCTTGTCTTTGGTTGTACTTTGCTTGTTCACTGGAGGTGTATCTTGTTGTTAATAGTTCATAGTTGCTGTCTGTTAATACATCATATTGTTGTTGAATGTTAATTGGAGTTAGTGTTTGTTTTGGCCTATTCTCCAGTCCTTGCCACCCATTCTCCAGTCCTCACTTTTTGGCTTGGCTGGTGAAAGCTTAGATACCCACCCCTTCCACCTAAAGGGGCTCAGAGGATAATCAACCCTCACTTGTACCTATGTGTGGGGTCTCAGGTCCCTTGTTCTACAGTGAGTCACTTACCTGAGAATGAACATTTTTTTCTAACAGCCAAAGAAATTGTGGTAGAGATATTTCCCTAGAGTTTCTACAAGCTTTGTAGGAGAGCAAAGGAAGTAAGGAGGTTTCTTACTCACTAAAATTGCACTTCTCAGTAATTAAACATCTCTTTAGGAAAATATGGTATTTTTATTTATTTATGCAGTGGACCAACTTCTAAGGGAGATATGAAGAACTACTTCCAAGGATCTAAATGAGGTGAACAAATAGGATGACATGGTGTTAGCTAGTCATGCCTGAACATAAAATGATGTTATAGGTGTATGAATTACTTGGACTGTCCAAAGCAATTGTCATACTGGAGATGCTGTAGTACAAGGAACTAAAATTTTCCATGCAATGTATTGGTGTTGCTCTAAATGCTACAGCAAGTTCAGTTGTGTTTAAGCAGCCTTATTGAGCCATGTCTTCTATATTCTGTATAAATGGTGTAACCACTCCAGGGCACCTACATATATTCTCCTGCACTCCGGACAGGGGCCAGTCAGTCATAGCTTAAAGGTTCTCAGCTGAGAACCACTCAGCCACTTCATCAATAATCCTATGCAACAACTATGCAGCCCTCACACCATCAGTGGAAGAGGTATCCACATCTTCCACACCAAAAACAAGACAGTAACAGCCACCACCACCAAAGAAGCAACATAGGGTGATTGTTGTGGGAGACTCCCTGGTGTGAAGAACAGAAGGTGCCATCTGTCATCCAGACCCCTTTCCTTGAGAGGTCTGCTGCCTTACAGGAGCCAGGATCTGAGATGTAATGGCAAGGATCCCAAAACTGATCCACCCCACAGACCACTACCCCATGCTCCTCATTCATGTGGACACCAATGACACGGCGAGAAACAACCTTGGGAAAATCATGAGCAATTACAAGGCCATGGGGGTGAAGCTCAAGGAACTAGGAGCACAAGTGGTCTTCTCTTCAAACCTCCCAGTTCAAGGCCAAAGCCATTGGAGGGAGGAATGCATTGAAGAAGTTAACCAAAGGCTTCAGGTTTGGTGTTACCATGATGGTTCTGGATTCTTTGACCTTGATATGCAGTTCAACAGCACTGGTCTGCATTCAAAAGATGGTATCCACCTCACAGTCAGATACAAGAAAGTCTTCTCCACAAGAATCACAGACTTGCTAAAGAGGGCTTTAAACTAGATGAGACTAGAGGAGTGGGGGAGGAGTCCTCTGTTGAGCACAAATCCACTGCTGGGCATAAATCCTTTGACCAAGAGGACCCAGAGAAGGGTATTTACAAAGGGGACATCCAAATAACTACCAATGTCCAAAGACACTTGCAGAGGAATGGAAAACCTGAGATGACTAGGGTTGAGCTCAGCTGTCTTTATGGGAATGCCAGAAGCATGGGCAACAAACTGGATGAACTGGCACTCCTTCTGGCAGATGAGGAATTTGACCTCATTAGATTGACTGAGACTTGGTGGGATGATACATATGACTGGGCAGTGGATATGGAAGACGCCAGGCTCCAAAGGAAAGACAGGGTTGAGAAGAAGGGTGGAGGGGTGTCCCTTTATGTTAAAGAGCAGTATCCCTCCCTGCAGGTTACATTTGATGGCAAGGGAAAGTGCCTTGAGACCCTCTGGGTCAAGATACAAGGGGGATCAGGAGAAGGGGACTTGATAGTGGGAGTCTACTATAGGTCTCCCTAGCAAGAAGAAGAGAGTGACCAGGCGTTCTATAGGGAATTGACCAAAGCAGCCAGTACTAAAGACTTGATTGTCATGGGTGATTTTAGCTACCCTGACATCTGTTGGGAAGACCATTTAGCCAGCTCCAGCAGATCAACCAACTTCTTGGCATCTATAGATGACCTGTTCTTGACACAGCCTGTGGAGGGGCCAACTAGGAGTAATGCCACTGTTGACTTGGCGCTGACCAAAGGGGAGGATGTGGTAGGTGACCTGAAGGTTGCAGGTGCTCTGGGTGACAGTGATCATGATTTGATTAGATTCACCATCCACCAAAAGACTTGGAATTCTACCAGCAAAACAGAAGTCCTAGACTTCAGATGGGCAGACTTTGGTAAACTCAGGAGTCTAGCTAGTAAGGCCATGAAGAACCAGTGATTTGATGACCTGGGAGTTCATGAAGCATGGCACTTCCTTAAGGAGACTGTTCTCACTGCTCAAAAAGAGGCCAGTCCCATATCGTCAAAGAGAGGGAAAGGGGCCAAGAAACCCACCTGGCTCCACAGACACATTAGAGAACTTCTCAAAAAGAAAAAAGAAGCTTACATGCAATGGAAAAATGGTTCAGCATCCAGAGAAGAGTACGCTCATGTGGCCAGGGTCTTCAGAGATGATACAAGAAAAGTCAAGGCATTCATGGAAATCAAGCTGGCAACTGAAATTTAAGAGAACAAAAAATCCTTCTATAAGTACATGGGAAGCAATAAAAAATCAAGCTCCACTGTGGCACCCCTAATGGGGTGGAACTTACAGGGGAAGCCCCCAGTTGACCCCATGAAAAGGCAGAGCTGTTTTATACTTACTTTGCATCAGTATTCTTGAAACCAGGTGAGAAATCAGCACCTGTCCAGAGGCACAGAGAATACAGCAATGACAGCAGTCCACGTAAAATCAGTCTTGAACAGATGAAGATACTCTGAGGTCATATGGACATTTTCAAGTTGGCTGGGCCATCCAACCTGCATCTGAGAGTGCTGAAGGAACTGCCTGAGGTCATAGCTGTACCTCTGGTGAGGCTGTTTGAAGAGTCATGGAATTCAGGAGTGGTCCCAAACAACTAGAAGAGGACTAATGTGGTATCCATCTTAAAGAAAGGAAAGAGGGACAAGCCTATTAACTATAGACTGGTCAATCTGACTTGGGTCCTGGGAAAAATCTTTGAAAAAATTGTCAAGGAGGCCATCAACAGCAAGCTCACAAATGTGGGAGGGGAGGGAGGGGAGAGTGTACTGTGAAACAACTTTGAGCATGGCTTTGTCAAGGGGAGGTCATGCCTAACAAACCTGGTGTCCTTTTATGACCAGGTAACTAACCATGTGGACATGGGACAGGAAGTGGACATCATCTACCTAGGCCTTTGATAATGTTTCCTATAAAATCCTCTCAATTAATTTGAAAAGTACTGACCTAGACCAGGCTACAATGAAGTGGGTTGGCAACTGGCTCAGCAGCCAACGCCAGTGAGTTGTAATTGATGAGGTGCCCTCATCCTGGAGGGCTGTCTCCAGTGGTGCCCCCCAGCAATCAGTACTTGGGCCCATGCTCTTTAACATCTTTATCAATGACCTGGATGAGGGAGTGAAAAGTGCAATGATTAAGTTTGTGGGTGATACCAAGCTGTGGGGCCAAGTGGGCATGTCTGAGGATAGGACAAAGATCCAGGACAATTTTGACAGGCTGGTCCTATGGGCTGAATGCAATCAGATGAGGTTCAACAAGGACAAGTGCCAGGTTCTTCATCTGGGTAGGAAGAACCCTCACCATATCTATACAATGGGTGGTGGTCCACTGGCTGGCACTGTATCTGAAAGGGACCTGGGGGTGACAATTGACCAGAAGATGAATATGAGCCACCAGTGTGATGAAGTCACCAACAGAGCAAATAGAACTTTGGCATGCATCAGCAGAGGTGTCGCCAATAGATCCAGAGAGGTGCTCCTCCCACTCTATTCAGTATTGGTGAGGCCACAGATGGAGTACTGTGTCCAGTTCTGGGTACTGCACTTCAAGAAGGATGTGGATAAGCTTGAAAGGGTGAAGAGAAGGGCCACCCACATGGTCAAAGGCCTGGGCGATAGGCCTTATGGGGAGAGACTTTGGGATCTGGGTTTGTTTAGTCTGAGTAAACGAAGTCTGAGGGATGACTTGATAGCCACCTACAAAGATGTCAAAGGAGAACACCAGGATCTGGGAGAGCAACTTTCCATAAAAGCACCCCCTGGGAGGACAAGGATCAATGGGCACAAGCTAGTCAAGGAAAAGTTTAGGCTAGACATACGGAAAAACTTATTTTCTGTATGAGTAACTAGAATCTGAAACACACTTTCAGCAGAGGTGGTGCAGTTGCTAATCCCTGGTGGTGTTCAAGAGGAGTCTGAACAAGCATATCAATGAGCATGTTTGAGCCCAATTACCTCCTGCCCATGGCAGGGGACTGGACTTGATGACCTTACAGGTCCCTTCCAGTCCTTCTTTCTATGATTCTGATTCTCCCCTTTGTCCCCTGGGGCCTTCCTATATCTCACCTTCCACCGCTTGATACTGAAATTAGGGGTTATGCACTCAGTCTTGGAGGAGAACAGTCACTGACAGTGTCTGTCTCTCCATGTGCATCTCTGTGCTAACTTTTCCTATGGGTCCACACATTCTCTGGCCCCAATTATGTTTATGTAGACTGGAACAAAAAAACAGTTTGGGTCAGGTTGCAATGATTTCCTGGCCCAAATATCCTGATATTGGCTCAACCTTTTAACATACTCATATAATTCCCACCCCTCCCTCTCCTATGATCAATTCCTGTGGCTTATCTGCCTTGCAATAAGTCTGTCCCAAGTGGCTTGGACTTTCTGCATTCGGTACAACCCTGTTATCAGGTCCAGCCAGGGAGTTTTTCTTGAAACTTTTCTGGCTTCCACCCCAAAACCACAGGAGCTATCCCTACCACAGGTCTTCTACTTCCAGCCTCCAACTCACAGGACTGCCTCCACCACTTACCAGCAGGGAGCTCCTACCTTGCAAAGGAAGCCAGTTCCATGGGTGGGGGCACGTAGGGAGCAGATCACAGCTCTGCCTCAGGCCCCAGGCCCCAGCTCCACCCTGTCGTGGCCCCACAATCCCAATCCCAGACCCACCCTCCCCAATCCCAGATGCTTCTCTTTACCCACCCATGACACCATCCCATTCATCTAGCTGAGCACAGGATAGAGCCACTGAGGAAGTTTTGTTGACCTGTCACAAGTGGGGGGGGTGGGGAGTGCTGATCCAGCCTGCGACAGTTCAACAGAACTCCCTAAGTGGCCCTCCAGCCCAAGTAATTGCCTACCCCTGCTTTAAAATCACAGTCCCCACTTCTTCACTCTGACACTGATTCTCTAGTAACAGGACAGAATCCCGTTACACATGGATATATATACATATTACATATACAAACTGGATCTATTTTAGTAATATATGACCACATACATGTCAGCCTAAAATATAGTCACGATAGATTTTAGCAAAAAACTTTACACACGCTAAATATAAAATATATTTTACATGGGCTGTTCCTGAGTTATGCTTTAAAAAAAACAAAAAACATAAACTTAGATCAACAAAGGTTATAGGGTTGTATATCACAGATAAGCCCGATCAGATCTGTCAGAGATGGTGCAAAAGTAAAAAAAAAATCAGTTCCAAACCCTCTGAGCTGCATGCAGAAAGATTTGAATTCTTGAATCTAACACTGCTATAAATGTCTGTTTCTAGGTAAAATCCAAAGGAGCTATAAACCTGTTTTCTGGGTCTATTTTCAATAAAGCCAAAATATAAATGTAAATAGACATTCTTAGGAGATTTTAACTGAAGATAAAATAATGTTGCTATTTAGCCAATCCTGTGAGGTTTCTGTCACTGCATGTGAGAGAACAAAGACCTAGTGAGAGCTATTTGTGAAATTTTACATCTAAACCCTGGCCTTACTTTGACTTTAGGCATAATTCCCATATAAATATAAAATAGGTCCTAACATGGCTCCTTGACAGCACCTCTTTAATAATACTGATTTAGTTAAACTATGCACTGTAATCATGCTAACTCTTGAAATATGAGTTTTTGGTAATGGTACAGGCTTCTATGAATACACTTCCCCCCGCCACCATCTGGCAGTGATGTTTAAACCATATCCATGAAACATATTTCCATTCCTTAGCATAGTTATAATAACATACTCTCCATATGAAAGCACACAGTTTGTAACAGTCTGTGTACCAAATAACCCGTACAATATAGCATATATACATTGAATAAAATAAATTATTCTGCATGAATTTTTCATGCATCTTCTTTTAAGATGAAAATTCTATTAAAACTCAGCATATTCTATCAGAGTGATATTTTTACAGCATAATGTGGAAAATTCCATTAATGAGTTCTTACTGATCATCTCAAGAGGGAACAGGTGAAAAGGAAGGAGTTTTTCATAGCTAGTACACAGTAGTACTTTGCATGCTGCTGTCAGCACACACAGATAATTGATACATTAATTCAAGATGGCCTCTTTTGCCATTGCTGGACAGCAGGGACTCTTCTTTAAATGATGTCTAGAAAATGGATAAGCTATTTAGAAAGGTATAATGTAGATTTCTATGACACTGCAGAGTACACTCAGATATATAAAAAAACAATTGGGAAACTGATTAGGGAAAAATGCTTCAGACTTGGAGCTACAGTGGAGGAGGAGTACCATGCAGTTCTGATGAAATATAATACTCAATATTAGTACCTCATATTCAGAGCAGATCATTAGCTATAATATTTGGTCAGAATTAGATTACTGTATGAAAGTAATATTGATGGTTGGAAGGTATCAGTTTAATTCTTACTGGAATCTTCTTCACACCACAAAAATCTCTAGCACAGTTATTACTCGGTGGGCTCATCTACTTAATTAGCTCCATAATAAAGTTTAAGCATTGACACATTCAGTTCTATTAGGCCACAGGAAACTAACTCCAGCATAGGTTAGTGCTTGTAAACCCAAGTACTATCCTATGGCAGTGTTCTTTAGTGCACAGAAATGTACATGGGGCTTGCTGGGGCATAAAGATGTGTCAGTGTGTGGGCTATCTGTCAGCTGATGGCTAGAAAATGATATTTAGAGCTTTTCTTTTCGGAATTGTCTTGTAGGTAGAGTAAAAATTGCATTAGAACAGTGGTCCAGGAAAATGGCAAGAGTTAATTGGTTTCTAAAAATTTGTCTGTGACAAAGTTTCACATTCTCAGCCTTTTAGCAGACACTGTGTCCAAAGCTAACAGACAAGCAATCACATACATCCTGGGAAATTAAAACCATGCAAACAGTGTTCAAGAACAAGAGATAAGGAACCTGAAGAATTGGCATTGGGCCACAGTGATCAGCTGTCAAACCCCTGGGATTTCCAGTTTTGGTGGACTGACCAAATTAGGAGGCCAGGGATGCCCACATTAAGACACCAGTAAATGACCACATTACAATATATTCGTGTCATGGGTTTGTAGAAACAAAAGGATATGTTGACAGGACAAAATGTGGACAATATCATAACCACAGGGAGACCAATCAACAGAACCCAAAAATAAAGAGTCATCAGGAGGAAACAAAATACAAAAGGAGGGATTTTCAGAGTAGCAGAGGGGGATCCCAAGGCTACTATAGGCAGAGGGTGCACCACCAGCCCATCTCATCTACCCCATCAGAAGGGGTAGGCATTATCCCTAAGCCTTCAAGACTGTTAAAGTCTGACATTCAAGCAATGAGCCACAGAGTGGTGCTGATGTACTAGCCAAGCATACCATCCCTCTGTGAAACCCTGGAACTGGTAGATAAGTAGGATAGGGGGTGGGGAGGGAAGGCATTATTTTGTTTCCTTTGCCAGCATTACTTTTATCTGCTATCACTATGTATAAATAACATTTTTCTATTATTGAACAGAAGTGTTGTGGTTGGTCTGAAGGTTTGGGTCCACCCGGAACAAGGTATCAGGATTGGGTCATAAATCCAGTGCCAACACCAGGTTTCCATGTATTTGAGAACCCTTGTACCCCAGCCAGCCCCTCCACAGCACACTGAGTTGGGTCAGAGCAGCCCTGGGCTGGCATGATGATGCCCCTAGAACCTCTGCCAGCTAGGGCTGTGTTGACCTAGCCCAACATTCTGAGGTCCTGGGTGCATGTGTAAATGCAGTGCCCAGGAACAATAAACTCCAGCACAATATATGCCAGAGTTTATTACATCACATTAATTTCATGTGTAGATGTGCCCACTGTCTCTCAAGTCCTAGTCTCAAAGAACATCTTGGGATTGCTCTTGAAAGCTGAATTGGCTTCTTGCCCCTAGAATGACTTATTTTGCTCATATTTGAAGTACACTTGTGGAGCAGGATGGATGAGCTCATAGTACTAAAAGTACACCTACTTTGGGAGGAAATGAAGGTATTGACTCTTCTGAGTTTTAAAACTAATGTAAATACCAATTCATATTCATGGTATCTTTTAAATATTAAACTTAAATGCATACCTGCTTTAAATGCATCTCTGCCTTCAATAAACAAGGAAGAATCAGTTGGGGAAATGCATTGTCTGAACTGCAAAGAAACTCTTCCTCCAGTGCAAGAGAGATGTGTTTTACAAGCAATGAGGAAATTCACTGCCAGTATGTGCAAGTAGCAGAACAAGATGATGTATACCCCAAGCACCTATTTGTTGCAAAAATGGAATATATGTGGAAGAAATTCTTATTTCATTTATAGTGGAAGATTTCCTGGAAGAAGATTTAAAGAACTGAAACCTAAAGGGGAAGATTCCAAAAGGACAAATGGCAACTTCTTTTTGAAAAATCTCCTCCCTACATTTCTGAAAATGGATTTACTTCAGTAGCTTTTGAAAACTCTGTCTATGCATAGATGGCATGCTCAAGCACCTAAACGAAGGGTGAATTATCTTCCATTTGTACATGTAGAAATCTACTGGGGATGATCATCATCTTTACATGTGTACATTTTGTGGATACCATTTAGGCAGTTTTGAATATTTATCTTAAAAGCCCTGTAATGTTCATGATTTATCTTGGTTAAAGAGAGACAAATAAAAAGTATGAGAAGCATCTGAGTCTGACTTATGGAAGAGTGAAAATATTACATGTAACAACCATGCCCCTGTGGCTTTTCAATAAACAAACACACACTTTAGGTTTTGTGTTTCTTCTTCTCTTTTTTCAGTTTAGCACATACATCTAAAATGAAGGTTGTACATAACTATAATGTGGGTGTGAAGTCAAGGAAAGTTCTTCTTCCTCTCTATTCAGAACTAGTGAGGCTTCATTTGGAGTACTGTGTCCAGCTTTGGCTACAAAGACAAATAGTGAAGAGTCCAGCAGAGAACAACAAAACTGATTAAAGGTCTAGGACACATGACTTACAAGAAATGCCCAGAAGAACCAAAGTTATTTAATCTGAAGAAGAAAAGACTGAGAGGAGATTTGATAACAATCTTTTAATACCTGAAGGGTTGTTATAAAGAGAATAGTGATAGGCTATTCTCTCTTGCTACAGGGGACAGAACAAGAAGTAAGAGTCTGAAGTTGCAAGAAAGGAAATTTAAATAGGATATTAGTAAAAACTTCCTAAGCATGAGGATAATTAAACAGTGAAACAGATTGTGGAACAGGGGTTGTGGAATCTCTATTACCAGAAGTTTTTAAGTGACAAACATTTTTTCTGGGATGGCTTAAACATGTATGTTTCTGCCTTGAGCAGGGGATTGATCTACGTGTCTTCCTGAGGTCCCTTCCTGAGACACTATTTTCTATGACTCTACAAGGAACTAAGTAGCAATTTGTAACCATTATAAACTTAATTCACTAAAAGATGAATTTGACAAATTTAACTTATAGGGTGATATATCATACCTTTCCTTTGGGGGTGCAGATTCAGTAGTACTGCTGTGTGTGCCCTCCACAGGGCTTTACTGATACGAACACAATCTATAGTGCAATTGAATTACTGCACAACTTCCTCCTACTACTTGTCTGAGGCATAAGAGTTCACATAATAAAGTACCTATCTGTCTTATGTAGCTACGGGGCAGGCATTGTCCAATTCATTCTTTTGCATTCCTTTTGAAGCCAGCTCTGTGGGTACCCAGAAGAGGGAGGTATATGGGAAATACATGAGGCCAGGAACAAAATAATAAGATGGAGGTTGTGTGGCTCAGTGATATTGGTGTTGGCTTGGAAGGAAGGAGACCATGGGCTATAGCCTGGGTGTTACTTACAATGAGGCAGAAGCTTTCCATGGCACTGCCGTCCAATCATTTTTTCCAGTGACTAGCAAAAGGGAGAGCATGGACAGATCCAGTATTTTGTAAAGGGGGATGTGGGAGCAGCAACTGACACTATAGGGGGTGCTGCACCCCAGCTCCCAGTCTCCCATCCTACTGGGACAGGCAGACCACACTGTGGGAGTGCAACCCGAGACATTTTTTAAGTTCCCAAATCAGGTAAGAATCTCTACCCCAGTTCTCAGCACCCCTCCCCTACATGTATCTCCTCCCTTCCTATCCCCCACCTTCCCTGCCCACTTCTGCTACTGCCTCTGATATCCCTGGATGACCCAGAAGTGGGAGGAGTTCCAGGTTGCTTCTGTCCTGCTCCAGCTGGGTTGCATAGAGAACAAGGCTCAGCCAGGCATGGCAGCAGTGACAGTAGTAGCAGGCAGATTCCCACTCCTTAAGCCTGTTGCTGCTCTGGTGTAGAACATGCATGGGAATCGGGCAGGGGGCAGGAACCTGCCCACTGCTGTTGCTGCCACTGTCTCTGGTTGAGCCTGGCACCCCATGACTCATGGCTGGAGTGGGGTAGAAGAAGATCTGAAGCTTCCTTTCCCACAGTCAGCAGGGGCAGCAGCAGTATCAGGCAGGGGAGGTGGGAAGTGGGACAAGAGAATAATACTGCTGAGCATGGAAGGGAATGGGGGGATTCTTATCTGTTTGTGGGGCTTAAAGTCCCTGGCTGCTGCTCCAAGAGCCCAGTCCATAAGTGGGGTGTGACCATGTAATCACATCCCATCTGGATCTGAGCCTGGTGCTCAGTTTAAAAAGGACCACAAGAGAAAGGCTAGACAAATGCCTGTGCTGTGGTGTGGTAGACAGACTGCTGTGCTGAGAAATCAGAACAATCCAGGTTCAAATATCCTCTAGAAGATGATGGCCAGGAAACTCAGTCATCTGGTTTCCTGGGTGAGTGCCCTAGCTGCCCAACAATTTGGGGTGAAAGAGGTGATACCTATCTTCAAGTTGTTGCCAGTCTGCAAGCATAGATGGCTAAATTCCACATAGATGACTGAATCTAGAAACTTAGGCTAGGTACAGATGTTCAAAAAGCCTGAGCTGGAATTGATCTAAGTTATACAGTTTTCTGTAAGCAGTGTAGTACAAAACACACATTCCCCATTTGGGGAAAGGGGAGGAGGCAAATTGTAGATTAGGTTTTGCCATTTTAAACCAATCTATGTGTGCCAAACTTCTGTTCTGTTACTGTTATAGAGTGATTTTGTGTGCCAAACTTCTGTTTTGCTACAGGTATAGATCTGTTTCGGATCACTTATGCCAGTAAAAGTGCAATGTCTGTACCTGGCCTTAGATGCCCCGGAAAAGAAAAGAATGCCACCCTTGTGCCCTGTGCATATCCCTATATATGGAATAGTCTCTCACTTCATGGGTTCCAAGAATCATGCTATCCTTCCTTAAATTCTTGCCAAAAAATGAAAGTTAGTTTCTTATTTGATTAGCTTTGTGCTGTTAAGCATCTGCTCCTGCTTTACTGCCTCACTTGAGAAACCTTCAATTTTACACAAATTACAAACAGGATCTAATTTTCCAAACACACTGAAAATCAGGCCCATCATAATATCATCAAAATTAAGATAAACAAACACTAATGAAACCAATAAATGGACTTAACATGCCTCGGGGAAAATACAATCATTCTATTCATTTCTTTAAAATTACACACATTTCTGTATCTATTTGATTTTATCTGTATTTTTCTGTAGTTTAGCCTTTACGTAAATTGGTAACAAGGGTGCATAATGATCTTCCTCACCCTTGTCCACCCTATGCACATGCCAGTCAGGGTGAATTTCCTTTCATTGAAGAATACAGGAGTTGAGCCACACAGTATCCCTAGGGTATATATCACCTTAAATAGTGCAGGGAGGGTAGTGTTGCATAATAAGTGATTAAAGATCATGTGAACTAAAATGAGTTTTGAAACGTGTTGTGTGGATGATTGTTATTATCTGTCTTGATGTAGATAAAAGACATAAGTACTTGTATTTATTTTTAACAGGTGGCTGTTATGCTTAAAAAGAATCCCACAATGCTTAAGTGTTCAGACTGAGAGGTGTACTAAGCTTAAGGCTGACATGAAAAGGCAGTTACCTTTGTGAGACCCTTATGGATGGAATGCATGTTCTGCAAAACAAAGATAAGGAGGAAAATGCTGTTTAAGCTGTATAGAAGTGGATTCCTGGAGCAGGGAACAAATTAATTGTTTCTAGAAAATGTATAAGAAATAAACATGGTCAAAAAATGTAACACAAAGGAAACCCAAATGGAAATGTATGTAATGTATGGTGTAGCTATATGGGAAGTTTGGAAAGCAGTAAGGAAACCAGATAGTGCAGGAAACCAGATGAAGAGGTGCAACCATTGATCAACACAGGACTCAGGAGAAGAAATGGAGCCGTGGACCTAATGATGATCAAAGTGGCTTACAGCTAAATTGGGTCCTTGTTGCTTGTTTTTATGCTGCCTGCTAACTATTGTGTTAACTATTGCACTTACATAATTAGAAGTGATCACATACAGTTCAAAAAGTTTGTGAAATAAAGCTGCTGTAATATTAAGTGAGCAAATTTGTGTAGACTGTTTTTTCGTTGTAAGCCCATGAGCCTATGGCTCCCCATACAAGTACAATGAGTGGTTTCAAGACATTGAAGATAAATACTTTAGTCTTCTAATGGCATGTGCTATAAGGTCAGGGAAGAATTAATCCCTACCAGATCAAAGACTATGCCCCTGAAGGAGAATTCCTCCTAGACTTGTTCTCTTCTTTTGTTCTTCCACCCTCTCAGGGTTGAGTTGGTGGATATCCAACAGTGCTCCAAGTCAGCTCCATTACTTCTGTTTCAGGAAAAAGTGTGTGACCGCTCATTTTTCTCCTCCTATGTTCATATAGGTGTATATTAAAAAGTCTCTCAATAATGGATGAGTTTTCTCTGGCATAGTGCTCATTCACACAAAATGGTCTAAAGTGATCCCAGTAACAGATCACTAAGGGTGCCTATACACGTACCCAGGGCTGAGGGGAAGGCATTTTAATTAAAGCAATTCCCAGAGAGCTGTTCTAGCTAAAACTCTGCAGCATCACATGTAGTAAGCCCTGCACATTTGAAAATGGCTGTGGAAACCTTTAATAATCTAATTTGACAAGATTTAGTTAAAGCACCTCAGCAGCCATTTTTAAGTCTGCAGGGCTTATACACATGACACTGCAGTGATGCTAGAACATTCTAATTAGAATGCAAAGCAGACTCAATTAATTCAATTACATCACAGCACATGTATGGGTACCCTAAAGCTTAGGGGAAGATCCAAATGAGGTATAGTGGCGCAGTTGCACCCCACTTTGATTCCTGTTTCACCCAATATATAAGACCAATTGCCTGGGAGGGGCAGCAGCATTTCTATTCAGGCAGTGCTGAAAAAAAACAACTGATTTCATGGATCATTGTCTTTTCCCTAATCCTGCTATTCCATTCCACAGGTTTTAATGCCCACCCTTTTTAATGGCCTTGACATTCCACTATCCAAACTATTCTTTCTCCTCCAATTTTGTCTGTTAGTAACTCCTGGTGATGTCTTTCTTCTTGTTGAAGCCCTTCAGACTGTTTTTTATCTCTAACTAAATGTGTTAATTCATGGGTGGTAATATTCCCTTGGATGCAGAAATGACTGACAGTGAAGTTTTGGAGTCACTGTCAAGATACTGAGGAAGGCTATAT
The DNA here is from genome assembly GCF_000455745.1 of Alligator sinensis. Classification (NCBI taxonomy): domain Eukaryota; kingdom Metazoa; phylum Chordata; order Crocodylia; family Alligatoridae; genus Alligator; species Alligator sinensis. The sequence continues at coordinate 325,710 of NW_005842086.1, read as the reverse complement.
TTTGTTTTATAAATCTGTATAAGAGATGTATATAGTGTCTTTTAGGCATTTTAGTTAAATACCTTTTGACTACTTTGACAATTTTTTTGCTTAGTTTGGTGTGCTTTTTAAAACTTTATAGAATCTAGCAAATGAGTGCACATTGTAACAGTTATATTTGTTTTTGATTTGACCTTAAACTGAATAATATAGTGCTTGTCCCCAGGCATATTAGTAAAGCATTTAGTTTCCAGGTAACTAGAAACACGTGTTGTATTATATGTGATGATGTGTCATAGCATCTGCACCCCTCTTTTCTAAATCCTAGATCCACCCCTGCTAAGGCTAACCTGCTCTTTTTCATGGATCCTTATTCAATCTATGAGAGCATGAAAGAACAAAAGGATCAACCTTCAAAGGAGAATTATCAGCAGGGATCCTGGTTTTCTCTGATAATAAAAAAAATCCCAAATTTTCAGATTCAAAAAGTAACCCCAAATTCACATTTTAAATGTGGATTTGGGGTTATTACTTTTTTTAATCCAAAAATTGGGGATTTTTTTAAATCAGAGAAAACCAGGATCCCTGATTATCAGTCAAAGAAATTATTCTAAAAAGGCTTTTAAGTAATGCTGTTGAAAGATAGCATAACTGTATTTTAAAGGACTTCTAAATTAGCTGGTTTAATGCACTCAGAAATACGCTGTCAAATGTTAAGCTTCCTTTTGTTTCTACTGTCTGATTTGAATGGTACTCCAGAGATTAGGGAATATTAGTCACTTGTACAGAAATTAGATGGGGAATAGGACACATACAGATGTACACATTCATCAATTCCATCTGATATGCTTAAAAACAAATTCAGTGCCATCAGGGGTTAACCTTTAGGCCTTCATATTTCTTTTTGCATATGCTATCCATGAACTCTTCATTTATATATTTATATGCATTCTGCAATTGTCATTTCATAGAAGTCAGCTCTACATCTTTTGGTTGGGAGTAGATGGACTTGATGAGTAGTAAATTTGGACTGCTGACTTCAGGTTTGTTAATTTGTTTCTTTTCCTTGAATACTGTTTGTCCTCAGCCTTTGAACAGGCAGGAGAGAAGAGTCTGTTTGGTTGTATCTTGGTAAAGGCCATGTCATTGTGACTGTTTGTATTTTATTAGCCACCAAAGGCCAGATTGGGGAGAAAACAGGATTTAGATCCTTACATTGTTCTTTAGGCAGATTAGGCACACCTAAGAGACCTATGTTGTATTGTGGAATGTGTCCACAAAGAGATTATCAACCATATAAGGAAGATCATAAATCTCTTTGGGAATTTTGCATAAAAAGAGAGGATTTTGTCATGGTACAGGTAGAAAATATATGCAGTGCTATCCTCCAGAAATCAAGACAGATATGTAAGATTAGATACATTTCTGAAGTCAACAGGCAGAAACACTCTATTGATCATGTATGTTGGTACTAATAACTCTATGTAATGGGGTATGTGCCACATTATTGTTAGAATTTAAAGAATACTGAGGACAACAAATATATAAATTATTTTTGTATATACTTTTTTAATTCTATGAATAAAGGAAACAGAAGTTTCTGGAAATTAATCACTAACTAAGCAAAGTAGAGGTATAAGGTAGAGGGATTGATTTTGCAGATTGTTGATCCACCTTCTCTGGGGAGAGGCAGCTGTGCAATTTGGATAGAATCTATTTTTGTAAAATGAGAATCAATCTTTTAGAAGACAGGCTGGTGACATTAGTGATGAGTGTCTTCAATTAATAATACAACTGGAGAGTAAAATCAAGGAGCAAATAAACTCTCATCTAGTACATAATCACAGTGCTGAGAACAAAGTTGAACAAAACTGAGAACAAAATTAAAGACACAAAACAAAAAAAACCCTAATTGCCTAAACACCAACATTAGGAGACCAGGAAATAAACAATGGAAATTAGAGTAGCATATGTCTGAGTATAATGCAACATAATTTGCATTACTGAAACTGGTGGGAATCTTCACATAATTGGAATGTTAAATATTATGAGTTATAGCCTATCTAGGAAGGAGTGAATGTGCAAAAGGGTAGGAGTGGCACTCCTTTGTCCTGTTTCCAAGTCATTGACAACACTGAAGAAAATTGTTTCTAAAGGCCTTAAAGGAGAATTTTTAGTTGGTCCACTACAGGATCACGTGCTAGAAAATGAGCTCACAGATCTCTTAAACATAGGTCTTTAATTTGTTGGTAGGGAAACCCTGAGCTGTCATAGGGATCTTGAATTTCAGGCTGCAAAACAGACGTTATCCTGGTACCACCATCATTTTTTTTTTTTACGGCAGCCAAAAACCCAAGCAAACAGACAGATATCCCTGCCCTTTGTCACACCACATGAGCCCTACTACATATTTAACTTAAAGCTGGATTGAAATCAGCTGTAGAGATCTTAGACATTTTCAAGCACTAACTTTGTAGCTGGTTGGCTCTTTATAGTTGGATAAACATTTTTATGGTATGATAACTACTTTACACATGTGGCCAGTTTAAATTTATTGCTCGGTTGACCAGTTAGTTGTATGATAATTACTTTGCACTTGTGGCCAGTCTTACTTGTCATGTATGGCTGGTCATTGTGTGTGTGTGTGTGTGTGTGTGTGTGTGTGTGTGTGTTAATTGTGTTAATTGTGTTAATCATTTAATGCATTCTCCTCCATGTGTTCTCTGCTCTGCTCTTACAGATGCATGGCCCTGCAATGAATTACCCTGCAGGAAATCCTAGGGCATGTATTGCACCATGAAGAGTGAGGGAACAATATGGAGTGCAAATACTGCAGAGTAAGAAAACCCCATAAGTTTCCCTTTTCAGCACTTGCAGACCAGGAATTCCCCTGCAGGGGCATATGTTTCACTCTTGGGGCACATATTTCACTCTGCAGAGCAAAGAAATCCTGTGGAGTTCCCCACACTGTGTTTGCAGATGAACACCTCAAGTCAGGGCCAGGCTCCTGGGGCCATTGTTCCACAAGTCATTTTCCCATTGTCCCTAAAACACAGTCAGTGGCACAGGCCCAGTTTTGTGGGAGAACAGCCCCAGGTGATATCTATCTCTCCCATTCAAAAAGATCAGCTGTGCCAGGACACATCCAGGCAGAGCTGATCTCACCACAAAAACAATGTTTGTTTGCAGCCTCAGTGACTTAGGTCAGCAGTCTTATGCTGCCAGTAGTAAATCATCCTTGGAATTTCATAGTAAAAATGATGTCGAGTTTTAATTTGTGTTCATTTTGTTTTTCAATTTAAAGACCATTGCATCCTCTTTATAAGTCCTCCTAACTTATAATGAGGAATTAAACACAGACTAAAAAATAAGTTAAACATTAGTAGATATTTAGTTACAAGTGAGCAAAACCTGATTCTATCTGATATGCGCAACAGAATATAGCCTAAACCAGAATTTATATATATATATATATATAAAATTGGTTATTGAAAGAGGCCACTTTGCCAAAGCTGAAAATAATCCAGATATATGGGAAGCAAAGAAATTAAGCAAAATGGCTAGAAAGCAATTTCTTCCTCTTCTGCAGCTACATGCATTGGAGTGGGAGGGAAGGGGGTTGACTTGTTTAGAAGTATTGGGTGTTGGCTATAGCCAGGACTTGAGATTTTGACTAGGATGTGCCAAACCTCCTGCTGGGACTAAAACCTGGGTTTTCCTGGCTAAAGGGTATTGCCCCCCACCCCTAGCCCTGCTTGGGTCCAGCCAATTACTATATTTGTGGTCAGGAAGGAATTTCACTCCATGGTCAAACTGCTATGGATTGTGGGGATTTTTTATCTTCCTCTTTACCAGGGGGTGTGGCCCTCTTTCTTGGATCTGTCAAGCATATTTTAACAACCTTTTCAGCAGCAGGTCACTTGCCACTGTGGTCCTCCTACTTTACTTGTGATTGTGTCAAGGTTGGCCACATAGTTTTGCTAGTATGTTAAAAAAAGACTTCGTATACAATGGTTTGAATAAGGATGGCCCTGCCTCAGGCAGGGGGTTGGACTAGAATAGATGACTTCTTATGGTCCCTTCCAACCCTACTTTTCTATGAAGAATATGTGAACAATGAAAAGGGGCTTCAGAACAGTTTATTACATGTCCAAACAGACAAAATCAAGAAACAAGATTATATTGGTGCAAAAAACAACTTGACTCCAGGAAGATAGCTGTGAAATATAAGAAAAAATATTTTAGTAGTAAAGGAAATGGGAAGCTGATTATAATAAATATAAATCACTACATAGGTTCTCAATAAATGTATAAGGCAAGCAGAAGAACACAAGGGGTGCGTCATCTGTTTCGGAGATTTGTGTCTCGGCACACATGCCTGAACAGGTGGGGGTCAAATTGTGCCACTTGGAGCAAAGTGACCCTGCCCAGCTCCTCCTGGATATTTATCTAGGGGGAACTAGAGGCAGTATAAAAGCTAACCTGGTGAGTAGCCCAGGGAGTTTCTAAGCCCCAGCCAGTTGGTATCTGGAGACACTAGCCCCTTTGTAGCAAAGCCCCCAGTTTTCCTTTTTTAAAAATTTAAAAATAGACTCCTTCCCCTTCCCCTAACCATTTCTGACTTTCTCTCTGCTCTCTCTATCCCTTATAAGTGATTACAAGTTATACGAGGTAAGCTAAGTTCTTATACTCCCACATTGTAATAACTCCCTTTTTATATTGAAAATAGTGTTCTGTTATGTTTGTATTGATTTTTACTTTTTTATATTGTATTCCTATCATTTGTGCATTGATTTTTACTGTTTCATATTAACATTGTATGATTTAGGCCTGCAATGTGGGTTGGCATGAGTGATGTCAAGTATCCGTTTTGTGTGTCAGGTTCCCATCTTGTTCCCATCTTGTCCCCATGGCCTGTTGTGTATGTTGTAACCTATGACTCATACCTACCCTGCCTATGTAATTTGGTTCCTGAATGAATGGGGGTGAATGAGGGTGCTTGAGAGACAATGGCAGTAAGTCTAAAAATAACTGCCTCTGAATGACTGAACCATCAACTCAACAACCCAACCATCACCGTGCATTGACCCTCCCTAGCTCAAGATTTGAAAGACAAAGACTGCTGCAGAAAATCAGTCAACCCACCATTACAGACACCTGAAACTGCATGTCCTGACCTAGGAGTGCACATGCTCAGTACACCAGGGGCTGACCATTGCCTGGGCATGCCCCTGCCACTAGGGTCATAGGTAGTCTGCCCCATTAAAAGGGGTAGTGAAGACAGACCCAGTGGGATGCCCTCTCCATCTGGACCAGCACCATGCCACACCACCTATCCACCCAGAGGCCCTGCCGGTGACCCCCTCTGGACAACACTGTTATGTCTCAGCTCTGTGTTCTTGGGCAACCGGGGCACAGGATGCAGTCTGTCTGACTCACAAAGGACTCACCACCCCCTCCCCTCCTCTACCTAAATGAAACTGATTAAGATGCAGTGAGAGACGCACCTAAGACCCTCACCAGATAAGGGTGACAAGAGTGAATCAACTGCCCTAGGTCTCATTTACATCCGAGATGGAACCAGATGACCATTCATTTACATGAGAGATGGAAAACAGAAAGCCTGAAGCAGAGACTGCAGTGAATTCTGGGACCAGAGAAGCAGGAGAGCGCTGCATGATGGGGAATCTGTGCTTCCAATGTTAATCAACCCATGTTCACACACACCCAGCTCAGCATTTATCAGGCCAGTTCTAATCTGAATTTACTAAGGACTT
>NW_005842086.1:299574-318654 GCF_000455745.1 Alligator sinensis | reverse complement strand
GGTGACTGGAGGAACCCAGTCCCATTGAGACTGAGTCCTGCAAGATAGCTCCACTGGGGGTGAGGGCTTGCAGAAGGGAGAAATACAGCTCCGTATAGTAACACAAGCAGCACATTGACAGAATCACCAAGACCCTAGAAACTATCACTAAAAAATGAGCACACCCCAAAGTAATGGGCAAATTTGGTAACAACACCTGCTGGACAAAGACCCCTTTCCAGCCTGGGTAGGTAGCTATCACACCCATCCTCTCTTCAACCAAGGACTTGGATTCTGTTTGTCTTCCCTACCTGGACTCCAACCCTTCCACTGAGTCCCTTTCTCCTGCTACCATTGTGCGTGCTTGGGTATGTATGTGTGTGTGTAGGAACCAATAACTTCATGGGGCTTTGTAGTGTGTTGTCTGTTTAATAAACCTGTTATTTTGAAACCCTGAGTTGGGTTTTTGTTTGTTTCCTGACTGTTTCCTCCTTGCCACCATTTATCTTCCCCCTGATCTCCCAGCTTTCTGCCTCAGTTTCCAGCCCCAAGCTCCCAGCTTTCTGCCTCTCTCTCTCTTTCCTGGCTGTCTCCTTCTTGTCACTGGGCTTTTCCCCTTGCACTGGTGACCTCGAGTAACCCTGGGGCCACTTGACCTTAAGTAACCCCAGCTCTGCTCCAGTCTGCCAGTTCTAATCCTGGCCTCAGCAAATTTAACTCCTGGCACTTTCACTGTCTTATTTTAACCCCCATCCATCTCCCTCCTTCCCCTCCTTCTGAAGATCTTTGACCCTTGACCCCCCCCCCCATAGTCACCAAGCACCCTAGGTATCCCAAGTACCCTAAGCACACATATACACCTCACACCACCCAAGTTAGGAACTCACCTGTGTGTATGTGTAGGTGGGTGGTATATGTGTGAACTGGCATATATATATATATCATTGTGTGATCCGTGTATGTGTATTGGATTGGATGTGTATGCGCCTAGTGGCGTGTATGCACCTAGTGTGTGTGCATGCACTTAGTGTGTGTGTGTGCACCTAATTGATTTTTGTGTATGAAATTGTACACCATGCCCTCCTGTCTAACAGCATGATATTGAGATCTTGAGCATTGGCCTGACCCCACAGGGCAACATTTTTATGATGGAGAATGCAGGCATATTGCAGGTGCTAGTGGGAGTGAGTGTGAGTGTGTAGTGTGAGTTGAGTGAGCTAGTGTGCTTGTGTGTATCCCCTGTGTGTGTTATTGAAGGGCACCTGCTCATAGTAAGTGGACCCAATGCTGTTGGTTATTAAAGGGCACCTGCTCATAGTAGGTGGACCCACTGTTGTTGGTTATTGAAGGGCACCTGCTTGTACTAGGTGGACCCATTGCTGCTTCAATTTTGTTGTTGTTGGACTCCTGCTTGTAGTGAGGTCCGATATTGGAACTGCTGCTTGTTGTGTGTTGGAACTGCAGGACAGGATATTGCAGTTGTAGTGAAGGGGTGTTGGTGTGTGTATTTGTAATTGTTTGTGTAGTTGTTGTTTGTTGTGTATTTAGAAATCATGTTCAATTGTTCAAGAGCATGACCCCTAAGATCGGGGCAGGAAAACAGGAGGTCACATGGGTGAAGAGCAGGGATGTCCCCTCCTTCCATAAGGACATATTGAAGGGTGGGCTTAGCCCATGGAAGGAGAATGTCTGTGTCCCAGGCTTCTCCACTGGTGATCTGGAGGATCACTTTGAAAATTACCGCATCTTTTAAAAACCCTCGGCCCAGAAGCGGCACAGTGCCTTAACATGGCTACTGTGGCATGCAGTACAAACTGAAACTCAAGAAAATTTTGAAAAAGCCTCTGAAACTGAAGAACTGAGAGCCCACCTGCATGATCTGCAAAACAGATACATCCAATTAGATACAAGCAACAAAACTCTAAAAGGGTTATAACAAAATTTATACACAAAAAATGAGAATCTGCACAAAATTAACAAAACCTTGACCCAGCAATCAGAGGCCTTGGGTCAGGAGAAGGCCTTCCAAGAGGCCTTGCAGAGTCTAGTCAAAACTATGGCAAAGGATTCAGCTGAGAAGGGTGCAAAAGTGAACCATGGCCCCTGTATTGCCACTATTAATACTTTGAAAAAAGAACTCAGGGAGCGCAGCTTCCAAATTGCGGCTGTGATCCATGAAGACTGGGAAAGCCCTGAGAATCCCACAAACCCTTTCCAACCCCAAGAAATCTCCAAGACTGAGAAGGGAGACAACATAGTGGCAGATGTAAATGTAATTATATGGACATCTATCACTAGGGACACTCAGGGAAACCCCAGGCAGACCACCCAAGTCACAGTCCCCCTCAGTGTCTGCACTGGGAAAAACACTGGGTCAGGCAAACTTTAGGAATTTGTCCCAGTGTCTACAGAAACCATTAAATATGGTCTCCGAGCCTGGTGGAGTGGCATCACCTACTGAGGTCATGTGCCGTTCCTGAGCTTCAGACAGCCATTTCTCAGGATCGTGGCTTTGGGAAGGAAGCAATTCCCCAGAACATTGCAGACATTGGGAGTAGTTTAGGAAGAAAAGGCTTTAAGGGACAATTTGGAGATGGCCACCAAAATCCGAAGGAAACTATAAGGGACTTTTTAATATGGTGCATGATGCAGGGTTTGCTGTCAGGAGCTGTACTGCCCCTAAACAGAGCATGTAACAGACCCCCTGACATAAAAGCAATTTACTACCCCTGCAGCTTTTGGCAAGAGGTGCAGGAGGGAATGCACCCATTCATAATTGGTTTAATGGGACCACTCAGCAAGCACAGTTAGACCCTGGATGAGATTTCGCTCCTTGCCCAGGATGCACAGTGCTTGTCTGGAAAACGGGGGGGGGTTTGGGTGGAGAAGGGGGGGGGGGGGGGCGGCGATAGCTGCCACCCAGCCCAAGGAAACCCCAGAGCATGCACCAGATTACATAATCACCTATTCAAATGATCCCACAGGGCAACACCTTGTGCCAGATGGACTGCTAAAGCAGCCCTAACCTAGAGCGGCCCCTGAACCCTCTACCCACTGCAGCAGTCTGGCAGTGGGGGCTGCTGCCTGCTTGTGACCTGCTGTGCACCTGTGACAGCATCTGCCTCCTTGGACCTGAGGTCCCATGGCTGCATGCCTGCCAGACCCAGATGAGGACTGCATGGTCACCTGGGCAGTACTATGAGCAGTGTAGCAGAGCCTCCTGTACCTCTGAGCCAGCTGCCAGTGGGCCATGGCTGCACAGCTGACCTTCATGCGGCACTGCTATCATGTGTTCTGGTGCTCTCACTCTGCCATCTGGGCAGCTGTCACCCAGAAGATGTACTCATTGCAGTGGCCCACTTTGAACTGTTGAAGCATATCCTCCTGACCCCAAATGGCCAGGAGGTCAGCCACCTCATTTGTCCTCCAGCTGGGTCCCTGGTGCTGGCTCTGGGCAGGCTCCTCTGCCCAGGTCCCTCCACTTGCTTCACCAACAGGGATCCTGGAGTTTACTATTTAAAAATTGCAAACTCTCTGATAAAAACCTGCAGATTATCTCATTAAAATATCCAAAATCTGTCTTCTTCTGTGATAAAAAAAAACAAACCACCACTATTTTAAAGCAATCTGGAAGCCTACCAGTGCCCCTATCATCATAATAAAATTAATTCTAAATATCTATATACTTTGGTGTTTGCTTTTGTTTTTTTATCATAGAAAAGTTAGAGCTGCCCCTGCCCCCTTCACTCACCCAGGATGTGGAATGCTGAGCAGCACTGGGATGCCAGTGCCCTGCTCCTGCCCTGCCCCTGCTTTTGCCCCTTATCCTGCTTTTGCACTCACAATCCACAGCCCCAGCAAAGCCCCTCGTTCCGGACCCACAGCCCCTGCCTATCCCTACTAGCTCCCTCCTGGCAGTAGATCCATCCCAGCACCAAGACATGAGTCCAGCTGCAGCTGTCCCACCTGCTGCTTTGTGGCTGTAGGCAGTGTCAGTCCTTACTGTTCTGCTCCCTGTGCCCAGGCCCCAGTGATCCCCATGCTGTTCCTGTGATGCTTTTGACTGGGGCTCAGGGACTGGACTGGGCAAGCCCCTTTCCTTCCAGGCCAGCCTTCCCTTGTACAGGCTGCCTTAGGGAGCAGAGGAGCTCTAAGCCCAACTCTGGCAGCCTCTCCTATCTGAAGCACTCCAGCATTCCCAACCACCATCTCTCTCTCTCTCTCTCTCTCCCTCTCACACACACACACACACACACACACACATCCCTGCTGCCACCTCCACCCCTACCCCAGTGCATCATACCGTCCAAGTGGTTCCTAGGACCAGAACACCCCCCGCTCCCAGGCTGAGACTGCATGCCCAAAGGGCAAGGATGCAGTGTGGCAGTTGCCTTTGTATCTGTGGCTCCTGCCAGCAAGTCCCATCTCATTTTACAGCTGGGCATGCAGGGTGTGAGGTTGGAGGGGTTGTGGGTGGGTGTACGGTTCACGGTGGTGAGGTATCTGAGGGTTGTGTGGGACTTGTGTGGGGGTTTGTGGGTGGGTATATGGGTGGGGTGGGGGTTGTTAGGGTGTTTTGTGCATGTGGGATTTGTGGGTGGATTGTGGTGGGGTTTGTGAGTATGGGGGATGGCGTGGGAGCTGTGGTAGAACCCAGTCCAGCCCAATGGAGCGCAGCTCTTGTGTGTGGTACTGGGAGACTGGGTGACAGCAAGAGCCAGCTCAGTCCTGTCTGAGGGTGCGCACCAGCAGGCCACTGTACACCATGTGCAGCCACTGAAGGTCTTTGCCAGGAGCTGCCCACAAGTACCCCAGCTGCAGCAGCTGCTGCTGTGAGGGGGGCTGTGTGCTGTGTGTGGGGGTGGGCAGGCGGGCAGGCAGAGGACCTACCCCTCCCACATAGTTCCCCCCACCCCCACACAGTCCTCCCATACCCACAGTTCCCCATACCCCCACACACTTCCACCCACCCCCAGTTCCCTCCAATCCCATGTCCTTACTTACTGGGGACAGAGCCTGGGTCTGAGCCACTGCTGCAGCCTTGCCCTGCTCCTATTTCTCCCAGCATGCAGAGAGAGCATGGTACACATGGCAGGCATAGAGATGCTCTGGCTGGGTGGGTGCTAGAGCATCTTTCTGGAGGACCTAGCCTCCAGTTGCCTCAGAGCATGCTACAGGACTGTGTCCTGTGTCACTTTATTTGTTATGTTTTTTTTTTATATACCGGGATTCCCCACTATCAAATTTAGAGTCTGCACTGCAAATATGCAGCATGGGGAACTTGTTTTTGTTCCCAGCATGCTTCTTGCAGTATCTCACACTGCTCTGAGATACCGCAACAGGCATGTGCTTGCTTATCTGGATGCAGCCAAGAAGTCATTTACACCTGACAGAGCTAAGTACAATAAGAAGAGGTTTGTTTGTATTTAAAGAATATTAGAAATAAATTATCTGTAGTAATGGATTTGGTTTATTGGTGTAGGAAAATGTTGAAATTCTTAATAACATTTTAATGAGGCAGAAATGTTTACTGACTATTCCAATGATAACTAAGGGAAAAATAAATTAAACACCTAAATATGTTTTTCTCATGAGATCATGATTGCAGTTTAGACAGACTTTTGGGGCACCTATACATGTGCCTGACACCTGCTCTGAGACATTCTAATTAGACACATTCAATTAATAGAGTCTGCCAGAGTATGCTATTTAACATGCTCCCATGGGTGACTGGTGCCACCTTACCCATGGGTCCCCCATGGCCGATCTTGCTGCCTGGGGGGAGTCCCCCTCACTACCAATCCTGTGACAGCTGATTGCTGCAGCCAATTGCTGAAGCTGCTTCCAGGAGTGGCTGCGGCTGCTTATGGGAGTGGCTGCAGTGATCAGCTGGCACTTGCAAGGGGGGCACCAGCATTCCCACCTGCCCCGCCCCATTGCCTAAAAGGTGAGTGCAGCCAGTCAGCTACTGCACACTCCAATAGCCTTGGTGGTATGTGTAATCAGCATCCCCACGCTTCACAATGGTGGCAGGGGCACATTAACTAAAGCTCATCAAACAAGTTTTAGTTAAAGCTCTCCTGCTACTATTTTGAAACAGAAGACACTGAATACCCAAGACTCTGGGGGTGCCTTAATTAGAGTGCTGCTCTAATTAAAGTGCCCTCTCCCCACCTACCCTAGAGCATGTGTAAAGACACCCTTAGACCCTAAGTCAGCCTCACCTTTAGACAGGTAAAAAGTACATATTAACTTGCATACCTATTAATTAAATGCAAGACATGGGTAAGTTGAATATGCATAAAATGGGGGTCTATTGTACTGATATAGCTAACATTAGGTGAGTAAGTGACATTTTATGCTCTTTAGATCTTACTCTTTCAAGAGGGCATATAACTCAATATAAGTTGAAAAGAACTGAGAAGGGGAGCCATCCCATTGTTTAGTGTATGGTTAGAGCATTTTCCCCAGGTGGTGGAAGACCCAGGTCTTAAGACCCTTCAGATCTGATAGGGTTCAGCTTATATCCTCCATTTCCCAGCCTATTCACCAGGCCATGAACTAGATATGGCCAAGAGCAACCTCCACCTTTTTTATTGAGCTGACCTTGTGGGAAGCCCAGAAGAGAGATACTTGGGGCCAGAAGGAATAGAAACCAGAAGGAATGTGGTTTAGTGAGATAGGCACTGCCCTGGAAGGGAAAGGATCCTAAATCTTAGGCTTGTCCCCAGTTGGACAGGAGCTATTCCCACTGATGTCTACTAGGTCTGTATGAAGCTTTGGTAGCCAGTTCGATTCAGAGGAGATTCGGCCCGACTTGGCAGGCGAATCTCTGAATCCATATTGAATCAGGAGAGCAATTAAAAGGTCTGAATTGAATTGGAAGCCTCCGAATCAATTCAGAAAAGATTCAGCACCAATTCAGAGACTCAGCAATAGACTAAACAGGCAGCAGTCCTCACCACGCTGGACACAGATGGCTCCAGCTGGTCAGTCTGTTGTGGTGGGTGGAGTGGGGAGAGAAGGGGTGTGGAGGGGGCAGATAAATGCCCCCACTGTGAGGGAAGGATTGGTGCTGGGGCTAGGACAAACTTCCCAGCTGGGGCAGGAGAGTGCAGGACTCAAGGAGGGGGGTAACCACCACTGTGTGCGTCCACACACCGCCAGTCCAGGAGGGCATGGGAGTGGATGTGTGCCCCCAGATCTGTGTGGGGTGGGCTGGGCTGGGCTGTACTCTGGGAAGCTAGCCCCAGCCCAGTCCAGGTGTAGCCCTGGCTCCACCCACCCCGCAGAGTGCAGTGGAGCAGAGGCTCTGGTAGAGCTGCAGCCACCCTAAAATTCCCCGTAGCCCCTGCTGCCGACCCTTCCCTGATCTGGGTGTATGAACCTGCTGCCATGCCCTAATACTGCTTGCCAAGCTGAGACGAAGCTGCAGGCATGGAGAGGCTTGGCAAGTAGTGGGAGGCCACAGGCCCTGCTCCCAGTGCTTTCCACTGCCTGTCCAGAGAGCAGCCCGGCCCAGCCTGCCCCGCACAGATCCAGGGGTACATGCTTGCTCCTATGCCCTCCTGGACTGGCAATGTGTGGCAGCGTGCAGCGGTGGGAGCCCCCCTCCCCGAGTCCTGTACCCTGCCACCCCAGGTGGGCAGCTTGTCCCAGCCCCAGCCCCAATCCCTCCCTCACTGTGGGGGTGTTGATCTGTCGCCCCACCATGCCCCTTCCACTCCACCCACCACAATAGATTTACCAAATGGATGCACCTGTGTCCAGTGTCATGAGGACTGCTGCCAGTTTAGTCTATTGCTGAAGCTCTGAATCGGTGCCGAATCTTTGGATGCAAATTAGCTGAATCAAATCAGGACGGTGATTCGAATCACTGAATCGAATCACTGTCCCTCCAAATCAGCTGAATCCGAATCCAAAGTGACTACTTGCCACTTTGCACACAGCCTAATGTATACCTATTTTATCCAATAAATATTAAGTGTAAAATGCATTAATAACATTGAGCAAGAAATATACTCCTTTTGGCTTGTATTCTTCCTGGCTCAACACATGTTCTCCTTGTGGAATTCTAATGACCTAGCTTCAGCAGAAGGGGTAGTGGATATTCTTATCCCTATGGCCTGGTGACTTGGGAACTTTTCTGAGAGGTGTGGGATATGGGTTCAAACTCTCCTCTGGCTGAAAAGTCTCCCACTACCTGAATCTTCTACTCCCTGGTTAACTGCTCTACCTGTTAGGCTCTTGATCTGAAAGATGGATAGTCCTCTTCCTCCTATCACTAGTTGTGTTTGTTCTGCAGTTAACATTTTGAGGATTTACATAGAACTACAAATCTTACAAGTAGGAGTAAGATTGTAACAGAGGAGGAGATCCTATCTGAGCATGCTCAGTAGAGCAAGCCAAGCTGTGTAGCAGGAGTAGGAGCTAAAATCCACATAAGAGGCCTGAAGAACTATTTGCCCACCTGAAGGAGTTTGGATTTAGGTCTCAGCATTGATGTAATATACTTTGATTTATGTAAGGCATTTGACTTGATACCACATGACATTTTGATTAAGAAAATGGATTGATACAAAATTAACATGGCATGCACTAAATGGATTAAAAACTAGCTAATTGACAGGTCTCAAAATGGAGTTATAAAGAGAGAAGCACCATCCTGTGGTATATTTCTAGTGGTGCCTTGCGGGGACTGGATCTTGGCTTCATGCTGTGTAATATTTTTGTTAGTGATTTGGATGAATGCATATAATCCTTAGTGATTACAGTATTAAATCGACACAACATTGGTTGGGTATGTAAATAATTAGGACTACAAAAACTGATACAGAATAGTGAATTCCTTGTTAAACTGAACACAGGTCAACAATACTGTATTTTCTTGCATAACACACACAACTTTCTCCAAGCTACTGGAAGTTTGGCTGCATGTGCTAACAGAGGATATATGGCTGGGACTGCTGCTGGGGGCTGGGGCTAGCCTGGCTCTATTCACCCTACCAATCTGCAGCTGCTGGAACATTGACTTCACAGGGTTAGCCAGTCTGAAGCCCCTCCTAAATTGGCACTTGGGGCTGCTTCCCCCACTTACATTACAGATGGGCTTCCTAGTTGATGGCTGTAGACAACAGGAACTCTACATGCTCACTATGCTGCCCCTATGTTTGCAGGGTTACTTTCCTTCAGAAGCTGCAGGACCCACTACTGACTCAGCAGAAGTCTTTGTCACACCACCAGCTTGAGGGTGTACCAAGGCTTGGCTGTGCTGCATTTTCCTTCCTTGCCAGAAGCATAAACATGAGCAGCTCCAGTAGGAGGGAGCAACACCTCTTGGGTGCTCCATTAACCTGTTTTGGGCAATTTCTCCCTCAGCAGCAGGGTCTACAGTAGCAGGGTCAGACCCCTGCAGCATCTTGAGGTTGTCCCTTTAATGAAATGAAATGAAATATGGAGGGGGGGAGGACTGCACATATTGAAGGGACACTCTAAAGCTACTATTAGGGCATAAACTGTTGCTGCAGATACCGCTGCTAAGAAAGCAACAGTCCACAGCCAACCAGAAGCTAAGGGTTAATGGTGGAGGAGGGTTGTTGTTCCATCTGACTACAGCTGCCTGTGTTTATGCTGCTGGTCAGAAAATTGGGGGGTTTTTCCCCCTTCTCTCTGCCCTTGGAAAACAAGGTGTGTGTCTTACCTGGAAGCATGTAGTTTGTGAGTAATTATGGTATGCATTTCAGTATTGTCAAATAAAAATACCCAGAGTCAGATTTCATTCCACCTACTAGATGCATAAATGGACTTAAGTGTCTAAGTACAGCTCTATTCCAGCCTTCTTAAGTCCTTGAAAAATAGTTAGTGCCGAAGTAGTTAAGGCCTGCTCCTCCTCCTCCTAGCTGCTTCATGGCTCACTCTTAAAGGTAAGATGGTGGTATGTTACAAATGTATATGCATTATTAGATTTTCAAGATGTGAACAGAATGGAATAGAATCCAGCCCCCGGAAACCAAAATTAAAGGCTGAACTTACAGGACTTTATCCTGAATGCAAGGCACTCTGATAAACATGTATGTACATGGCCAATAATCAGATGAACGAGGCCTCCTGCTGTCCCCTGGAAGTGTAAACAGGAGACTATCAAATAGGAGTGCAGTGGTTATATTGTCTCTTCATTTTGAAGACCATTATTGGGATATCACAACCAGTTTTAGTTTTCACAAATCAAGAAGAATGTTGATACTTGAACAGAAGGTGAAGATTTCCCTCCTCCCTGCACCAGTCAGCATGGGGGGAAGCCCCTCATTTTCTATTTGCATATGAAGCAGAGAGGGCAGCAGGTGGCTGCTGTGGCTCTGACTCAAGCTTTGAGCCCAGGTCAGGGCCAGAGTCAGACCTACAGCAGCCACCTCCCCCTGCCTAACCAATCAGTAGTGCCAATTCTGCTGTGTGGTCAGGCAAGGGCTGAGCTTCCACATGCTATGCATTAGGACAGAGCATCCTGAGCAGCATTTGACAATATGGTGGGGGAGGTGGGAGGCAGAGACTGGGAAGAGTTTGAGAAGAAGAGATTTGGGAAGCGGGAGAGGGCAGAAGCTATGGAGAACTGAGAGTGGGTGGTACAGGTGGCGGGGGGGAAGGGAAGAAGGCTGCAGAGGGAAGAGGTTGGTAGGGCAGTGGTCACTGGGGCCACCTGACCCCTCTCCTCCCTGCCCCTGCTTTAGCAGTGGGGGGTGAGGATTCAAGACACACCTCTAATATTTAGATTCTATACCTGAAAAAGTAAAATAGATTAATCAATTTTCCATATATGGAATTTAATTTTTGAGGGTTGTCTTAAATTCATGGTCTTATATTCAAGTAAATATGGTAAATTGGAGCATTTCAAAGGAAAGCAATAGTAATGATTGACAGGCTGAAAGATTTCCAGTGAAAGATCAGAGAGCTCACTCTCCTTACTTTATCAAAAAAAAAAAAAAGGTTAAGGAATGAATGACCTTGTTGCAGGATATAAATATCTACACAGTGAACAAATTTTTTAGAATGGTTTCTTCAGTCTTTCAAATTCCAACAGTGGGAAGTTAAAAGGTTTGAAAATTCAGACTATAAATAAGGTGAAATTTTTAACAGCGAGGGCACCTGAGACAATTCAGTGACAGTTGTGGTGGTAGATTCATGATCTCCAGGTCTATTTAAATTAAAATTGGATTTTTTTTCCCCCTTAAAAGAGACACCTCAGTTCAAACAAAATTTCTGGGAAATCAGGCAGCCTATGTTATACATGAGCTGAGACAAGAGATTCACAGTAATTTCTTCTGGTCTTATGATCTATGCAGTGAGAATTATACTGGATAAAATCCAGGGCTACTCAATAACTTTGTACATATGTATTTAGAGAAAGACTTTAATTACAGAATCACATTTTTTTTCCTCATGGGACACGTCTTTTTATAACACAGAGAAAAAAGTGCTTGCTTAATGCGTAGCTATTCAATATGTTGTTTTCTTTTCATTGTTCAATAGATGCATCCATGCCTTATTTACTACACATTATTCAAATTCTAATCTGAAGACACAATTATTAATTCCTTTAGGCAAGAGGTATGAATTCTTGTGGGTGATATCCATCATTAGACCAGCTTCATGGTTGGGACAGCTAGGATAGCATTCATGCTGCCTATACGTGCGCTCGAGGTTGGGACGTTTTAATTAGAGTGGTTCCCAGAGAGCTGCTGTAATTAAAATGCCTCTCCCTTACATGTATTAAGCTCCCAATGAGTTTAAAAATGGCCACAGGATGCTTTATCTAAACCTCATTTGATGAGGTTTAGATAAAGCATCCACATGGCCATTTTTATACACACAGAGACTTATACATGTGATGGTGAGGCCACGCTGGAGCTTACTAATTAGAATGTAAACCAGCACATGTATAGGCAGCCTCATGTATTACATTAGAAACTAGTTTAAGGATAGAAAACAAATAGTGAGGGGTCAGTTTTTGGGATGGAAAGAAGTAAACTTTCCATCTGTGTTGGGACTAGTACTGTTTAGAAGATGGAACAAAAACTTCTTTAAGAGCACTTGTACACATGACGGGATTTTAGTCTTTAGGGTTGCGTTCTATGCCCCCTAAATTGAAGTGGTGGGTTTTTAATTGAAATGAAGAGTTTTATTTTTCTCTCACTGTATATACGGTATTGTCTTGGTGGCCGCAGATGCCTGCTGAATGCAGAACCAGCCAGGGGCTTAATCCATTTTTTCCCCAGTACAGCCTGCCCATTTCTCCCACAGATGGGGAGCCATTAATCTATGCTATTAATCTGCCAGATTATTCCCCAGCTGCAGGAAAGGTGGGCAGGCTCCTCAGAAAAAAGGATTGGGCCCCATGCCATCTCTGCCTTCAGCAGGCTCCTGCGGCTGACAGGACACCTGGTGCTGCCTTGGAACAGGCTGGATTGCCCCTGGAGCAGCAGAGACATGGCAGGAGGGCAGCTGGGTGTGCTGGTGGCTAGAGAAGGTGGCAGGGATGGTTCACAGGGCATTGAAGGCCCAGGAGGATTCAGGGAAGCTAGCAGCCTGCCTGGGTGCCCCTGTGCCCTGTGAACTATCCCCGCCACCCTCTCTGGCTGCCAGCACACCCAGCTGCCCTCCTGCCACCTACCCGTGCTGCCCTGTGGGCAAGCCAGCCTGTTTCTGGGTGGCCCCAGGTGTCCTGCCAGCCTCAGGAGCCTGCCAAAGGCAAAAGCAGTGAGAGGCCCAATCCTTTATTTCTGCAGAACCTGCCCACCTCTCCCATGGCTGGGGAGTGAGCTGAATAATGGCTTCAATGTTCCAAGTTGCAATGTTGCAAACTAAACTACATCAGGATGTGATTTAGTTTGCAACAGTGCAAACTCATTTTAAACTCCCAAAACTCACGTACATATAATGTGTGGTGCCACTGAGCCACACAAAGGGAATTTTTTGTCACGTGTGCATCATGACATTGTCAGGTATACAAGTGCCCTAAAAGATTGTTTAGGAGGGTTGTTATCACCTGTGAAGTTCAGAGGTTAGTAGGTATCTTTTAGTTCCTTTACAGCACTTTGTACAGAACTATTCATAAAGCCTGCTTGCAAATGTTAAAAGATAAAAACAAACAGCACTTTACCTTAAACTTGGCATGCTCCTGTGCCAAGCCAAATGCATGCCCAGAAGAGGCAGTACATTAGTTAGACCTGGCTTAACTGATAACTCTATAGATCAAGTGCTTTGTACTGTATAAAGTGGGGCTTTTTGGCTCTTTTATCTAATAGCTGATTGAATCAGTTTCAGATAAAAGCTCCAAAAAGCCCCACTGAAGCACAGAATCTATACAGGTGCTGCAGAGCCAGGTCAAGGTAAGGCATTGCTTCTTCCGGTAAAGCACTTTTTTTTGTTTGGTTGGGGGTTTTTTATGTATGCAAGCAGCCTAAATGTATAAATGCTGCATCCATTTTAATTAATACATTTTTACAGCATTCCTGTGAAATGAGGAAACATTATTATCCTCATTCTGCAAATAAGGAACAGAGATACATAAATATTAAGGTCAAAAGTAGAGTGAGGTGCTAGAGTGAGGTGCAACTTTTCCTTGCTCAAAATATTTTTGAATTCCTGTCAAAATCAGTGTGCTTCCTCAGCAAGAGAGACAAAGTCTGACTAAGACTGATATTTTGAAATTTCCTCTAAACTAGTGCTGAGAAAAATGTGTTTTAGAAACAATGGCACACATTGTTTCAATAATGAAATACGCTCCATGGAAATGTATCTACAATTTCAGTACCAGCAATAAAACTGACAAAAATGCCTTGGGTACATAGTTCTGCTAGTTGCCAGGGTCCCTAGGGAAAGCCACAGTCTCAACAGCAGAGAACTTGTAAGTCTTGTCATGACTAGCTGTTAGAGATACACAGAATCTAGGGGCGCTTGCACACATGATAGGGGTTTAGTCCTTCAGCATTGCATTCTGTGCCCCCTAAATTGAAACAGTGAGTTTTATTTTTCCATCACTGTGTACATGTGATCACTCTTAAATCTCATGAAAATGCTCTGTGTGTTATTCACAGGAAATTACTACAGGGGGTGCCACATAACAATCCACCCCGCTGATCTCTTTGTACTAAATTACAGCAGGAGGCGCCTACAGCTCACAGCTGATATGTACAGCTGATATGCTGATATATACAGATGGCTGAAAGTGGTGGTTATCATTAATTTAGATAATGTAATTGTGTCATTTCATTACTTTCATTAATTTAATTATTTCTACACATTTTATGCTTAGTTTGTTTTTATTTTAATTTTATTCTTCTCGTTCCAATCTTCATTTTTATTCTCACCTTATTTTTCATTTTCCTATTTCTGTCATTAAGTAAACTGTATTTCATTTGTAACTCTGCTTTTTTTTTAATTTCACTTGAACAACCACCCCTAGGAACAGAGTGCTGCCATTCTTCCATCATTTATAACCAGGGATCCTGGTTTTGTCTGCTAAAAAAATATCCTTGATTTTCAGACTTAAAAAAGTAACTCAAATTCCACATTTTGCCATGATTGAAATGAAACACCACTATATATATACATATATTTTATATAGATATATATATTCATGGTGTTGCATTTTAATCATGAAAAAATATGGATTTGGGGTTACTTTTTTAATTAAAAATTTGGAATTCTTTTTTTATCAGACAAACCCAGGATCCCTCCTTATAACATGGACACAAATCTGTACCCCATAATTTTTTTTATATAGCTCTTCCTGCACATATTGGCGTGTTGTGGTGAACTCCCTGCATTATCTCACGGGGAGCCCCATCCCTCGGCAGGAGATGGGGGGCCAAGCTGAGACAGCCCCTGTGTGCAGCAGCCACACAGCAGTGCAGGGCTGCACTCAGGACAGCCAGTGGGAGGCAGGCAAGGGAGGGAGAGGAGTAGCCCACACTTCAAGGAGGTGGCAGCTGGGCAGGGGTGTACAGGAAACAAATGCCCAGTTCCTTAACACATGGCTGCAGAGGGGTTCTCCTGTGGGAGGGGAGCCATAATGGAAATAGGTGGCAACACTTACAACAGTCAAAGAGCCTAGGTCTTGCATGCACAGCAAAAGTCCCTTGGTAGCCTGCATGTCCTTCATGGCAGCATTGGAAGCAAAGCTGAAAATCAAGAAATGCAGGAAATAAAGTGAATTAAAGACTCTTGGAGCTCTAAACAAGATGCACTCAGTGAATTTTGCGAGTGGACAAGAAGTGGGTGGCCCAAAATGACTGAGAAGGGGTGCCTGGCTGCAGGTGGTAGCAGGCCTGGAGTGGCTGCAAATAAGTGTGATCCTGCTGCAAAAAAGCAGCTGCAAACAAGTCCCTCTTCCCTCCCTCCTCTCCCCCTCCTCTCCTTCACCCCATAGTCCAACTTAATCACAGCTGTCAGTTCAGGTGACAGGTGACTATAAGGTTCCCCAGGGATTTACATACCAGCTGTGGAGGTCAAGCACTGTGGTCTATCCTCCCTGAAGGAAGCAGCAGTTGACATGACCCGGACCCTGCCACTATCTTCTCCGCTGGATCCCCTGCAACTCGCAGCAGTGGTTAGCAACATCTCAGAAGTCAAGGAGGCCATGGAGGCCTCTGTCTCTGTGTGTTCATGGTGATCCAGTATCTCCATTAGCATGTGGAGGTATCTGAAGTGGGCCACAATATGCAGTGGAGTGCTCTGGCAACATCCCTGCAGAAGGCATCCCGCACCATCTTTGCCTTGACTTAGCACTGGAGTAGAGTCCTTTTGTGCTCCTGCTCTGCCATTATCCTTGCCACATCAAGGTAGATGTACCACTTGGCCTGCATGCTGCAATGAATTGGTGTATGACCTCAAGGTCCCCCAGCACTCACACCAGTCCCTTTGTTTTACTGAAGGTCCAATTGGACCTAGACCTAAGTGCCCCAGTTCACTCTAGTCTCCCCCAAATGTCAAACATCTTGGATCAATAAGGGGTACCCTGGGGAGCTGTGTGCTCAATTTATAGGTCTTGAGGTAACCTGGCAAAGGGAAGTTTATCCCCCCTCTCACCTGTTTTGTCTGGGCAAAGTTTGGACAACAGACATGCTCTGCAACTGTTGCAAATTTTGACACCAGTAAGAGGGGTTCACCTGGAACATATGGGTACCAGGCAGGGTCAAGCCAGGGATGGGGGTGCACAGCAAAAATCCCCAAGACACCACTCACAGTGGGACAAGATCTGAAATGCTGAGCAGTTGAGAAATAATCAATGTGGGAATTAATGGTGACAAAACTCACCCACTATTCATAAAGCAGGAGC
The DNA here is from genome assembly GCF_000455745.1 of Alligator sinensis. Lineage (NCBI taxonomy): Eukaryota > Metazoa > Chordata > Crocodylia > Alligatoridae > Alligator > Alligator sinensis. The sequence continues at coordinate 302,342 of NW_005842086.1, read as the reverse complement.
ACTTAGGGTTCATGATTGTGGTTACAGAACTCCACTTGTTGGGTTCACATAAAAGTGGTAAGTGACTTAATGGGGCTAGGGAGGCAATCATACCACAGCTAGCTGAAAAGGGATGTGTTTTTAGAGGTGCAATGGTAGGCTTAAGTCTGCCTGCACTTCTGCTTCTGGCTAAAGTTCTCAATGTAGAGGTAGGTGCAAGGGATGGGGGGAGCAGTAGAGGGAAGTGCGGTGGGGTGAAAGGAGGTTTGGATGGAGCTGTAGGGCAAGGGGGAGCATTTGTGGTGGGTCAGTGGGTGGTGGAAACATCACCACTGTCACAATCAGTATGGGAGGGGAGAAAGGTGAAAGGACAAGAGGGATGAGAATGGGGGGAAGAGGAGGACAGAGAATGGGAGGGTGGTGATACTCGCACCTCCTTGCTGAAGCTGAGGTTCTTCTTGATTCCTTGGAATCCATGTCTGGGGTGGCTGGAAGCTCACTGGGTTGGTCTGCGTGTGTATGCTTATCAGCTGTTCAACCAAGAACTCCTGCTTTGACTCTCCTAGGAGAATGTTAAAGTAGCCCAGTGAACTTTGGGGATGTATTAAACTCCTATTTGGTGTTAAATGCTCAGAGCAGAACACACCCAAGAGGGCCAGACCTCACTTCCCCTATTGTTGCAAAAACTGACAGATGGACAGCTGTCTGGTTAGCAAGGGAATTTTGGGCAGGCATTGAACTCCTATTTGGTGTTAAATGCTCAGAACACACCCAACAAGGCCAAAGTTCACCTCCCATTGTTGCAAAGACTGACCAGACAGCAAGGGAACTTTGGGGAGGCACAAAACTCCTTTTAGGTGTTAAGTGCTCAGAGCAGAGCACACCCAACTTGCCAGGCAGGGTCAGGCTTCTTTATACCAGGCATTGCACAGCAGCCATGGGGGCTGCTCTGCCATCCCTGCACCCCAAAAAATCCCTGTCTGTGCATGGCACAACAGCAGGACACACGGTGACCTATGTGTGAAGACACTGCTGCTAGGGGCCCCGGTAAACAGATTTACTGCCCACCTGCCCCCTCCCTGGCATGGGGCAGACACAAAACTTGGGTCTGGCCTGTGCCTCAAGCCTGAGTCACCAAGGTGAACCAGGAAAAGTGTCCGTCTTCCTGGAACTGCAGGTCAACTTTGGGAGGCAGGTGGCCTGCACACCAAAAAAAAAGGTATAATGCCTACAGGCTAGTATCCACCATTCTGAGACTGGGCACCCACTTACTGCTTTTAATGGCAAAGGAAACTGCACTCAGCAGCCTAAATAAAGCAGGCCATCAGTTATTAATTCTGTGCAAAACCCCAAACCCTGAACTAGGGGAACAGAATACACCTTTTGCTGGCACAGGTCATTTTTTACTCCATTGAGTTGTTTCACAAAACCAATCACAGCATTGACCCCAAGTTAGGTGACCAGCATTCAGTAGCATGCTTCACTGTGTGGTATTTCTATAATTGCACAGAGAGGGTATGGGTACCATGTACCACAATATCTGAGATAATGGAGAAGGATGGAGTACATACAGCAGACACTGGTCAATCTACAAAAGAGCCCAGGATAACCCTAATCTGCAAACCCCCAATACTCTGGGGAGCTTTGACACCAAGAGCACAAAATGAAATAGGAGATAACAATCACAGATCAGTGTCTTTGAATTCTTTATTTAATAAAATAATAATAAAAGGTTAGCAGAAGATTGATTCATGTTGGCCTCTGCAGCTACACCTGGTGTCCTAAAACATTCATTAGACACAAATACCTGCACATTGTAGTGACACTTGGTGGACAAAGGGGTTCACTACACAAAAATTGTAGCGACGCCTGGTGGTCAAAGGAGCTCACTACATGCAATTCAGTGAATTGTCATGTACACATGACAGATTAATGGCTGCAATGGTTGCAAGTTGCATCATTATGAACTAAAATACATCAGGATGGGGGTTAGTTTGTCACAAAGTAAACTCATTTAAATTACCCAAAACTTAAGTATGTGTAAAGTGTGACACCATTAAACAACAGAATGGGAAATTTTTGTCACTTGTACATCATCTGGGCATCACATGTACAAGCGCCCCAAAAGACTAGGTCCCCAAACATGGGTCTGTCCTAGAGCCATGGAACCTACAAGCATAGGGGCCACAGTCTTGGAACTATCTGCCAAAAACCCAGAAAGTTCTGTGGAAATCATGCATTAGATCTGGCCAAAGTTTACAGAACCTAAAGTATTTCATTGGCAGTACCTTGGACTCAACAAACTATCATTTTATTAAACTGTTCTATCAGAAAAATTCCAGTTGGCTATAGTTAAGTATCTTAACTATGAGCTATTTTTTTTCTCTCCCAGCAACCCCCCTGCTGTATTCACTATACATCTTACAATTTCTGTAACAAATGAAGCAGAGATGCCACAGAAAATAGTCATCTTCATTACACAAGCTTACAGCAGGTGCACTGCATGCACAGAATGAGGCCTCAAAAAAGTAGCAATCATGTAATTAAAGATGATATCATGATGCAGGAGCACAGGGGACAAATTAACATTGCATAAGCAATATTAATTCTGGCATTTCCTAAGTTCTGAGTACTTGATTTTGCAACTGTTAGAGCTTAGTTTAAATTAGATTTTTGTCTTTTTGTATAATTTTTATAGACTTTTTAGAAAAGCAAACAAACACATGTTAATAGCCACAGGGTTCTTCAAAGGACCCTCTCCTCCCTGCCCCCCCCCCCCCCCCCCCCGG
>NW_005842086.1:297074-299543 GCF_000455745.1 Alligator sinensis | reverse complement strand
TCTCCCCCCGCCCCCCCCCCCGCCCCCCCAGTTGGCAACTGTCAGTAGAGGCTGGGAGGGAAGACAGAGGAACATAGCCCCCCCCAAACTAATTCCCCCCACAACTTGCTGACTGGGTCTCTGAGGGGAGGGTCTACATGGGGGGGCTCCCTTCCAACCCCCATCAGCCTCTTGATAGCTGCACCCAGCAGCTGCAGTATGATGTGGCCTGGCTGGGGATGCTGCATGGGAAGGACTCTAGGGTCTGTGTTCTGCAGCAGCCCCAGCTGGGCAGCATTGTAGCACTGCCATATGGGACACAAACCCTGAAGTCCTCCCCATGCAGCAGCAGCTCCCTCCCCAGCCAAGCATCAGTTTGCCACAGCCCATCCAGGGAGGCTGTTGGGAGAGAGACCCAAGATTCCTTCCCCCACAGCACCCCCAATGCCCTGGGCTGCGCTGCACCATGCCACAAGGCTGGGGAATATATGGGGACAGAAACCTCCCCTTCCCCAATTCTACCCCCACATCAGGCTGTGTGTGGGGCTGGGATCAGAGGCTGCCACTGACTCAGGTCACTGACAACTAGGTGTATTGGGCTAGCCCAGGCTCAAAAAGAACAAACAAGCTCTGCCTGAGGCTAGAAAGCAGCTCTAAGCAATGTCACCTGCAATGGCAATGACCTTGCTCTAAATCAGGAGTGGGCAAAATATGTCCCACAGGCCAGATTCAGCCCACCTGGCCATTGTATCTGGCCCACAGGGCCCTTAAAAAAATTAGTAAATTAATACTTATTTCCTCCTGGCTGCCTGTCAAAGATGACAGGAGCCAGGGGCAGTAGGACTCAGAGGGAGATGGCAGGACCGAGCAGCCCAGTCCCGCTTCACCCCAGCCATTTCCCTGCCTTTCTGCCCCCACACATCACCATGTGGCCCCTGGCTGCATCACCGGCCTGGGTATCATGGGTTGCACTGACACCCCAGGGCGAGAAGTGGGAGAGAAGTCTGTGTAGGCAGGGGCAGAGGGAGAGTGTGTGTGTGTGTGTGTGTGTGTGTGTGTGTGTGTGTGTCTGCAGGCAGGGGCAAAGGGTGTGTATATGTGTCTGCAGGCAGAGGCAGATGGTGTGTGTGTGTGTGTGTGTGTGTGTGTGTGTGTGTGCGCTTGTGTATAGGTGGGGGCAGAGGGTGTGAGTGTTCATAGAATGAGTCCCACACACACACCCCACTATACACATGAATCCACACCCTCCCTCACACTGCCCTAAATGCAGACACCCATACCCACACCCCCTCACACACCCCAGCCACCCTCTCCCTCCACTCCTCCCACAAACCCCATACCCACCCACACCCCATATATCCACATAAAGACCCACATGCTCCCACACCTCAACACCTATTCACCCCCAAAGACACACCCACACCCTCCCCCACAGCCCACATACCCACACACTCTCAGTCTGCCACAAACCTATACCCACCCCCACAACATGCAAGAGTAAGACTTTATTTTAAGCTATTGTGTAATCACCTCTATGTACACTATACAAACACATGTAAATCCGGACAAAAATATGTTTTTTAAATCAAATTAATAATTATTGTACATGTTTTCTTTTAGAATATGATTTGGTATTTTACAGGTTCAAGGTGGCAAAACCCCTTGCTGAAAGGAGTACTTCTGGGGGCAAGAGGAGGGACTTGTGGTGGCAAAGGTCAAGGTTAGGAGGCAGGACTTCTAGACACAAGATTACCAGGAGGTGGGGAACCTGTCAAGGGGTGGGGCTACCCATGAAGGCCTCGACAGCTTGCCCAAACTCAGTAAGTGGCCCATTATTTCTTGTAACCCCCAGGGGAGCCTTGGTGAATAAAACCTCACCAATTCCCTTCTGTGCCCCCGTGATGAACTTATGGGCAGCCACAAGGCCACCTCTCAACCTTCTCTTGCGGAGGCTGAAGAGGTCCAAGTGCCCCAGTCTCTCCTCATAGGGCTTGGCCTGCAAGCCCTTAACCATATGAGTGGCCCTTCTCTGGACCCTCTCCAGGTTATCCACATCCCTCTTGAAGTGTGGTGCCCAAAACTGCATGCAGTATTCCAACTGCGGTCTGACCAGCGCCCGATAGAGGGGAAGTATCACTTCCTTGGTTCTGTTCGTCATGCTTCTGCTGATGCACGATGAAGTGCCATTAGCCTTCCTGATGACTTCGTCACACTGACGACTCATCTTCATCTAAATGGGCAGAAGCAATTGGTGACGGACAGGGGGGACAAGGCTGAACTCCTCAATGAGTTCTTTGCCTCAGTGTTCCTAAGTGAGGGGCAGGACAAGGCTCTCGCTGGGATTGTAGAGAGGAAGCAGCAAGGCACCAGACTACCAAGAGTAGACCCTGAGATGGTGCAGAGGCACTTGGAGGAACTGGATGCCTTTAAGTTGGCAGGCCTGGATGAGCTCCATCCGAGGGTACTGAAGGCACTGGCTGACGTCATTGC
>NW_005842086.1:284015-294511 GCF_000455745.1 Alligator sinensis | reverse complement strand
GGGACCCCACTGCCCACACCCTTCCAGGTCGATACTGATCCATCCACCACGACTCATTGGGTACGACTCTCTAGCCAATTCGCCACCCACCGGACTGTGTAGTCATCCAAGTCACAGCCTCTTAACTTGTTCACCAGTATGGGGTGGGATACTGTATCGAAGGCCTTGCTGAAGTCTAAGTAAATGACGTCTACCGCTAATCCTGCGTCCAGGCGTTTTGTAACCTGGTCATAAAAAGAGACTAGATTAGTCAGGCATGATCTACTTGCTATGAACCCAGGCTGGTTTTCCCTCAGCATAATTTTTACTGCCGGGCTCTCGCAAATGTGAGCCTTGATAATTTTTTCAAAGACTTTGCCAAGGATGGAGGTGAGACTGACTGGCCTATAGTTGCCTGGGTCCTCCTTCCTCCCCTTCTTGAAAATGGGGACCACATTGGCCCTTTTCCAGTCCTCTGGGACCTGGCCTGTGTGCCATGAGTGTTCAAATATTCCCGCCAGTGGCTGTGCAATGACGTCAGCCAGTGCCTTCAGTACCCTCGAATGGACCTCATCCAGGCCTGCCGACTTAAACGCATCCAGTTCCTCCAAGTGCCTCTGCACCATCTCAGGGTCTACTCTTGGTAGTCTGGTGCCCTGCTGCTGCCTCTCTACAACCCCAGTGAGAGACTTGTCTTGGCCCTCGCTTAGGAACACTGAGGCAAAGAACTCATTGAGGAGTTCAGCCTTGTCCCCCGTGTCCATCACCAATTGCTTATACCCATGTAGTAGGGGTCCTATTCCTCCCCGGGCCTTCCTTTTACTCCCTATATATCTAAAAAACAATTTTTTGTTATCCTTAACTTGGGATGCCATCCTCAGCTCCATGGTAGCTTTGGCCTGTCTAACTGTCTCCTACAAACGCGAGCAGAGGAGGCATACTCCTCTTTAGTAGTCTCTCCCCGTTTCCACTTTTTATATGCCCCCCTTTTTGCCTGTAGGCTGCTCTGGGTTTCTCTGGTCAGCCAAGGAAGCCTCTTTGCCCCTTTTCCCCTTTTTTCCCCGCATCAGGATTTAATAAAGTACTCTAACAGAAACCTCTTTCGGTAGGTACACATCCATCCAGTGTTAACTTAGAGTAGGATCCACCATATTTAAAGCACTTTATGTTCAATGAACCTCTGTTCTGTTATGTCTGTAAATTGCTTTCTGAGCGCTTAAGCGCATTAAGTATAATGTCTGTACCTAGCCATAATCTTCTTTTAATGAGTACTAGTTTCACCTCTTTGCATAAAAATCTTAATTACACACATCTACTTCTGTCTCTTTACTTTAATGCTCCTTGTCTCAATCTCCTCCTTCTATTCTCTCTCCACAAGTTCAAGTATTTTCTCCACTGGATTTGAATCAGCTTTTTCTCTTCCAAATTGCTTAGACCTAACAAGAAAATAATTGAGAGCACAGGAGAGTCAGTTGTTCAGACCCACCAGAGCCTGCAGTAGCCTAGAGCTGTACCTGCAGTGAAGGTCTTTCTCTGCCTTAGGCAGACCATGCTTAATACAAAAGGAAACTTTGAAGAATATAGCTGCTAAAATTGAAGAAATCTCTGATGAGTATGTGTGAACTGAAACTTTACAGAGGCCTGAAACTTGGTCAGATTTCAGTGATGTTTTGCAGTGAAGTCATAACGTATGCTACTTGCCATACAATTCACTCTCAAATTTCCACCTCTGAGGCATTCATTTTTTTATTTATTCGATTTGTATTGTGCCCTTCCCAAAAGACTCAAGGTGTCTTAAAGTGAAAGAAAAGACACATAGAAATAAAATATAATATTAAAATTAAAATAAACTCCCACCATCCAGAGAAAAGAAAAAGGCAAGTTCAGGAGAAAACCACCCCACCTTAACTGCTCCCACTCTCCAGTCTCTGACCAAGTACAGCCAACCTTGCTTCCCAATCCATATTCAAGTAAAACAATTTCCTCTCATTCATATCCCTTAGCATTCTTACCCACTCCCATTACCCTGCTTTACACTGAGGTTCTAGCCTTCAGATGCTTGCAGGAATTTTTTTTCTGAAGACACAACAATTAACATGGGCAAAATAATTTGTTTCCTTGACCTGAACTGTTTGAAACTGAGGGGAAAGGAATCAGCCTAAGACAGAAACCTGGCACAGAATGTTTCAGCCCAAAAGTGGCAAAATTATAAGCAACTGCAAGCAGGGTTTTAGAGTGGGAAGTTAGATTGGGGAGAATCCTCAGCCATAGGTGCTGCTATTAATCCCACCTATGGGAGCATCTACATGTGAAATTAATGTACATGAATGAACTCCAGCACATATTCTGCTGGAGTTTCTTGCTCCTAAGCACTGCATCTTCACATGCTCAATGGGCTGCAGAGGTGCTGGCTGGAGCACAAGGGTGCTGTAGTGTGGGGCTAGCCAGCAGGCAGCCCCCTCACTGAAGCACCTTCATACTCTGGCCAGTGTCATCAGTGTCTACATGAACATTGCTGCACAGTAAAGAACTCTACTGCAGGCTAGTATTTGTATTTACAAGTACTAAGCTGAAGCAGAGTTCATTAATTTCCTACAGCCTAATAGGGCTGCACGTGTAGATGTTGAGACTTTACTGTAAAGCTAATTAGGCAGCTTTGCAGTAAATGTCTCATGTAAATGCATCCTAAAAGGAGTACAAAAATACTAAAACAAAGTATTTAACAGACTATGCAACAGCAGCAGTAATTGTTCTATAGCTATATATTTGTAAACAGTAAGGTCTACACAAGACACTTTACTGCATATTAAACTAATCTAATGCAGAGTAAAGCCTCACTGTCTACATATGTGTAGCAATTACTGCAGAGTAGATTAGTCTAATATGCCTTTTTCTAGTACCTGAAGAAACAGAGACTAGAATTCAGTACATTAAACTTATGTGCTGAAGTGCACATGTAGTTGCAGACTGGGAGCAAATTGCTCCAGATCCATCTAGACCTCCACATGACTGGAAGTGCTGTCCCAGCTTCTAGGCATCTGCCTCCCTGCCCTGTGGAAATTTGGACCCATGGGGCAGGGAAGCAGGTGCCTGACAGCTGGGACAGCTCTCCCAGTCACATGGAGATTAGGACCAGTCGCCGTGGTCCCTGCCAGCTCTGGACTGGCACCCAGGGTAGCCTGGAGCTTCCCCTGGGGCAGAGCAGGATAGAAGCAGCCCTAAACTGAACTGCTCCCATTGGGAGCACATTTGCTCCTAAGAGGCACACATTCAGATGTGTACAGAGTGCAGTTTCATGTGTTTGAATTTTCTGTGCAGAAAATTCAGTTGCATTAATTGCACATGTAGACATGCCCAGTATTGCTTCACTTTTTCCATGAACAAGTTCCTCCTTTAAAAATAAAAATCAGTCTCAGGAAACTCCAAGTAGATTGGTTATTACTTTGGTACACACACAGGTAAATTAAGCATGTGACTGGGTGTCTCTAACCCCAAATTACTAGAATTTTGTGCATTTGGTAATGGATACAGAGAACATTTGATCTTAATGCAAAACTAATCAGAAGCATGCTTTTTTAATACAGAAGCTGTTTTTTTTTTTCCACACACTAACCAATACATAGATTTCAAGGAAACAAAAGAAAATAGTAGATGAAAACTGACATATTGCAGAAGGCCATCATATGAAGTAATTATCTTTCACTTTTTTAAACAGGATTTGCTTCTCACTTGTGAAATGCCATTGTTACCTTAAAATCAATCATGATTACTCTTATCTGTGTGGCTCCATAATAAAATATGATATTATGATGCACTAATAGTGCTTTCTTCTTAGCTAATGGAATGGACACAGTTTTTATATGGAAAAAAAAGACAAAAATAACTAGATGAAAAGAGTTTAAGTTAAAAACAATATTTAGGCTACACATTCAATGGATCTGGCCATTTAGGTTGGGTTTTTTTATAATTCAATTAAAAAAACCTCCAAGTATGAAAGAACTTAAAGCTTCAAATGAATTAATCACTAATCTACCTCAGGTATTTGCTGAAGAATGTAGGTTCAATATGTTGCAGAGCACCCAAAGCTTTGATCTTAAAGAATCAGGTACTAATATAGTACCAAGTTATTTACTGGTTTGAAAATTGGGGCAAAGCAAATTATGTCCTGAATTGTTTCACTAAAACTGACTTACCTGAAATCCTGGAGTTTCTGTTCTAGAAGTAGAATTAAAATGTAACAACTCTGTTTCAAACTAAAGCAGAACTTAAGTTCAGTTTTGGGCTCAAAAAGTTAAACATAATAGAATGAGAGTATTGCCTAAATATTTTCCAAGGGCTATTGCAAAACTTTCTGAAGGGTTAACATCAAAAGCATTAAGGCAACAGTAACTCAACATAAATATGTTATAATCCCCCATCATGTGTAACTGTAGCACGTTACTCTTATGCGCAAAGTGGCACAAATGTAGAGAAATTTTCCATTTGAAGAAGAAAGTATTTAAATTCCTCAAAGGGAACATTGAAATCATCCTGCTGAGATCTCAGTGAAGCAATGCCAGACTTTCTACAGAAGATTGGAGCTATAGAGAAGTAGCTGTAAGCTATCTCCCTTTTATCTGTACTTACTGTGTGACATATCAGATGCCAAAGTAACTGCTATTCCTTAGAAAGTTAACTAATGTTAGATGGAAGTGTCTGAAGAGTTTGGTGATGAAAGATTAAATTGGTATATGAGGCAAAAGAGCAGCTCAGAAGGTTAAGCTTGCCCAAAGTGATTGTGAATAGGTACAAAATATAATGTGGACCAGTGCAGTTATAAAGTATGCCTTATATAAGGGGGTAAGTACGGCCCTTACACTTTTAACAGTATAAATGATCAGTAGGGCTCCTGGTTTTCTGTGATAAAAAAAAAATCCCAATTTTCAGATTTAAAAAAGTAACCCAAAATCCACATTTTTCCGTGATTAAAATGAAACACCTATAATATATATTAGTGGTATTTCATGTTTATCACAGAAAAATGTGGATTGGGGGTTACTTTTTTAATTATATAGATATAACTAAATATGTAAAGATACACACACACACACACACACACACATACACACACATATTAGTGGTGTTTCATTTTCATCACCTAAAAATGTGGATTTGGGGTTACTTTTTTTAATCCAAAAATTGAGGATTTTTTTTTATCACAGAAAACCAGGATCCCTGGTGATCAGAAACTGGTCTATACCTGTAACAGAACAGAAGATTTGTGCACATAAACTAATTTAAAAGTGATGGAATCTGGTCTAAGAATTGCTTCCCCTCACCAATGTAGGTGAATGTAGGTGCATACAGAAGTGACAACTTTTGCCCAATCTGTCCCCTGAAAACCGCCTACAGTTGTGACCAAACAGAACTGCATAGCTGCAGAGCTCTTTAAAAAGGCCCAATCCCATGAAAATCTGAACCTTCATTGCATGAGGGTTCAGATGATGACATTCAAAACATATTATCTTCAGTAACTTGTCTGCAGTGCCTCCCAGCCTCAGAGCTATTTTCAGAATGGGCAGGTGGAAAGGGTATGGAGGGAGTTTGAGCCGGGCTTTTTTCAGCTAGTGCTGGTGGCTGAGGCAAGTGGAAGATCACCTGGACAAAGGAGGAGAGATTGACATCATATATCTGGACTTTAAAAAAGCCTTTGATCTGGTGTCCCATGATCTCCTCATGGAAAAATTGGCTCTGAGATCAGACCCAGAGAGTGGTAATCGACAAAAGTGAATCATCATGGCACTCCATGACCAGTGGTGTCCCCAAGGCTTTGTCCACTGTACTCTTCAGTGCCTTTATTAACTATGTGGGCACTGGTGTCAGAAGCAGACTGGCCAAGTTAACCAATAACACCAGACTTTGAGGGAAAGCATCCACACCCAAGGATAGGTTGGTGATCCAGGCTAACCTTGATAGGCTTAGGAAGTGGGCAGATAAAAACCTGATGACATTCAATAAGGATAAATGCAAGGTAATCCACCTCAGGAAAAACAATTTGCATCACCCTTCTTGGCTCAGCAGTGCTACGCTTGCTAGCACCATGGCCAAAAGGGACTTGGAGGTCATGATTGATTACAAGATGAACATGAGTCACCAATGTGATGTCACAGCAGGTAAAGCGAACTAAACTCTGTCTTGCATCCATAGATGCTTCTCAGGCAAATCTCAGGATGTCATCCTTCTGCTAGACTCTGCTTTGGTGATGCCACAGCTGGAGTACTGCATCCAATTCTGGGCTCCACAATTCAAGAAGAATGTGGAGAAGCTTGAGAGAGTCCAGAGGAGAGCCACATGCATAATTAGAGGACAAGACAACAGGCCTTATGATGAGAGGCTGAGAGCCATGGGATTCTTCAGCCTGGACAAGTGCAGGCTGAGGGGTGACCTGGTTGCAGCCTATAAGTATATAAGGGGTGTGCATAAGGATCTGGGGGAACGCCTGTTCACCAGAGTGCCCCAAGGGATGACGAGCTCCAATGGTCATAAACTCCTCCAAAACCATTTTAGGCTGGACATACGGAAAAACTTCTTTACTGTCTGAGCTCTCAAGGCCTGGAATAGACTCCCTCCAGATGTGGTACAAGCACCTACTCTGGACTCTTTTAAGAAACGTTTAGATGCTTACCTTGCTGGGATCCTTCGACCCTAGCTGACTTCCTGCCCCTGGGGCAGGGGGCTGGACTCGATGATCTTCCAAGGTCCCTTCCAGCCCTAATTTCTGTGAAATCTATGAATGGAGTCCCACTGAGGTGAGGGAGCTCCAGTCCACGCACCCCACCCTCTGATGCTGGTGGGGGAACCCCTAGAATGAGCTCCCTCTGCCTCCTACCCCTCCCCATTCTGAAAACAGCACCTGGGCTGGGAGGGAGAAGGGGCTGTTGCTAGGGAAAATTGGCTGTAGACTTGCAGCCAGAAGCTGGATTCCCCAACCCATCCTTCCCCTGGACGCAACAGTGAACTTCTGTTTGGTCCAGGGGATTGTTGCATCTCAGAACACATCCTGCAAAATGTTATGAGTTATAGTGGGTAGCTGCTCTTTCGGCTGCATCCTGTGCGTTGTGTTTGATACTGATCTAAACTACACCAGTTACAGAGAAATGTGTAACTTAGATTGATTCCACCTTGGGCATTTTGAATGCCTGTACCTAGCCAAGGAGTGCTATTCATTTTGAGATATTTATATATTAATTTTAATGCCATTACAGTCTCTATACTGCAGCAGACTTACAATGAGGCTTCATTTCTAAGGTATGACCACTTTTCGTTTTAGCAAAATCACGTGTAGATATAGTGCATTTTTTACTATATTAAGTTATATAGCCTATAAAAATACTTATAAACTTATGCTATTCAAATGATATACATTTGAATTTTAAAGGGTAGAATTTCAATCATCTTAAAATATTTAGAAAAATATTTAGCATAAAATACTTCAAGATACAATTATAGCTGCTTTATTAGCATGTATTAAATGTTCACTAGACCAATATTTTTTTAACAATACCACAAAGTAATATATTATTTACATATAGGATGCAGCTGCTATAACATTTAAACTTATCAGATTCCACTCAGTGCTTTATCAATATAGATAACAGTACAGATATTTTAAGCTAATTTCATAATAATCCAGAACTAGTACAGGGGCTCCAAATATTGTGCATCTCTGATATATTATGCCATGGTTCTCTCCCTCCACTCTTTGAAATGCAGCATGTCTATGTAAAGAGAACAGTATATATTTACATGAAATTATAATAATATATAACATGGGTGTCAAAGATATGGCCCCTGGACCCAATCCAGGCAGCAAAGCCTTATCTGGCCTGCAATGCTGTCCATGGGTCTTGGACTGAACAGCCATGTCACATGCAGCATGTCCCAGATCAATCTGTGTGCCACATGCAGCACATACCAGTCCTGGCCCTTGCCCCACACTCTGCCACAATGCATGGAGGCATTCTGCCATGTGCTGAACGTGATGCCTACACTGGACAAAGCCCCATGCACTGGATCTAGTGCATGAGGCTATTCCAGGGGCCTGACGTGGCCCACAGACCAGCTCTGAACCACTCATCCAGTCCATGAATCCTGATGCATTTGCTACCCCAGTATATAGGAAAGTGGTTGGTGGTGTATTTCAACTCCCATTAATGTATCAACAAACCTGATGAGGAATATCCTGCATTAGAAAGCTTGTCTAACCTTATTCCAACTACACAGTTGGTCCAATTAAAGATATCATGCTAAGAAATCCTTGACTACTGATATGTTCTAGTATGGTATTTGATATGGTTCGGGACTTTGCTAGCTGTCACATAGGGCTGGAAGTGGTCCCCCACACTTGCCCCCCCCCCTTACTGCTGCTACAAGTGTTAGGGTGTTTTTAAAGCTTTCCGCAGAGACATTGGTTGTTAGATGCAGCCAAGGCTAGGGATTGAGCCTGGGTTGTACTATTGCTCATGCCGGGACCTAAACCCTGGCTGGTTCCTGGCTAAAGGGCTTTGTCCCTCCACACAGAATCAGAACAATTGCCATGCTTTGGGTCAGAAAGGAATTTTACCCCTGGTCAGACTGGTAAGGATTGTGGGGGGGGGGAGGGGTTGCTTTCCTCTATAGTGGGGAAAGGGGTGTAGTCCTCTTCCTCAGATTTCTTGAGCATATATTAACAACCTTTGCAGCAGCAGGACATTGGTCACTATGGTCCCACTGCTTTACCTTTGGTGGGTTGGAGTGTTATGTCTTTTGTTGTGTCCAGGTTGACTCTGCAGTTTTTCTAAGAGGTTAGACATTGGAATTGTATAGGAGGCTTTGGATAGGGCTGATCCTACCTTGGGCAGGGGCTTTGAGTAGATGACCTCTGAAGGTCCCTTCTAGCCCTACTTCTATATGATTCCATGATCCCATAAAAATGAATGTTAGTTCCTAGGATGATATAGCATCTATGTCTATTACTATGTGATCATCTCACAACAGCTTTTCCAGCAATATGCTCAGATATAAACAATCATAAACAACACATGCCCCCAGTGGCGGTGGGGGGGTGCACAGAGGCAGCGGGAGCATGGCAGAAGTAAGTGGGAGCTCCTGCAGACACCGCCAGTGCCATCAGCAGTGGAGGGGGGGTAAGCACTGACCAGGAGTTGGCGACGACCTGCCAACACCGCCAGCAGTGTCAGTGTCAGCCAGCATCAATCGCGGACTGCCTGCAGACACCATCAGCACTGTCAGTGGTGCCTTCTTGTACGGGGTGCACTGCCATGCTCAGGGGGTGCACATGCATCCGCGTGCACCCCCTATGCATTGTCTCTGTAAACAATAGCCAGATAATCTCCACTATAGACCCAGATATTATCTTAGCTGCATTACCTAGCCTTACCAGGATCCCTTCTATCTTCTATAAATGGAATATCTTCTTCTCACTCTAATCTACACCTCTATCTCCCCACAAATACTGGTTCAAGTTTGACAAAAAAATTCCATTATTTATCAAAAATACTTGCTTCTCCCAGGAGCAGGCCAGTCCCACCACAAAAGATATTGGTGGTTACACTCAGAAACATCAGAGAGCATATTTCTCACCAAAAAATAGTAGCAGCTTCGTTTTGGAGAGAATCATCAAGGAACACATCTGTGGGGGGCCAGCAGGGGAGATCATGCTCAGGGGCAATCAGCATGGGTTCATCAAAGGCAGGTCCTGCCTGACCAACCTGATTGCCTTTTATGACCAAGTAACTAAATGCTTGGATGATGGTGTCACCATGGATGTAGTCTTTCTAGACTTTAAGAAGGCCTTTGACACTGTCTCTCACCCCATCCTCATCAATAAATTAAGCGACTGTGGCATTGATGCCTGCACAGTTGGAAGGGTAAAAAATTGGCTGATGGGGCACACCCAGAGAGTAGTGGTGCACGGGTTGTACTCAAACTGGCAAGATGTGACCAGTGGGGTCCCCCAGGGCTCGGTTCTCAGGCCCGCACTGTTTAACATCTTCATCAGTGACTTGGTCGAGGGGGTGGAAAGCATGCTGTCCAAGTTTGCTGATGACACTAAGATGTGGGGCGAGGTGGACACATTTGAAGGGAGAGAGAGGCTGCAACTAGATTTAGACAGACTACAAAAGTGGGCAGATGAGAATAGGATGGGGTTCAATGTACACAAATGCAGGGTGCTGTACCTTGGGAGAAGGAATCCACAGCATACATACAGGCTGGGGAGTTCCCTTCTTGAAAGTACAGAGACAGAAAGGGATCTTGGAGTCATTATTGACTCCAAGATGAACATGAGCCGCCAATGCCAGACCGCAGCCAGCAAGGCCATCTTGTCATGCATCCAAAGGTGCATCTCAAGCTGGTCCAGAGAGGTGAAACTCTCCCTCTATGCGACTTTGGTCAGGCTGCAGTTGGAGTACTGCATCCAGTACTGGACGCCGCACTTCAAAAGGGATGTGACCAGCCTGGAGAGGGTTCAGAGGGGG
>NW_005842086.1:245789-283804 GCF_000455745.1 Alligator sinensis | reverse complement strand
GGAACCAAGCATTCTTTCCTGCCTGTGGCAGGGGGTCAGGCTAGATGATCTGTTCAGGTCCCTCCTGACCCTAGTTACTATGAAACTATGAAACTATCTTTCTTACAGGTGTATCTGCCTCTAAAGGACAACTTTAGATCCCAGCTGTAGTTCTGCATGAGTTTCCTTTTCAAAGAACCGAATCTACACGTTCCGCCTGACTCTGTAAGCTGATCAGGCCAGCTGTAGGCATCCAAAATGTGTGAGTTCTGGATGCTTTATGCAGATACAAACCTAGTCATTGCTCATCTTTATAGCTCCACAATCAAGTTGTGAGAATGGCTAAAAATCCAGACTAGAGAACTTTACAATCCTCTGTATAGTATCTCACACAATACCATCTTAGCAAGACCAGAAAAAACACAGATCATACATTTCCTTGGTCTTTCCAACACAAAAAATACAGTATCTCAGCAACACCATTTCATACAGACTGTAAAAGTACCACAAACATTCACATAGAAAATTCTATGTGGAGCGCACACCTTCATATAAGACAGAGGCTCCCTATGCCTGAAGAAGGGTGCTTGTGCCCAAAAGCTTGCAAATACTTTTTTTCTAACTGCTCCATTGGTCAAATAAATATATCATCTTTATCCAAACTTTGGCAACACATAGGGGGTGCATGTGGGTGCATGTGCACCCCGAGTGTGGCAGTGCACCCCCTACGAAAATGCAGGCAGATGCTGTGGGTAGATGCTGCTCACGATCCCCACCCCCGCCACCACTGGTGGCATCTGTGGGCAGTCTGTGATCACCATTGGCCACCGCTGATACTGCCAGTGGTGTCTGCGGGTGGTTGCTGACCACTGGTTGGCGCTCGGCACTCCCCACCCCCACTGCTGACAGCACTGCGGCTGCCTGCAGGAGCTTACCACTTGCCACCGCCATGCTCCCACTGCTAGCAGTGCCACCGCCACATGCAGGAGCTTGCCGTGCCCACCCCCAGCCTCCAGGGGCATGCCTGCCTATGTCCTTAGATCAACAAGGCTACAACCAAAAACCCTGCACCTTCAAATTGGAGCTTTAAATACTCTCACAGCAAGAGATAATACCCCCATGGAAACTAGGATGTATTACAAACAAAGGACTACACTGAGGTAGTGTTGACCAAAATGAACATGATGCTTATATGTACCTTAAAGCATGTCTAATACTGCACAGTGTGGTGCCCCATAGTAAAACTACAGGTAGCTCAAAGATAGATGGCTGAAATCCCAGGAACTGTACTCAGGCTAAAATAACCTTGCAAATTTACCTATATCTATTCCAGTGCAAAACTTAGTTTGAGTATCACTATAGCTGTAAACAGACATTTTTAATTTCTCCCAAGAGAAAGCCTTTTGTCCTGGCATGCTACAAATCTATGCATCCATTGTCCTGTATGACATATGCCAGATAAAATAAGATAAAAAATATTTTTCAAGAGTTAATTGCAGCTAATTTAAGTCATGGTTCATTTTAGGTACAAATCTGTCAGACTCTCCCCGGCCATCTACTGGAAATGAAGCAGCCATGCCGTGTGGGAGGGCTAAATGTGTGAAGGGCTGGGCCACTTTTATTTTGGTCCAAGTCAAAACCCAGGACAATCAGGACTGCCTGACAAAAGATGTCTGTTTATAGGCTACATTTTATTGGATTGTGCTATGTGAGGAAAGCCTTAATTAAATCACTAAAAAATTCACAGGATTCCAATAGGGCTAAATACATTACTCTGTAAAGTTCATGTAAAACAGAAAAAATAGGCAATATGAGACTCAGGTGAGGAAAAGTCACCAAGACATAGCCAGATCTATATAAGACAGATGGCTAATGAAATGGGCTGAAAAAGGAATGAGGGAAGCAGACAATTCTAGCTTCTTGTTAGCTGGAGATGTTATGCCAATTTTGTAAGTTCATTGCCAAGAATTTGGTTAGTACCCTTCCACTAGCATTGAAATATGCAAGGGGCAAGGATTTTTTTTTTTCTGTGATATCTTTACTGGACCAACTTTTTTTTTGTGAGGGATGTTAGACAAGCTTTTGGGCACAAAGTGTCCTTCTTGAGACCTGTTAATATCTGTTGTTTAACTCAAGCTGTGTCTGCTTCTTTCCAAACCTAAGGATCACCAAAAATGCCTAACCTTTTCAGAATATTTCTCTCTGGCAAACTTGAGCATATTGCTAAACTATGGTATGACATGATTGATTCAGTATGATTCAGACACTGTTACAGAAAAGGAATATTATATCTTTATAACATAAGATAAGATCAGATAAGCCTGATAGCTCAGAGAGATATTTGCAAACAGAACAGATTTTTTCTTCTATTAAACCATTCTTAATTCTTATGGGCATTTTTACATGTCCTCCAGGGTAGTGGGGTGCTTTAATTAGAGTGGTTCTCAAGAGCTGCTCTAATTAAAACTCCCAGAGTTTCTTGTGTATTCAGTGTCTCACTTTCAAATTGCAGCGGAGGTGCTTTAGCTAAAGCTTGCTTGATGAACTTTAGTTAAAGAACCTCCACTACCATTTTGAAATGACAGGATGCCAAATACACGAGACATTGCAACAAACTGGAGCTTTCTGATTAGAACACTCCAGCATACTCTATTAATTGAGTCTGCTCTAATATGTTCTAATCAGAATGTGTTGGAGCATGTGTACAGGTGCCCTATGAGACAGACATACCCTCAAGTTAAGGACTTGAGTACATTCATTAAGCATTATTCTACTCTACAATTTAAATAGTAAGGTTTCAGAATTAACATATTAAATGATTTCTCTTTCATCACCATCCCGCTTGCACCTATACTGTAAATACACCCGACTCACTTTTCCTTTTGAGCAGTTTCTATCAAGAAACTGAAGGAAATAAACTGTTTGTTTGTTTTTAAGTCTGGCAGGGCTTGTCAAAGAAATGACTATAAGGTTATTTGGATATTCCTAATTATAGTTCATGTTTGTAGGCCATCCCTTTGCTGCTACAGGAAATAAAAAAAGCATTTTGAAGGGATTTTATTTTTTAATAATGAACCATTGCACTTCCTTTCTCTTGGTGTAGAATTCTTAACCCACTCAATTGTATAGCATAAAAATTCCTTTGAAGTAAAAAGATAAAAAGGTAGAAAAATGTTTTTTGATCCCGTTATCTCCTACTGTATTATCTTTCATACTTTTTCAGATTTCTTCAATATGCCTGAAGCATGTCCTTGTTTCCAGTGCTAGCTATGTAGCTCTAATGTCCCTCAACACAGTATGCTAGGCCTGGGACTCTGATGTTGTATTTACTGCATGAACAACAACTTAATTAAGTGGTGCTTTAGAAATATCATCAGTGCTTTGTTGCTGGTATTGCACTTGGGCATGTATCACATTGTTTTGACAAACGCGTTGGGAGAATAGCTTTGTAGTTAGTCATGTTCCTGGAACACTACTGGCTAAGGACCCAGGAACAAATTATTTCTATCACACAAATAGGGATAATACTCTCAGTTCCAAAAAACAAGCACAAAAGACACAGGGATGAGGATGAAGGTTTTTCTGAGGCAGTGCAAAATCTGAATCAAAATGAGAACTACTTCACTTTTGTTGACTTCTTGCCTGCCTGCTGTAGGAGATTAAATTTCTCTTTCTTGTACTTAGATAATGCAGAAGGCCCAGATGTTTCCCTGCCCCCAGTCTCCATATCCCCAAAGCTATGGAATGTAGAAAAATAAAAAAGAAAGAAAATTACATTATGATTAGTTTTATGCAAGCCAGATTAGCATTTTTAAATTCAATTCAATTGCCTTGTACTTTATATAGTATTTTTGCTTGCAATGCCCTTACAATGCGGGTATAAAACACTACTAAATGAGAATAGTTGAGCTTAATTCCTCACAATTTTGCAGCCTATTTAATCACTTACGCCTCTGCAAAGGATGTTCACAGTGGATGCAAATTGTGATTAGACCAAATGGGTAGGTTTTTTAATAATGCCTTTGCATATTCCTTAGAAATTATACAAACATAGCACTATGAAGGTCAAACCAAGAGACCCCTGTAAAGGCAGTCAAAAACTGGTGCCCATTCGTCGGCAAAGCCACTGAAATTATGACAGAAAAACTGGGGACATTTACAGACATTTACATCTGAAAGTTCTGAATACAAAACTCCTAATACTGAAGTACAGTGTCTTTAAACAATAATAAAGTGACGCAATGGACAAAAATCTTCCACCGAGTGAAAAACTAAATTGCAGCTTGTGACCAACTCTGAGTTACCCAACTACTGAGTAGTAGTGATTTGATTACCCCCTCTGGCCACATATAGGAATAGAATCGCTCTTTGGAGTTGTGTAGGCATCTCCATAGTGCTATAATGGAAGAATTTACATGGTAAGAAGGGATAACAGAATCATTCTTACTCATTATTCATGGGGCAAATTTGTTTGTGGGTGATATATTTTGCTGGACCATCAGCATATTTGGGAAAGACATAAACAAGCTTTTGGTTCCCACTGTACCCTTCCTAATTTAAAAAGGTCTTTAATTAAAAAAAGTTATGCAGCAGAGCTCCACCCATATAATGGAGTTTTGCACAAGTCTTTGTTCTGTCTACTATTTACCACTGCTGTGTCACTCACGAAAATCTGTGCCTCACATTTTTCCTGGACCATCATGGATACAATATCACTACAATCATACGTCTAACTCTAATCAGGCACTTGAGTTGGTTACCAGCTGCACTAGAAGTCAAATTCTATTCTGTTCAGCACCTAAGTGGACTGATAAGACAAAAAATAGGTGACTCCTCCTCCTCATTTTTTGTGATTGAATCTTAAGGGTAAGATCCTGATGTGTGCATTAATGGATTTTCAGGAGATGGGTAGAGTGGCATAGAATTACACTTAGGTCCACTTAGATGCCTACTAAGCAGGGATTCTGGTTTTCTCTGATTAAAAAAAATCCCCAATTTTCTGATTAAAAAAAGTAACCCCACATTTTTCCACAATTAAAATCAAGCATCTAATCGAAGCCCCTGCCCAAGGCAGCATCACTTATATATATAAATTTAATCAGAAAATTAGGGATGGTGGGGTGGGGATTGGAGCTGGGTTCTAATCACCAGTGGTCCTGGTTTTCTCTGATAAATTGTGGAAAAATGTTTGTGGAAAAATGTGGATTTTGGGGTACTTTTTTTAATACTGAAAATTGGGGATTATTTTATCAGAGAAAACCAGGACCCATGGTGATTAGAACCAGAACCAGGGGTCCTGGTTTTCTCTGATAAAATAATCCCCAATTTTCAGTATAAAAAAAATGACCCAAAATCCACATTAAAATAAAACATCACTTTTATATATATATAAAAGTGATGTTTCATTTTAGTCATGGAAAAATGTGGGTTTTGGGTTACTTTTTTTTTTTATTCTGAAAATTGGGGATTCTTTTATCAGAGAAAACCAGGGCCCCTGGTGATTAGAACCCAGCCCAAAATCTAACACAATAGAAGTTCAGTGCAAATAAATGACTTTCAAAGTGGCCAAAACTGGTTTAAGATAAACCTTGATGGATGTAGTATCAGACTTAACTGATTTATGGTAAATTGCTCTATCCAACTTCTGTCCCAGATTCCATACTGCATCAAGTTAAGTTATAGTCCTCCAGCTTTACAGCCCCAACTGTCAGCTCTAGTTGAGCTGGGAAGCCCCTGAGGCATCACAGAGTGGAGGCAGCAAAGTTTCTGCTCCCCAGCTAGGCCCATGGGCAGCACGGGAGTGGGCAAGGGGAGACCCACTCTACCCTACTACAGCCCCTGGGCCTCCCCAGCTAGAGTCTCACAAATGGTTGGAGTAGGAAGCCCTCAGGCATAGGCTCAGGGTAGTGCTACAGGGGTCCGGGCTGGAGAAGAGGTTTATTCCCACTCCCTACCTGCCCCCATGTGACTGACAAGCCAAAGGTTGATGAGGGGGCAGGGCCCTGGCATTCCCAGCTGGCAGAGCTGGGTTGCTAGGGGAGGGAGGAGGGAAAGACCACAGCTGGGTTATTTCCTCCCCAGCTGACCCCTTCTTGGGGGTACCCAGGCTGGAGCAGGGATCTATCCCCCCCAACTGCCCCCCATGCCTGACACCCCAAGGGCTAATGAGGGGGCAGGGCCCTTGTGTTCCCAGCCTGGGGAAGCTGGGAGGCACTGGGGTGCACACCTGTTCTTCAGGCAATAGCTAGTACAGGAATTTGCCTGTTTTGGCCAAGGGAAGACTGAACATTAGTTCAGTGTGGAATTGGTTCAATCTACACAGCTTAGAAAAACCTGTGTAGATTGAATTGATTCTGCCTTGGGCTGTTTGACTGTCTGTATTTAGCTTCTGAGAATACCTCAGGAATCCAATGCACCAATTCCAAGTGGAATCACAAAATTCCCACCCCATTAGACCGTACGCAGAGCATCAACCCACTTAATCATCAGGTCCTTGATTCTGGCAGCTGAAACGTTTCCCTCCTATAACTAGAGTTGTAAACGGTGACCAACCAGCCTTCATTATTGAAAGTACATCTTATTATTCTGTAGAAATAAAAATACAGATAAAAAGATTTTTAAATCAATACAGTCTATAAAATCATCTACCTGTAGGTTTAAGGGTAACCTAGGAAGGCCTAAATCTGGTACCCTAATGAATTCCTGAATCTTAGCTTAAATCTTCTGAATAACTTTCTTTTACCACTAACCATGTTGGAGGGAGACCTTTTATAAAATACTGCTATCATCTTGTTCCTCATTGTTCCTGGGTTTGGGGCCTTCTGCAATAGACTTGTTTTGTAGATTGGTCATGTAGATGATAAAACCTTCAAAGTTAATCATTTAAGCATTGTCCCTTAACAACTCTAAAGTATTCGCCAAGGGATAATATATTCAATAATTTGTTTACCTTCCTTCTTTCTTTATTTCTCCTTACGACTTTTAAAATTTAAATAAATAAATTATTTATTAAATAAATTATATATTCTGTTGGGTAAGGCTAGGATTCAGAGTGACCTAGACAAATTGGAGGATTGGGCCAAAAGATATTTCATGAGGTTCAACAAGGACAAGTCCAAAGTCCTGCACTTAGGATGGAACAATCCCATGCACCAGTACAGGCTGCGGGCTGACTGGCTGGAGAGCAGCTCTGCAGAAAAGAACTTTGGGGTTACAGTGGACAATAAACTGACTATAAGCCAACAATGATCCCTTGTTGCAAAGAAGGCTAATGGCATAATGGGCTTCATTGGTAGTGTGTTGCCTGCAGGTCAAGGGAAGTGATTCCTTTCCTCTAGTCAGCACTGGTAAAGCCACATCTGGAGTACTGTGTTCAGTTTTGGGCCTCCCTCTACAGAAAGGATTTGAACAAATTGGAGAGAGTCCAGTGGAGGACAACAAAAATGGTTTGGGGGCTGGAGCACATATGAAGAGAGACTGAGGGAACTGGGCTCACTTAGTCTGCAGAAGAGAAGACTGAGAGGGGATTTAATAGCAGCCTTCAACTACCTGAAGGGTGGTTCCAAAGAGGATGGAGCTAAACTGTTCTCAGTGGTGGCAGATGACATGGGATCCTGGTTTTCTCTGATTTTGAAAAAATCCCCAATTTTCAGTTAAAAAAGTAACCCCAAATCTACATTTTTCCGTTATTAAAATGAAGCACCACTATGTATATATATGTATTATATTTTTTCCATGATTAAAATGAAACATCACTATACACACACATATACATATATATATATGTATGTATGTATGTATGCATTAGTGGTGTTCTATTTTAATCACAGAAAAATGTAGATTTGGGGTTACTTTTTCCACATTTTTCCATGATTAAAATAAAACCTCTCTCTCTCTCTCTCTCTCTCTCTCTCTCTCTCTATATATATATATATATATATATATATACACACACACACCCCTATATATGTGTGTGTGTGTGTGTGTGTGTGTGTGTAGTGATGTTTCATTTTAATCATGGAAAATATAATATATATATAGATATAGATATATAGTGATGTTTCATTTTAATTGTGGAAAAATGTGGGTTTGGGGTTACTTTTTTTAACCAAAAATTGGGGATTGTTTTAAATCAGAGAAAACCAGGATCCCTGCAGAAGATAGAACAAAGAGCAATAGTCTCAAGTTGCAGCAAGAGAAGTTTAGGTTAGATATTAGGAATAATTTTCTCGCTAGGAGGGTAGTAAAACATTGGAACAGGTTACCCCAAGAGGTTGCAGAATCTCCATCCTTGGAGGTTTTTAAGACCCAGCTAGACAAAGCTTTAGCTGGGATGATCTAGTTGGGGATGACCCTGCTTTGAGCAGGGGTTGGGACCCTAATTTTCTATGATTCTATTCATACACTAAAAATCTCAATACCTTGGTCAATATACAGTATTCCTAAATTAGAACAAAACAGCTCCTGTTCAAACACAGATACCATTTTTGTGATTGTATTCTGGAATTCTTTAATCTGTCCAAGCAGTTAGATGTCTCTACAGCCATTCAATACCTTTTGTTCAATTTACCTTGAAGTCTTTCACTTCCAATTGGCTTGTCAATGTGTAAAGCTAATGTTTCATCCTGTCTTTGAAAGCCAGCTTTCTTCATCATCTGCTGAGTCATCCCATTTACTGTTTAAAATTAACAGAAATGTTATGGCATTTGGTATTTATTGTTTCCTAGCAACGGAACAACTACTTCACCTGACCCTTGTCATTTCACAAGATTTATCGGTTCAAGAGACTTTACATATTCTCAGTTCTTGTAATTTCTCAAACATGATCAATTCTTTTGTTTATAGAAAAGCAGTTAGCAGTGTTAGTCTGAAGTCAAGCAGAGTGGTACCTTATAGACTAACTAATTCAAGGGGTTTAAGCTTTCATAAGTAACGGCTTACTTCATCAGATGCTATGAATAGACTTGCATAGAGCAGGGGTTCCAAACTGAAAGCAGTAATTAAATAAAAATGATAGGGAAGGAGGGAGGAGAGGAGAGGGGACATTGCTGAGAGACGCAAAGGTAGTTGAAAAGATCAAAGGACATAAACAAAGTGATAAACTCATATGGATTTAGGGTTTCTAAAAATGAATCCAGGTAAAGGGATAAAATCTACAGTCTCTGTTTACACCATAAGTGGCTTCCTGTCAAGGGACTAACATAATACAAAATGAACATGAAAGTGTTATTGACCTGCATATCAGGTTCCTCAGCTACAAGAGAATAATGGGCTTCCTTAAAATAAATGTATCCCTATTTTTTGTCTGTCTGTCCATATCCATTTTTTTTCTCTTGCCCTCACTTAGCTTGAGCTTGTATTTTGGGGGAAGAGACCATGTTTTTGTTCCACTGTGCTACAGTAGTTCATATTGAAAGAAAAAAAAGAGAAAATTTTATGTTTTGTATGTGGTTATAGGAATAACTGGGCGCATCCACGTAAGACATTTACTGTGGAGTTGCCTAATTAGCTCCACAGTAAAGCCTCAGTGGATGTCTACACGTGCAGTGGACTGCATAGTTGTTACTGCACAGTTATTTAATATTTGCTTAAGCAGTAGTAAATGACTGCGCAGTAGGGCTGTGAGAAATGACACCGTTCTGTTTTGACTTGAGTTTTGAGGTTTTGACTTTCATCTTGAATTTCATTTCAATTCAAAACCACTGTTCCGTTTCACTTCATCAAAACAGTGACATTATTTTGATGCTGTTTCAACATTTTGCCCATTCACTATAATGGGGAAGCTCAAAACAACCTCTCTCATCCTGCAGGCACATGGGGGCCCACAACCCCAGGAGTGCTGCGGTGGCTGTGCTACTGCTCCCAGGGCTGTGGGTCCCTGATCTGCCTGTCAAATGAAGGAGGGAACCCAGGTGCTGCCGCCAGGGACCGGGGAGCTGAGGAAGGGAACTAAGCCCGATCGCTCAGTTCCCCTCCCCAGTGCTATGATCGGGCTGGGGAAAGGAACTCAGCCCAGCTGGGCAGAGTTCCTTTCCCCAGCCCAGTGCTGGGGAGGGAACTCAGCTCAGCTGGGCTGAGTTCCTTTCCCCAGCCTGATCGTAGGCCTGGGGAGGGGAACTGAGCGACCGGGCTCAGTTCCCTTCCCCAGCCCAATCGCAGCACTGGGGAGGGGAACTGATCCTGGGCCCAGTTCTCTTCCCTTGCTCTGTGATTGGCTTCCCGCAGCCCAGCTGCGGCAGGTGGGGAGAACCAGGGCTGCACTCCCAGTTGAGCCACATGGGGCTACAGAGCCACTGGGAATGCAGCCCTGGTTCTCCCTTGTCTCCCACCACCTGCTGCTGGCTGCCTAGAAACTTCAAGCATTTTGACTAGCCTCATTTTGTTTCAAGGTTGTTTCAAAGCCCTTCATTTTGATTTGATTTCACTGTTTCAAGCTTGAAATGAGTCGAAACAGTGTCAAATGGAAAGAGCCGGTGAAATTTTGCACAGCCCTACTGTGCAGTAACTGGCATTACTGCAGTCACAATGCTGTACAGCTGTTTTTAACAGCTACTGTGCAGTAGCATCAGTGTCATGGTCCATGCATGGAGATGTTGCATCACTGCAACAATTAACTACAGCAATGTAGCTTGTCACTACAGTGACATAGCATCTCATATAGATGTACCCAATGTCTACATATGCAGCCCTATAAGGCCACAGTAAACTAAAAAATGCAGCCATAAGTTAGTACTTGTAAACACAATTAGTATTCTGCGGCAATGTTATTTAGAGCACCACAATGCACATCTAGACACTGGTGAGGATTACTGAAGCACAGAGGTGCTTGCCCTACCCAGGCCCTCCACATCATGTGAGCTGGGTTGAAGCAGTTCCAGGCTGACAGGCTGAACCCCATGACTCACTGCCAGCTGGGGCTGTTCCAACATGGCGCAACATGCTGTGTTCACAGGCATAAGTGTAAACATGGTGCCAGGGAGCAATAAACTCTGGCATAAACTGCACCAGAGATTATTCAATCACATTAATAGCACAGGTAGACATACCTGCTGAGACTCTTTTTCTAGTTCCATCCAGACTTCCAGATCCAGGGCGTTAGTCCTTGTGGCTAGAGAGAGCATACAAATATCACAGATTTCAAATACAAATGTCAGGTGTTGGTTGCATGATGCATGAGCTAATAGAAATAGGTTCAATCAGTTTGTGAAAGGAAGCAATCCAGATAACAATATCTTGGGCATAGATTATAGATGTCTTGCCTGGGATTTTACCAAATGTCTATGTGTTATTATTTCTTCAACAGTCTGTCCTCTATTGTGTATATTTTTGTGAACTTGCCAATTATATTACGGAGTATTCTCTTGATTTTGTGGCATCGATTCATGGATTGTAGGGACCTTGGAAGACTATTGGGTCCTGCACCAAGCAGAGAAGAGAGCTGGGGGTCACGTGACCCCAGCAAGGTGACTGTCTAGTTTCCTCTTGAAGATTTCCAGGGTAGGTGATTGCACCACCTCTGGAGGGAGCTTATTCCACCATCTGGACACCCTGACTGTGAAGAAGTTTTTCCTAATGTTGAGCCTGAATCAGTCTTCCAGGAGTTTGTGGCCATTTCTCCTAGTTTTCCCCTCAGGTGCCCTGGTGAACAGTTGTTCATCGAGCCCTTGATGTACTCCCCTAGTGTAGTGATAAGCTGTTACCAGGTTCCCTCTCAGCCATCTTTTCTTCAGACAAAAGAGTCCCTGATGCCTTAACCTTTCCTCATATGGCTTTCCATGTAAGACTCTGATCATGTGGGTGGCTCTTCTTTGGATTCTCTCAAGCTTGTCCACATCCTTGTTAAAGTGTGGTGCCCAGAACTGGATGCAGTACTCTAGCTGTGGTCTCATCAGTGCCAAATAGAGCAGAAGAATCACCTCCTTGGTTTTGCTGGAGATGCTTTGATTGATGCATGCCAGAATATTATTTGCCCTCCTGGCTACAGCATTCTACTGGTGGGGCATACTCATACTGTGGTCCATTATTACCCCCAGGTCCCTTTCATTCATGGTGCTAGTCAATTTGGTGCTGCCAAGCCTCTAGGTGTGTTGCAGGTTGCTCATCCCGAGGTGGAGCACTTTGCATTTCTCAACATTGAATTTCATCAGATTCCAATCCACACAACTTGCTAGCCAGTCTAGGTCTGTCTGTATCTGTAGCCAATCTTCAAGTGTGACCATGCTTCCCCATAACTTGGTGTCATCCATGAACTTGGTGAC
The DNA here is from genome assembly GCF_000455745.1 of Alligator sinensis. Classification (NCBI taxonomy): domain Eukaryota; kingdom Metazoa; phylum Chordata; order Crocodylia; family Alligatoridae; genus Alligator; species Alligator sinensis. Next base: position 271,568 of record NW_005842086.1, on the reverse strand, counting down.
TGAGCTCTTCACTCCCACATCCAATCATTAATAAAGATGTTGAAAAGTACTGGACCAAGCACTGACCCCTGAGGGACACTGCTGCCCACTTCTTGCCAGGATGACACAGATCCATTCACTATGACTCTCTGGGTCCTATCCTGCAGCCAGTTTCTCACCCACCTGACTGTCTTGGAGTTAAGCCCACAATCCTCCAATTTTCGCAAAAGGACATTGTGGGATACTAGATAAAAGACCTTTTGGAAGTCAAGGTATACAATGTCAACCTGCTTTCTTGTGTCCAGCTGGTGAGTTACCTCGTCATAGAAGGAGATGAGGTTGGTAAGGCAGGACCTGCCTATGACAAAGCCATGTTGGCTGTCATTCAGAATCTTACCTTCTGCAAGCTTTTGCCTGTGGACTCCTTGATGACCTTTTCTAGGATTTTCCCTAGGATGGAAGTTAGGCTGATTGGCCTATAGTTACCCCAGTCTTCCCTCCTGCCCTTCTTGTGGATGGGCACAACCCTGTCCCCTTCCAGTCCTCAGGGACTTCTCCAGAGCACCACAAGTTGTGGAAGAGTTTCACCAAGGGATCCACAATGATTTCGGCCAGTTCCTTCAGCACTCTCAGATGAAGACCATTTGGTCCCGCTGACTTGTATATGTCTATTTTTTTAAATTGGTCATACACCAATTCTACAGAAAAATGACTGGACAATCACCACACTGGGGTCCCTTGACCCCAGTTGTCTTTTCCTGCCTAGTGCAGGGGAACTGGACCCGATGATCTACAAGGTCCCTTCCAGCCCCTAATAATCTATTAATCTATTAATAGTGAGAAGGTGATTATTCCTACCAAGCTCATCTTGTACTCTACCTGGTGCTGTTTTCCCCTTAGTCCAGTGAAAGACTGACGCAAAGTAGTCATTTAGGAGTTCAGCTTCTTCTTGGGTGCTGGTAACCAGCTCTCCTGAGTTGTTGAGCAATGACCCCACACTCCCATTTGTTTTCTTCCTGTTCCCTATGTACCTAAAGAAGGATTTCTTGTTGTCCTTGATTCCCATTGCTAATCAAAGTTTGGTCGCTGCTTTCGCCTTTCTTATCTGTTCCCTGCAAATGCAGGCTGTCATAAAAAAGTTCTCCTTGGGGCCCTGCCCAAGTTTTCATTGTTTATAAGCCTCTTTCTTCTTTCTTAAGAGGGCTGTGATTTCCCTGTTTAGCCAAGAAGGCTTCCCAGGCTTTAGGCTACCTTTTCTGCACATGGGAATGGACTTCCTTTGTGCTTCAAGGATCGTGTCCTTAAGGAACAACCAAGCTCCATGCACACCTTTCACCTTCAGTTCCTGGTCCCACAGCACTTCCCTTACTAGTGATCTAAGCTTGTTGAAATTTGCATTTTTGAAGTCCAAGACTTCGATCCTGCTATCAGATTTGTCTGCCTTACATTAGACAGTGAACATGATGGTTTCATGGTCGCTGTCACCCAGACTTCCATCTATATTTAAACTGGTCACCAAGTTGACTTCTTTGGCCAGGACCAAGTCTAGCAGATGAAGTCACCTCTGGTTGGAAGAAGTTGGAAGAATGACACTTGAGATGTAATTCAAGTGTGACCATTATTTCAACTTTCTGTGTTGCCAAAGGATCAACAACAATTATATCAACTCCTCTTTTAACAACCGGAATATTTCATTATAATTTCACTGAGGTAGCAAAACAATCATTGCATTATTGTGACTCGATCAATTGTTTATCAAGCCAAAATTCATCATCTCTAGAGCAAAGGAAGTAAGTATTATTTTAGCTGTGAGAGGATTTGGGTTTATAATACAGATAGAGCCTTTAAAATTATCATGTTATGTACATTAGAATCATCGCATTATGTTTGCAAGATCAGAAATTCCAAAGCTGGGATATTTAAAAATATAAAGTTGATCCAGCAACATTCATTCTGTAAATGCACTATTTCCTATTTCTTGTTCCATTTTAGAACCTAAACCTTAATATGGTATTTTACTCTTTGTCCTTAGCATATATCAGATGTTAACTGTGATGTTAACTTTGTAAAGGGAACCTTCATTTTGAACTTTTCCTGATCTTTGGATAATCAGGGCAGCATGCTATTTCCATGTACTTGCTCATGTGGCACGTACACACAATATGCAGTCCATTGAATGCTTCACATTTGCATGCATATTTATCAGAAACAAGGTGATGGTGAAGGAGGATAAGTAGTAAGAGGGACTTCCTCCTGAAGCAGCCACATTGGACCTTGCATTTAATATTGATTGGATAAAAACAAACATAGAATTTTCTGTCCCATTGAGAGGACTAACCCAAGCTAAAATGTAGGGACCATGCAGCCAGGATGGTTTCCATCTTACTGAATCTCAAATGCTCTGTCTTGTACATTTCCTCCTGGCACCGCTTGGCTGCCAAATGAGTCAGTTTCAAGGGCATTGGGAAGAGGAGCTTGGCAGCTGCTTAATCTGTAGTCTGGTGATTAGAGCACTATGCTAGGAAGCAGGGAATGCAGGTTTAGATCCTCTCAGAGTTACAAGGTGGTGCTTGGGTCTTCCATCCCTTGGGCAAGTGCCTTAATTACCAATCTCTTAGGTTAAAACATTGGAGGACCTGCCTCCCTTGGCATCTAATACCAACTAGTCTGGGGGAGTTACCTAGCTACAATTTTGGCACTTACCCAGCCTTGCACATATACCTGGATAAGCAAGCATTACCATATTGGCCTGGCCACACTGCAGCCCTAATAATTATCCTTAGTAGGCATGTGGATGATTGTATACCCAGAGCAGAATTACAGACCTTAGACTTGGCAAAAACTGTAGTTACACACCTGTGTAACAGGCATTTAGCCATGTAAAGTTCAACTCTGTCCTTGATCTCTTATTTATAATGTAGTATTGATGGTTCTGGTAGTGCTTTTAACCATTAGTTACTACAACCACTGCACAACTTTCTAAAACGATATTTCATTCTGGGATATATATTTTTTAACTGCAGGATAGATAAGGATCATGGATGTGATCAGTACATGAGGGAATGATTCTCTGGTATAACTTAGGCAGATACCCATCTTTGCTTCAAGATGAAACACTGCCCTGGAGAAGAATAAGGAGAGAAAGAGAATCAAGAACACAAACAAAAGTTTTGTAACTGCAGAGAATGATTAGTACAAAAGGAAGGAGGAGGAGACATCTGTTGATTAAATGATTTTTAGAGATAATTAAGTGCATTCATCCAGAAATAACCAATATTATACCTCATTTGTAGGCACACATGGCTCACTTGAAAATGAGAGAAACTTGAAAAGAGCCTAAAAATAATCAACAGCTTCAGGCCACTCATATCTGTGTCACTGGGTTTTTTGTGACTTGCCTAACACCATTATGATTTTATATAAGCCTTTAGGAGTTGCTGGGGGCTGAGTCCTATAACATTTGACTACCATTTCAGGAGGTTAAATTTGGTTATTCATAAATTTTTTAATTATGTTCAATATTTTCTTTGTCAAATTATTAATGCGTATTTGCTATCAATGCAACATCATTCCACTCAACTCTGTCATGCGCAATGCAGAAATGTTGTTTTTTATTTCAGAAAATACTTAATAATTTTTCTAGACAATGAATGCAGTGAAGGAGAGGCTGTTAATTTAATTAATCTAACAGATGTATGACAACAAGTTCATAGATAAGATGCAGTCAGCAGTCTGGTTCAGAGGACAATACTATTTTTGATGTGCTGTGAACTCTTGAGTTGGGGCCTACACATCCTCTGAAAGAAAAATGGTCCAAAAGAGTACATTAGAAAGAAACTGATCACCACCCTCCTAAGCTTAATCACTTCTTTCTGGATTAGTTGTGATAAGAGCTGTGTGAAATGCCTATTTCTCTTTGCAACTTCAATTAAATAGTAATTAAAGTAAACTTTTAACTTATTACCAGAAAACCAGTTGCATTTCTCTCTCTCAGGGAATGCACAGCCATTGGTCCATGTGGTCATCAGCAGTTAATTTTTCAGCATAGTACCTCAGAAAACGCTTACTTCCAAATAGGGACAAAATGATCTGCCATTGACCTACATTCAAAATGTCTATTATTGTAATTGGATTTCCGCATACGGAATGACTACCTTTGTACAATGCAGAGAGAAGTTTGCTCAACATTTTTCATGCCAATTCCCTGGAAATAATGAATTCTTAAAGATAAGGGATTGCTCAGCCAAACGCTAAGTGGCCATGTAAATGCATTAAATGATCCAACTAGGCACTAAGACATTCCAATGGGAGTTTAGGCACATACGCTCAGATCACACCTACTGCACCCCAAACAATACTGAGTTTAGTACAAAACACGACAGTTATGCTGCTGCTGTCCAACTATTATACAATCTCCTAGTGGATAGAGCACTTGTTCATGAAAAAGAAGACACAAATTAAATAGGGTGATCACATGACACAATGTGAAATCCAGGACACTGCCCCACCCCTACCTCTCAAGTCAGTGGCACCACTGCAGGCAGAGACAGGGTTGGGGAAGCATGGTACAGCTCTGGTATTACTATTCAGGGAGCTAAGGGAGTCAACGATCTGGTAATTGTTATGTACTTCACAGGTGTTAACACTCATCTCCTCTTATTAATGGTCATTCCACTAATCAAGCTAACCTATTTTAAGGCAATTTTGCTGTCTGTTAAGGCTTCCTATTTCATAGCTTGTGCTGCTCCACCTCCCTGGCCCACACCCCATGCCTGGGATGCTCATTTTAATTTTCACTGGCCAGTTGAGACCAGCTTCCAAAATCCAGGACTGTTTTAGGCAAAGTAGGATGTATACCCTAAGACTAAGCTAAATAACAAACAGGGAAAAAAGAAGGTCTCTTTTTATGTAAATTCAAACAGTCTGCTTGGAAGAATGGTGGGGGGGGCCTGTAAACAAGAAGCATGAAGATTTTATCAGAAGCAGTTATTAGATTAAAGTAGTAAAGTAGAATAGGCAATCTAGTTAGTGGAAGAGTAAGACCACTGTAGAAGAATGAGGGTCATTATTACCAATGGAGTGCAGGGAAATTAGTATAAATAGTTTTCATAGATTTCATAGACATTAGGGCTGGAAGGGACCTCAGAAGATCGTCAAGTCCAGCCCCCTGCCCTAGGGGCAGGAAGTCAGCTGGGGTCATAGTTGTTAGACGGTAATGAGCCCTAACACTCATTATATTTAAGATAGTTCAAATGATAATTATATTAATTGTGTATCAAATAGTATTAATTATAATAAAATAATTACATATAATCAATAATTATTAAAATATGTACATTTATACCAGCATTCTTCAGAATTATTTAACTCTGAAGTACTGAATTCTATAGTTGTAGAAAACAACTGGAATAAAATTGTGAAAACATTAAATCACTTTGTTGTTATTTTATATTTGTAACTTCCAATGACTTTGTGTGGGAAGAGAGACTTCAGGCTCAGGTTTTGCTGTAGAAGCAGGTAGACCTTTATTGAATGTGATCAAAACTGTTACCATGATACCACCCTAACTCTAAAGGATAATGTTAGCAATAAGCCTAGCTTCAATGGAAGGATCCGGAGAAGAGCCAATTCTATTATCTTTGTTTCTCACAAACATTAGAAAAGGACAGCTAATACTAAAATTAAATGATATCGTAAAGGCTTAGACATCTGTCAATTCAAATAGATCAAAACAAAGACTGTTCAAACAGGAGTGTTTCAGTTGACTCTTCCCATAATTCATCGATCATCTCAGTCCAGGGTTTTAAATCCCTGGGTGCTTGTACATGTGATGAAAATTAACTGTCTTTGTGACTTGTGTCATGCTGTACATGTGTGGGGTTTTTAAAGATTGAAATGAGTTTGTTATTTTACAAACTAAACCACATCCGCATGTAATTTAATTCACAATGTAGTTATTTGTAACAGTGCAACCTTTGACAACTTGTCCCTGCCCCTCGCCCTCCACCCCCCACCGCCATGGGCAATGCAAACTGAAGGCAGAAGAAGTGAGGGGCCAGATCCTTTTTAATTTTTTTCATGGAGTTGCTTGTGTCTCCCACAGCCAGGGAGAGAGCTGCCAGTGTGTTGAGTAGCCTATAAGCTGCAGAGGAGCCTGGTCCTTCCTTTCATGGTGGTGGTGCCCCCTGTGGCCTCCTGCGCAGGCTGCTAGCAGGTTGGTGCTGACCCAGCTTGGGCTCAGGGAACTGTTGGAATAGGTTGGGTGCTGCCTACAAGCTGGGGCAACACCCACCCACTATCCACCCACCCAGGGGGTACAACCACCATGGAGGGGAGGTCTAGGGGCCCCCACAGCTCCGGACCCACTGCCAGCTCATCCCCCAGCCATGGGAGATGTGGGCAGGTGCTGCGGGGGGGCTGGTGGGGAGGGAGATCAGGCCCCTGGCTGCTTTTTTTTTCCCCTCAACAGAGCCTGCCCATGCAAGCTGCCACTGGACTGTGCAGCCCCTAAGCTGTGGGAGGTGGGGGCAGTCCTTTCCTCCACAGTGGCGGTGCCCCAGGCCCACGTGCTGGAAGCCTGCTGGGTGCTTCTCCCTGTGTGGGCCTGGGGAAGAGTTGGATTTGGCAGGTGCTGCCTGTGACCTGGGGCAGCTTTCATGCAGCTAGCAGCCTATGTGGGTGGCCCCAAGACGCATCACCATCACAGAGGGAAGGACCGGAGCCCCCCACAACTCAGAGGCTGCATGACCCAGTGGCAGCTCACTTAGGCAAGCTCTGCTGAGGGGTAAAAAAAAAAAGCAGCCAAGAACCTGATCTTTTTTGGGGGGAGGAGGGGGTCTGCAGATCCTGCCTGCCTCTCCTGTGCCTGGGGCCAAGCTGCTGGTGGGTCCTGAGTTGTGAGGCCCCCCAGACCTTCCCTCCACAGGGGTGGCACCTTCGAGGTAGCACCCACCCACTACCAGCCCATCCAGATGGCCCCAGGGTGTGCCGCCACCACAGAGGGAAGGATGGGGCCCCCTGCAGCTCAGAGGCTGTTTTCCCTCCTGACTCCAGGAGAGTTGGAGGGGGAAGAAAAAAGGGATCAGGTCCCTCACCACAACAGCGATGGAAGACCCTAAATTAAAAAAGTGGCTTTTTAATCATCACAGTTAAAAACCCACCATTTCAATTTAGGAAACTAAACCTCCATCACATGTACAAGCAGCCTCTACGATCAGTTATTTTTCTATCATGGGCTAAAAGAAAAAAAAAACTCTCTAAATTTCATGTTGATTTGCCTGACAATTATGCACTTTAAATTTAACACTTTTTATTTAATGTGCTACACCATTGTTGTGCACAAATTCTGTAATGCTGAACTTGAACCCACAAGTCATCTTTTTGTGTGTAAAGTTCAGTCAATTATGGGACAAAATCATATATTTATCCTATTCCAAAAGCTTTTGAAGGTAATTTTTATTTTTGATTAATGTTGAAGCAAATAGAAATATGCTTTGCAACTTCAGGATTTCTTAACATATATATTTACCTTCACTCTTCCAGTCTGTTGACAATAAAGAGTAATAACCATGACCTGAACAATATTTTTCCCCTGACATTTGACACAACATAGGACCCTATGAACACCTATATATGTGTTCCAGGGTGGTGGTGGTGGGGGAGGTGGGGTTTAATAATAAGAGAGGCTGGAAAGCCACTCTAATTAAAATGTCTACCGCATCTCATGTATTCAGTGCACTGCATTTCAAAATGCCGGCAGGGGCACTTTAAATAAAGCTCACTCAGCGAGCTTTAAAGTGCCCCTGCCACCCATTTTGAAACATGGGGATGCTGAATATATGAGATGTTGCAGCACGCTGAAGCGTTCTGATTAGAACATTACAGCAAACTCAATTATTCTGATTAATCAAGTCTACTCCAACACATTCAAATAAGAATGCATCTGAGCACATGTAAAAGTGCCCTATATTTTTTTTACCAGTCCAACCTAAAAATAATAAAATCTTAGAATCTAGAATTTAAAAAGATGTCTAAGATAGTTAAATCTCTCCTACTTCCTTTCTATTGCAATATTATTCTCTATATTTTTGTTTTGCCCAATTAATTTTAAATGTGCCAAATGATAGGGTTTGTTCAGTGACTTAATTGGGGAGCACTAACAGATTGAATTATATAGCAGGAACTTTCATCCTGATCTTCACCCTGAATTTCTTTTCCTTGTTTTCTTACTACCACACATACTCCTTTGTCCCTCCTTTTATCACTACCTCTTTTCACTCTTCGGTGTATATACCCTTCAAATGTTTCTAGATCATTAAGGACCATCTTTTATTGTCTTTTAGTCAAGCGTTAGATATTAAACTCTTTTAATCTTTACTTACTATAAGTCAATCACTTCAGTCCCGCAATCTTTTTTGTTGCTACACTCCCTCCAATTCATCAATATATTTCTGGTAATGAGGTACTCAGAACTGAACACAGACTTAAATCTTATCACTATATATTTAAAGTAGTTCTATGAGATAGCTTTTAACTCGGTGAACAAAGACTTCACAATGAGAAATCGGTCAAGCTGAAGTATTAAGAAGGTTACATTTTGCTCCTGAGAAATTCTCCATTTGCCTACACAGTGAGAGGCTGAATTTTACAGGAAATAATGGCTACATTTGAACAGAATTAGTGGAATCAGACATGATGTCTTCCAATACTTGTAACCTACGCAAGTTGAGAGAAGACCTCAACCATAAAAGCCAATATGTATGAAAAATAAAATGAAACCATACATTTTAAAGATAATGATCAAAAGACAGGGGAAAGGAGAAAATCACTATGATGATGAACACTTAGTAACACTGAACTGGGGCCCAGTCCAGCCAGATACACTGCACTCTCAACTCCAATTCATGTTAATAGCAGTTAAGGGCATCAGCTCTTTGGAAAAAAAAAATCTTTTGGAAATCAAAACCAAAGAAGCAAATCCTGAGAGTTACAAAGCACGATATGAGCTCCTTGCAGCTCCTACACAGCCATATCCTCATGACTGTTGAGCACTTACAGTGACCAGTCACCTCATTACAAGTATAATATTTAGCAGGAGCTCAGAATCTCTCAGAATTACAGTAATTAATGGCTGAAGAATGTATTACAAAACTAAAATGACACATTAGTAATAAATAGTGTTCCTACAGCTGGCCAGGTACTCCCCCACCCCTCAAATATTTTTTGTCATAAAGCTAGTTAGCTGCATTAGACTGAAGTCAGGCAGAAGACAGGGGAATGTGGCACCTTATGGACTAACTCATTCAGAGAGGCATGACCATGTTTCATAACCAAAACTTTCGTAAACATTTCCTCTACAGTGGGCACATCTACACAAGATGCTTTACTGTCCAGTAGCATAGTTTACTGTTCAGTAAACATGCTCATCCACTCATGCACATTCGTACTGCACAGTAAAAATCACTACTCACAAGTAAATTTGCTACCTGCAAATGCAAGTAGCACATTTACTCATGAGGAGTTACTGCACAGTAATGCGCATGTAGATGACAACTGGGGGCCAGGGCTCTGGGCCTGGAAGCTCCTTCTACCCAAGGGCTGTGCTGGCTCTCTGACAGCCCCAGCCTCAAGCCCCTAAAAGCCTGCAGGAAATCAGAGCCCTGGGGCACATGCAGGGAGCCTGGGGCCACACCAGGACACTGTGTTCCCCTGCACAGGCTGCAGACCAGCTATGCCAGCCTGCTGCACCCCGGCACCACTTCCTGGCACCACAATGCTGTGCACTTGCCAGAGTCATGCCATCTAGGCCTGCAGGGTGCTGCAGGCCCCTGCCAAGCCTGCCAGCACCCAGGTCCAGCTGTAGGCAGCTCTTGGCCACTTGTGCCAGCTCCAGCTGCCCACAGCCCACCCCCAGAAGCCTACTCTGAGCCTGCAGGTGCTGAGGGGTATTGCCTCACCACACAGCTGCCAGTCCTGTACTGTGCCTCTGTACTGAGCACTGCAGGCAGCTGCCCAGGCCCAGCAGGAAATAGACAGCCACCTAGAGGCCCAGAAAGCCAGTGTGGGAGCCCTGATGGCCCTGTTGCTGATGCCACGCCCTGCTTCCCAGGGCTGCGACTGGTCACAGGAGGAGACTGGTGACCTTGTGGTGCTTTAGGGCAAGGTGGAGGTACAACACCAGTTCACACAGGGCAGGTGCTCCAACGCCTATGTCTACAAGAGGCTGTCAGGCCAGATATGAAAGCACAGATATGACTAGTCAGCACGGCAGTCCCATGCAAAAATCAAGACCTTGTGGGTACAATGGATTTCCATCTCCGACAACAACTGTCAGCCACGGAGTGCCCACAAGGCCATGTCTTTTATGCAGCAGTCGACAAAGATCCTCACACCCCAGGACCCAGGTCACAGCCGTGCTGAGTACAGCAGCACAGGCAGCCTGCACAAGCCCCAGCCACAGCTTGGCACTCACGGTGATGTGCAGGGATACTGGTTTTGTCTAATAAGAAAATCCCCGATTTTCGGATTAAAAAAAATAACCCCAAATCCACATTTTTCCATGATTAAAATTAAAATAAAACACCACTCTATATATATCTATATATCTATATATAGATATATATAGATACACACACGCACACACACACACACATATATATATATATATGTATGTATGTATGTACACACACACACACACAAAGTAAAAGTTCTGTTATCTGGCATTTTACAAGCCAGCATACTCCACTAACTGGCATGCTGGCTTGTAAGATAAAGTGAAACTGGAAGTGCCCACCATGACACTTCTGGTTTCTCTGAGCCCCCATTGCTCGGGGCAAAGCAGCCTGCACTGCTGAATCCCCATGGCCCAAGGGCATAACAGGCTGTGCGGAGCTGTGCAGGACCCACCTCCCTGTACCGCGGGGCCCACAGGGAGGGGCGGTGATGCCGTGGGAGGGGTGGAGGGATGCCCCAGATGCTGCGTGAGAAGTGGCAGCTGGGGCCGCTCAATTAACCAGCATATTTTGTTATCCAGTAAATTCTGTTATCCAGCATCCCCCAGGAATAACAGAGCTTTTTTTGTGCGTGTGTGTGTGTGCGCGTGTGTGTGTGTGTGCATGCGTGCGTGTGTGCATGCATGCGCGCGCGCGCGCACACACACACAGAGTAGCCCATTACCCATCAAGAATGACAGGGGAGAGGGAGGAGAGCAGGTGGGGATGGAGCTGTGTGCCCCCTACCCAGTCCAGACCCGCTCTCCACTTCCCTCCTGGTCTTGGCAGGAGCAGGGGAGGAACGGCAGGGGGAGGGGAGGAGCAGGCTTGGGGCCAACCCCATGGAGGGTGAGGGAGGAGTAGGCCCAGGCCCAAGTAGTGGGAGGAAGCTCGTTCCTCCTTTCCTCCAAATGCTGCCACATTGGGTTGCATTGGGCTGGGCCCACTGCTCCCCCCTCCACTGCAATGGTGGGCCAGCTTTTCCATCTAATCAGGCTCACTCTCCCACCCCTCATTTGGTCCAGGGCCACTCCTCCCCTCCCCCTGCCAACACCACCACCGCCACGGTGCACCCACTCCTTCCCTACCACATCGGGCCCACTCCTCTCCCCACCACCACTGTGTCAGCCCTGCAGGCAGTGAGGATGGAAGTGGGGAGCTGCCAGCCATGACAGTATCAGCTGCCAGCAGTGCCAGCTCTTTTCTGGGGGGCACACTGAGGCTGGCCAGAAAAGCACTGTTCTTGAAAACCTTCAAAGTGTCCTGACATGGAATGGAATTGTTTTTGTATTTTGAAAAGTTTTGTAGGATGAGGCAGTTCAGATTTCTAGCCTGTCCCCACCTCAAAATCATCAGTATGGTATGATTTCAGGTTTTTCTGTGATGGACTCCCTCATAGTCTTATTTTTAAAGAAGCTATCTGTATGTATACTAATCTAAAATGATCAGTTTGACAACTCTTTCTACGTATGTAGACTACAGATTTTTATGAAAGGAAGAGGTGACCTATACCCCTTTCTCTGAAAGATGTTTTTGGGCGGGGGGGAACTTTGAGTTTAGTGCTTATGAAGTCTATCAATTCGCTGCACTGTGGAATGATGCCCTTTGTTTACAGACACAAGAAACAGCAATTAAAGCTGTCTTGCCAAGCTTGAAAGCACCACTTCTGGGAAGATAAGGTACTTCACTCTTCAACTCTATTCCATCCTTTTCTTCTGCTTTTTGCTAGACTGTAAATTGTGATGATTTCTTTGTACTCTTCTTATTAAAGAATGGACTCACAAGAATACTTAATTTCATGTAAGCCACCAAACAACCATCAGATAGTAAAACTTTCCATCACTACTAATTTTGGATGGATTCAATCCAGGGATTTAGGGGGGAAAAGATCCCTTTCTTACTATAATTCTACTTTACTATTTAATTTGCCTGTTCTTATTAGGAAAGTACATTTTTATTATATGTGTAATCCCGGTGTCCCCAAAATGAGTGTCCTCCCTCACCAACAGAAGGAGAAAGCCAGAAGGGCACACTTGCTGGGATGGAAACTGCAGTCACTTGCAGTTCCCTCCCACCTATCATGTCTCAATAGAGGAGGGACAGAAAGCAATATCTTAATCAAGCACAAAATTTAATGTAGGTATATATATAAGTAATGAACTAAAGTGAGTATTTACAGGTTATAAATACAAATAACTATAACTATAAACACACCCAAATACAAACAGTAAACATAATGGTCCCAAATGATATGAACAGGTAAATACAACAATAAAGAGCACTCTAAAATACAAGGCATACAGTTAACAGTTAATAAACATGCCAAATGCACAGCATATATCAAACAATCAATAAACACTCCAAAATATAAGACACAATAATTCTCTAGTGGTTCCCCTCCTCTAAGCAATCTCTTCCTCCTGCCTCTTTATTGAGGCTAGTTTCCTGAAGTGTCACTCCCCGGTGGGAGACCCATTTCCCTACTGACCCACATGTCCCAAGGAGCCAGGTGGGGCAATGTTCATAAGCTCCCTGGCCTGACTAATGTTTCTCCAAGGGAGAGCTCAGTTCCTGGCCTCAGGGGGGAGGCCTGACTTGCTCACACATCCCAGTGGCTCAATCCTTCTCACAAGGAGTTTCAGGCCTGGGCTACCTCATATGCATGCACTGTACCACTCTGAATGCTGCTCCCCACATTCAGAAACTGCACTGTTCCCAGGGCCCTTTTGGACCCACTGCAGAGAATGGTTCCCAGACCACCTGGCCCCACCATCTTCAGGGCCCTATGCCCTGCAATAACTCACCCCGTGGTAGCACTGGCTCCCGTGCCCGGCCTCACACTGTGATTGGAGACCTGAACCACCTCGCTGCAGCACCCAGGATCTCAGTCCCTTGTGGACCCTCCATGCAGTGACACCTGCACCACAGCTCAGCCTCATGCCAGGGTTTGAGACCCGAACCACCTTGCTGCAGCTCCCAGGGTCCTGGTCCCTTGTGGACTCTTCATGCACTGCCTACCACTTCTGTCCAGTGGTGGGATCTTTTGGGCTCTTCTGGGCAATCAGATACACTTGCCAGGCAGCTTTCCCAGCTCTTCTTGGCCCTGGGACCTCTTCCTTCTTCTTTGTCCCTCACTGACTGGGCCGCATGCTCAGCACACAGCTGCTTATATCCCCTTCTGGAACTCCACCCCTAGATTGAAAATGAGCCAATTAGGGGGGGCTGCAACGGCAGTTCCCAATTAAGTCCACTCCTGCCCCCCACCATGCCCCTTTGGAGTAGAGGGGGAGTGGCCTCACCTCCTGGCTTCTTCCCTGCCTGTCTCTGATTCGTGGGGTTTGCCCCACCAATCCAATTTGCAATCTTCTAAGCCCAGAGAGCTGGGTGAAGCCCGGCAAGCCCACCACATATGTATCAGGTATTATTTCTTTCCTTTGCACAGTATTCCTGCATAGGAGGACCAGTCATCTATACCACTTGTTCATATAATGCTAAGTATTATTTATTTTAACACAGCATGTGCCTGTTCTGCAATGAGAATATAATTGGTGCTAGACAAACTATGCTGATGGCAGGGCTTTGTTTGATTATATATTTTTCACAGGTGCGGAGAATGAAATCCACTCTTTATGACCCATGCAGTCATTGGTTTCCCTGCTGCAGGCTGCCAACCAGCAGTGCCAACTAGTGACAATTAAGATGACACTTTTATTGTTTGTTGTGGGGATTTTATATTTGTTTTGTGAACACTGGTCCACCAGGAGCTGGCTGAGATCGCCAATTAATTTTGCATAAAGCACTGAAGAGCCCTCACATACTCAGAACTTGGATCACCACCAACCTGGTTGAGATTCAAATCAATAACTTGGACCAGAAAGGCTTTTCAGCCCAGTGCCAACCCCCTTCACCATTCAGGATCCCTCAATCCCAAATATTTAAGAAAAAATAAAGCTTATATGAGTAGCAGATACATATGAATTTGTAAAAATGTTCAATTGAGGAGGTCAAGATTTTTCCTCTTTTTTAATATTAATAGAATTCTTAATGCAAAGATAAATCATTATAGTTCAACCAATTCTAGAGTCAAATGCAGATATGACCTATAAATTGTCCACAGAAAAAATTTCCTCCCTGGACTAAAAGCACTGAATTCAGTGAAGCTACTCAGCTGAGTAAGGAGTACAAAATAAAGCTTTAAGTCTACTTATGAAATACTATAGTATATTTCAGAGGGTACTAAGTAGCTTAAGCTGTAATAATTGAATTGCAAATACCTCTAGAATGTTTGATCTACTGTTTGTAAAGACTGAGAATATAGTAGAACCTGAGACTTCACAGAATGCTTATCAACTTAATAAGTATATGAGATAATTAAGGTATGGCAGTTGTAGATGGCTACAAAGAGTCAAAATATTTAAACAGTATTGAAAGTAAAAAAATGTTTTCCTTCTCTAAGTTTGAAATTACCTTGCTATATCTTCCACTGATTTCCATTCACATCACATAATTATAGGAGATTTTACATTTTCAATATGCTCTGTATCCATTAACTAATTAGTAGTGCTGGTTAAAAATAGTCTCCGCTCCAAAAGGTTTACAATTTTTGACCCTGAGCCTGCAAAACTGTATGACTAAAATGTACACATTTGTGTAATTGTATGGAAGCTAATGGAATTGCTCACGTACATAAAGTTGGGTATGTGCTTAAAGCCTTTGCAGGCTATGGGTACGTACAAGTGTTGCATTTAGATTGACCTAACTGAGGTTAGGTTGATCTAAGTGGCCAGGCATGCAGGCATTAACAAGACTTAAATTACCCTAAAAATGGCGTGCATCTCAGGAGGTGAACTAACTTTAGCTCAGCCTGGGTTAACCAAATCTAAAATGAGGTCAAATCACCCAAGTCCAGGAGCTATGCTGTTCCAACCCCCCATCCCACCGCAAACCTAACTGGGTTATTTTTAGTCCCCACCACAAACTACCCACCCTGGACCAGGCAACCCCCCTCCAAACAAACCAATCCTCCTCCAGACCTGCCAAGCTCTGCCCCCCTGGACCCAGTAGCATCCCCAAACACATATCTTCCCCAAATCCTGCCAGCCCCATCCCCCCACCCCAAGTCACTTACCTCTCCCAGGAGCAGTGAATATGTGCACATATGCCTCCTGTTTTAGTTTTAGGCAGCTTAAACTAAGCGTCAAACTAAACTGGGTACTGTGAATTCTTTTTCATACGCTCAGGGATTTTGCACCGAGCTTTGTACAGGCAGAACCCTATGTCTCTGCAGAGTTCTGTTGGTTTGTATGGGGCTTCCTTTGGATGTAGAAATCTACTCATACAGATCTCAATGCAATTTTTAGGGTTAAGCATTGCAATACCGAACTCTTAGGGGCCTTTCAGGTAGATAGCCAACAATCCCAGATCCTATACTGTTTTTTTGGTTTTGTTTTTTAAAAGGTGTTTTTAAATTTTTTTTTCTAGAAAACTGCTCTTGTGACAAAAAATCATCTTCTGATTTCTGTGTGTGTGTGTAAGTGAGGGGTTGGGGGGTGCAAGTGAGCAAAAGAATTGGAATGGAAAAAACTGAGGACTTCCTTTGCAGCTGACCTAGCTTAGGTACCTCACTCCAGAAGATGATTCACAGCAGGGGAACCCAAGAAAATAATATCTGGTTACAATAGGGTGAAATTGAGGTAAAATTTGTATCTGTGCAAAAGGTTCATTCAAAGCCCAGATACTCCTTGACCCCTACTTAAACTATTTTTTCAAAGCTTTTAAGGGGACATGAGTTGTGCATATGACTTGTGTTCACTCTCTGTGGACACATCTATATGTGCCATTAGTGAACAGCAATAAACTGTGGAGTGTATTGCTCCTGGGAAGCTCCCAGGTATGCAGCTTCCATGTGCACCTGGGATGCAGCACACTGAGCCAAGTTATAGCAGTCCCAGCTGGCAGGAGTCTGGGGGGAACAGCCTGCCAGCCCAGGGCAGCTCTGATTGGGCTCAATGTGCTGCAATGGGGCTGGCTGGGGCATGAGGGTGCTTCACTGTGGGGCTAGCTGGCAGGTCAGTATCTACACATGCACTGCAGCAAGGTAGTACTTGTAAATGCAAGTATTATCCTGTTTCCCAGTTTATTCATCTTGTGTGCCCTAATATGGGTACACACATGGACTCTGAGACATTTACTGTGCAGTTATTTAGTCAACTGTGCAGTAAATATCTCATTTAGATGTGCCCTGTATGGGGTAAATTTTACCTGTCAGGATTAATTTTATAATTACAGTACAATATTTGCATCAAACATGACAACTTTTTCAGACATTTTATATCCTGGAAATAACCTGGAGAAACATCCCAAGCTTGCATTACTCCACATGGACTAAAAGAAAAAGAGCAACAGTGTTAAGAATTATGCTCCTGGATCAGAAACAGAATGAATGAATTGTACTGCAATGTGAAGTAAGACAAGTGAGAAGATCCAGAGCAGCAAATGACAATGTACAGGAAGGCTTGCTGAAAGAAAAAGATGACAGATTGATGAAGACAGATCTGGAATGCATGCCAAGGGCTGGAAACCCCATCAGAAAAGACAAAGCAACATTGTGGAGAGAGAGAACTTGGAAAATAATAGAGAACAGCAGGACCGTAGGAAAAAACGAGTGGAGAAGGTGTAAGACATGGGTAGTCCTATGTTCAGCAGTAGGTTGATAGTGGTAAATGTGCTAAAAATATGTTAAATTTGTACTTCTGACGCATTCCTGAGATACTGCCATATTAGACCATGCTGCTTCATACTTAGTTTATGCCACAAATCCCAAGTATGGGGTTCTACGTGATGCACTGTAAAAAGACATAATGGAGCAGAATTGGTTTTTCAATAGATTTTTGTCAATGTGGATAAAATATATTTAATTCAAAGTGTATATTGATTGTCCAGTGAATGACTGCATTTTAATATATCAAACAGAGAAGAAATTATATTACTATAAGAAGTCTGTTGTCCAATTCACCTTACTTTAAACTCAGTTGTAAGCTTAGATCCTAATTGCAGTCTGTACTCATGTATACATATATTGCCTGGATTAGGATTATAAAAATCTGGAGACCTGATCTGATACTGATGGAAATCAATGGAAACTGTCCATTGATTGGACAAGATTTTCAGATCAAGTTTAAAATTCCATAATGGGATTTAGGGGGTTTGGGTTGTAGCCGTGTTGGTCTAAGGACATAGGGAGACAAGGTTCCTTGGGTGAATTTGATATCTTTTATTAGACCAACCCAAATGGTTGGAGAATAGTTATTAAGCAAGCTTTCAGGTTCAAAAACCCTTTGTCAGGCTAAGGAAGCTTCAGCAGCACATCCAAGAAGAGCACACACCAACTGCTGAAGCTTCCTTAGCCTGACAAAGGGTTTTTGAACCTGAAAGCTTGCTTAATAACTATTCTCCAACCATTTGGGTTGGTCCAATAATGGGATTTAAGCATCCTGGAGTCTAACTTTTTTGGAATTTTCTCATCTGTAAAATCTTCCTCTCCTAGGAATACAATACACAATATACAATGTACACAATACATTCAGATACAGAAAAACAGCCAACACTAACACCAAAATTAAAGCAGTCACTTAAGCATCTTTTTACTGATCACACTTGGTCTGATTAGAAAGCATGGTTTAAATCTAGGTTTCCTACAACCCACCAGAATTTCCTAAAGCTATTTTGGATTCTGAAGTGATAAGTTCTTAGTACAAGTAACTGAGGCTAATATTTTTGTTATTTTAAAAGTTGCAAAATCTATTTTAGAATCAAACCCATGCAGATCTAAGGTATTATCTCAGCTTGGAGACATTTCTCAGTAGCATCCTTGAATGGCTATCTGTAAAGCTATACTCATGCTCCTGACCATTATGTGAAGACAGGAACACACAGTGGCTTGCATCAATAGCATTTACTGAAATGTATTCTTATAACAAATGGATTGCTTCTTTCTCAAAATATATTCTTATTGGCACTGATTCAAGAAATCACCTCAAGAGCCATCAAAGAGCCATGGTGGAGCTCATCCTCAAAATGAGAGACTGCTGCCACCACTGCCACTGATTTAAGAAACCATTTCTAAACATAGTTCATTTAAATAATGCTTTAATTCCCATTTATTTCAATGAGACTTAAACAGAAGATCAACATAAATATATGCATGTACTTTCCTAGATAAGAACATTAAGTTTGTACCATTTTAAGGGGCCTTCTTTTGCCCTTCATGCTGAAGTACAAATTTCAAATTATGGAGTAAACAATCAAAATATCATTTTGTGAAAGAGAAAAGTAGAGAGGATGCATGTTGTAAATTAGCTGCCTACACAAAAATACGAAACATAGCGTATTTGCAAAATCGGATCTAAAATGGAAACCTTTAGCCCCAGTGAGACAAAACTAAAAGCTTTAAAAACTCACTAAAGCAGGTTATGTAAAACATAAAAAATGTTGTCAATGAAGCCTTTAAAATTATTCTAAGTAAGGTCCCACAGTAAAAGCTTAAAAGGCACAGGACTCCAAACACAAATGATAGCAAATAATATTTTAAAGTACAGAGTGAACAGTTTTAACTGGTTCCTTCATTTATAGAAGGTAAGAAGTAAAAATAATGAAGAAGCACAAGACAGCTAACACATCCTTCCACTCCCAGGCCCCATTGATACAGAGATTTAACTTGAAGTATGATGCGTAAACTTTGATATCTCTTCATGGGTTTGTTAACTCTGACACAACTTTGCTATATTCTGCATACTATATATGTATAGTTCTAAGGGTAATTCTCACATTAAAATTAGAAGAAGAAAAAAGTATGGCATACACATATAATACATCCCTGAATTATTTTACTTCAATAATAAAGCACAGTAAAAAGGCAAAAAATAAATAAATAAATAAAAGCTTGCAGTTGCTTTCCTCTGCTCTTTGCCTAAAGGAACCAAATTGTAGAGTTTGTTTCTTATATGGAAGTTCATTCATTTGAATGGAAATGCACTTTTCCACTCCTCTTGTTTTAGAAAAACAGGCAGTGTACACAGGTCCATGGACAAAATTTGATCTTTGTCAAATTGTTTTTAGAAACACAGATGCTATGGAGAAAAAAAGCAATCTGCCTTCAATTTAAACTATAGGATATGTTCTTAACAAGCCTTCTGTTTTAAAAGCAAATAGGAAAATTGGTAGTTGAAACTTCTTACTGCTTACTGTATTATTTAATTTAATTTAAGATGAAAACAGAGAGGTTAATGTATTACTTATTAACAATCTTTTCCGGGACTCATTAATGACCTCACAATGAATGAAATTACAAATTACACAACAAAAATTAACACATTGCTCTCTACTACTGTCCTAGCACCGTGAAATGCCATGTAACAAGTACCTTTGTGATTATGTTCTGGCTTTTTGATATAAAAGAAAGAAAAACATATGAAACCCTTTGTTCTTTCATTTTTCCCTCACACAAATGCATGCACACACATTATTGTTAAGAGTACAGACTGTCCTGTGCAGAATGTTACCTTATTAGCTAAAGATCTTTCTACAGCAATGCACCATGGCTCAAGCAAAGGTTACATCTGAAAGTCACTGGACAGCTATACCATGAGACAGACTAACAGGAAATTGAAAGGCAATTGTGAATACTGTGCTCCAACTAAATGCCAATTTAGAAACTAAATATAACTCCTGGATTCTGTTTGCACTTTTTAAATTACATTCCAAAGTGTGACAGGCAAGCAAAAACATGGTAAATTTATTCTCCCATGTATTTTTTTGGTTTAGGTAAGTCAGGCTGCAAATGGATATACCCTTTTAAAATAGCAGAAGAAAATTAAAATTAAATAACAACATTTCTAATGACCAAATTATTGTTCCATTTCAAGTAAAAGAATCGTGGCATAGTTGCACTGAAGACAGTAGATTTACTCCACATGAACAGCAGTTTTTAAATTAGAACAGAATTGGGCCCAATTAAAATACACCTTTTTAAAACATCATCAAGAGGAGTAACAAATCTGCTGATACACGTAACTATGCTGTCTTTTGTCTTGATCTGTGATCTTTGATCTTGTATCCATGTCATTTTCTATTTTTCCCAGGTAATTGGATATCTACACACACCAAAGTATGGAAAATCTGTGTAAAGCCAGAATACATACCCAGCAAATTTAAGTGTGGGATTGATTTCCATATCACAAGGGGTGCCTGCTCCAGACTTTACATTCAAGTTCATGACTATCTGAGCCCTTATCTACTTGGCAGCAGCCTAGATTTAGGCATCAATTGATGGAATAGCACTAATTCTCATTTTTAAGTATCGACATAAGTCAGGTTTGAACTAAGAAAGCTAGCTAGGTTTTACCTTCAACTTTTCCTTTGTTCATGCCTTTGTGACAAGGTATTTAACAGAATTTGCAGATTTGTTGAAATCTGGCATGGCCACTCTGTTAGCACTTCTGCTACAGCTTTCAACTTGTGACCTTAGCACCCACACCACCCCAGCCTCTTACCTTGAACTTAATTGACATGAAGCGCAGAGTTTTGCCACAGAGAGATTAGATCCCCCACTCAGCTTCTATTTTGTCAGTCTAAGTAAGGAGTGTCAAAGTTGTTGGGTCCTGCAAGCTGTGTGTGTGCTACAGGGCTTCTCATGGGCCAGCTCCAAAACATAGGGCTTCTCATGAAACAGCTCCAGACTGCACTAGCCAGTCAACCTATGAGCAACTTTGGTGATGCTACAGCTGTTGTTCCAGTGTGGGTCTGGAACGCAGGGAGTTAATGATGCTATTGATCATTTCCACCACCTCCCCTTTTCCCCTGCCACCAATCTTAATTGCCCAGGGCAACTAAAAGTTCTAATTTCCATGGCTGATGGAGGGGGCAGGTGTGAATCTAGAGGGCTTGCAGTGGAGTGACTGTATCACCCTTTCTGACCATGTGGCAGAAGCAGCAGATGGGAACTTTTTTAAGCCCCCAAAGGTAAGAATTCCCCCCTCTCCATTTCCCTTCATGCTCAAAGGCACATTCTCTCCCCTCCCCGGTCCTTCCCTTCCCATTCCTCTCTCCCCTGCCTGCTGCTGCTGTTTCCCCATTGTCCTGGGGGTAATGGAAGCTCCTGTCCTGATCCAGTAGGGCTCTGCAGAGGTCACACACAGCCCAAGACAGCAGAAGCACTGGTGGTGGCAGGCGGGCAGGATCCCTCTCCCTGCTTGGTTTTCCAGGGATTCTCCACTAGCCTGGGAGCAGAAATAGGGAAGGGGAACCTGCTACCTGTCACCACTGCCACTTAGCCCAGTACCCGCCCCCCCTCCCCAGCCTGGCTAGAGAAGTTCTGAAGCTCCCCTTACCCCCTGGGACACTGGGGACTGTAGCAGTGGCCGGTGAGCATAGGGGGAGAGGACAGGAGTGGAGAAGGAAGCAGGGAAGAGAGGAAGTTACATGCCTCTGAGCAGGAGGGAAATGGGGTGGGGGAAAATTCTTACATGCTGGGAAAACAATTTTAAAGTCCCCAACTGCTGTCTCCATGGTGCAGTCAGCCTGCCCCAGCAGGGTGGGAATGCTGGGAATGAGATATGTAGCCACCCCTGCAGCTCTGCTTGCTGCTCCCACACCCTCCTTTGCAAAATCCTGGAACAACTTTTCGGGGGTGAGGAGGAGAGGCTTTAATTCCCTGGGTTCTGAATCCATACTAGAACAGCAGGGATTAATGCCACCATGGCAGGGGCATTAATAGCACCACAGGCTGGATGATCCATCTCCTTAGTCTAGATGGAGCCCATAGGCTATATTGCCCAACACACCTAATCTAAGCTAATGCAACCAGGCCTGGGTGTGTGACTGTATTTCCCCTTTTCAGGCATGGGGATCTGGGGCTGAAGTTCAATACACTGATTTAGCCTTAATCAGTTAAGTCTGATACTACATCCATCCAGGTTTATCTTAAACCGGTTTCAGCTGTTTTGAAAGTGGTTTATGTGCACTGAACTTCTGTTGTGTTACAGATTTAAACTCGTTTCTGGTCATTTATATTGGTCTATGTGTAATTCCTGTCCCTAGCCATGGTGTTATATACTGTTATGTATGTGGTATGCAATCCTGCCAGTAGGTGGTGTAATTCCATACTGTATTTATCTCCTGTTGTTGACTGCTATTTTGTTTGAAAAACATTTAGTTAAGCTTTTTATTTGTTCAATAAAGATGGTTGTCCTGTTGCTCACTGTCTGATCTCACTGGCACAAATAACCTATGTAATACACAAAACATAGTTTTCTTATTCTTTCAATTGCAAGCCTCATACACCCCTAGAGCTTCATCCTATTTTTTCCTATAGAACCATATGACTCATATTTTTTTTCCCTGGGGGAAATCTTTCAGCACCTCTGGAGGCAGACCCTTTCACGTCAGGGGTGTATAGCTCTCCATTATCTCGAAGAGGAGCCTTAGCACAACAGAAAATGCCTCTATCTGTCACAATCCAGCTTGATCCTGATTGTCTAGTGGGGAGACAACTGCCTGAAACAACGTATCTAAGAGACAGGAGCATTAATTTCAGTGTAAAGTAAACTCCTCCTCCACAAATACATGCATAATCCGTGGCTCTGAAAGTATTTAACAACTTTTCCATTTGGTCTCTAATAGTGTTATTGAAATTCTAACTTCCTAATTAATATTTCTCAACTCAGTCTCTCTGGTTGTTTTCAGCTCAACTGGCATGTAATAATTATCAGCCTCTTTTGGTTTCTTTGGTAATTTTGGCAACAAAACTTTACACAGGCTAAGGATGTATTAAAATCTTTTTGAAATATCATCCTGCCCTTTCCCTCCTTCTCCCAGCTCCTGGTGTGCTGGAGCAGGTGGGGCACAAATGAAATAGTAGAGACACTCTGGCCAGCAGCCAAATCATCTGCCTGAAGGACCAAGCCTCCATTTGTTCCAGTGCATGCTTTTTTTTCTTGGTTTTCATTAATTGTTTTTTGGTTTTTTGCTAATGGGAAATCCTGGTAGCAAATTTTGCCCTGCACTGCAAATTTGCAGCACAGGGCACATTTTATCCCACAAAGAGGTTTGCAGCATCACAAACCCCACATGCCTGCATGTCTGGACTCAGCCCTTGAGTTGTGACCAGAGCCAATGGATGAAAATTAGCTTCCTGAAATATGAGTAACATCGATAATTCTTCTTCTAAATATTTGTCTAGCACATCTATATGTTAGAAAGGATTTGGGATTTTGGTGTTTGTAATTTGGTTGATACTGGCATAAAGTTAGTCATCATCAACAGGAATCCTGGTTTTCTCTGATATATCTCCCAGTCCACACACATTTTTGGTTATAACCCCCCCTCTCCCCCCCGCCGCCCCCGCCTCCCAGAATCCACATTTTTCCATGATTAAAATGAAATGCCACTTGGAGGGGTTATCAGAGAAGAATAGGATCTCTGGTGATCATCAAGTTTCTCCCAAGTGTATTCTCTCAGTTCCCTAGAGAAAAGTGTTCTTTTGCTGGTGGAGAACATCTCTATTTTAGGCCTGATTTAGAACCCACTGACGTAAATGGAAACTGTAGATTTTGGATTTTATTCTTTGTATATTCATACCAGGCTAAAGAAACAAATTTCTGTTCATTCTCTATGCCTATCTGCTTTGATATTATTGGGATTGTTCACATGGTGAAACAAACATATATTACTTAATATTTTCCTTCATCCTAATACAATTGATTTCTAGTCTGACACAGGTAAACTGGATATTATCTAAATGAACCTGTCTCTCAAATGACAACCCTGGTGAATTCTTGGCCCTAATGAAGTCCATTTTACACTTTTTGTATGGAGCAAATCTGTTTTTGCAGTATCATTGTGCTGACACAAGTCTTTTCTAAATCCTTATTGTTTCCAAAGAGTTATAGTAATATAAGAATTAGTGCCACTGGGTCCAGTCTCCTGCATTTGCAAAAAGCCATTTTCCCAAGGATTCCACAAAATCACCAACTCAAAGCTTCACAGGCAATGCACAAACCAAGAAATAGCAAGAACTTCCTGAAGCATGCCATAGGTAAAAGCCTGGGAGATGAGAACACTGTAAATGCCCTGACATTGAAATGACAGAGAAGTAATTGGATAATAACACCAAAGTGAAAGAGCTAGTTCTGAGAGATTTCCTTTTTTGTAGATGATGCAGCCTGGGTTGCCCACAGTGAATCTTCCCTGCAGAATCTCTTCCCTGCAACCTATTTGTCTTCTGTATCTGCCATATTTTGTCTTTAAAACTGTAAGGTTATTGGGGGCAGGAAAGACATGTTTGTATAGTTTGTGCACCATAGACCTATACAATTAAAGGCCTTAAGACAATATTAAAATTTTCAAGTACATTGGAAGCAAGAAGAGGGCACCAAGCAATGTAGGCCCCCTGCAAGATGCAAACGGTAATCTTGTGGCTACTCCACACAAGAATGCTGATATTTTTAACAGTTTCTTTGCCTCTATTTTCTTGAACAGGGACCACAATATACCACCTACCAGACGGAGGGACAATCTTGGGGATAGCTCTGTCAGGCCTTCAGTCAGCGCAGATGTAGTTAGGGATCTTTTGGAAGGGCTAGACATTTTTAAATCTGCAGGTCCAGATGCCCTCCACCCAAGGGTGTTGAGGGAGCTGGCAGGGGTCATTGCAGAGCCCTTGGCCCAGCTGTGTGAGCATTCATGGTCATCTGGCCAGGTGCCAGGGGATTGGAAACTGGCTAATGTGGTCCCTATTTTTAAGAAGGGGAAGAAGGAGGACCCAAGTAATTATAGGCCTGTAAGCTTCACCTCAGTACTCGGGAAGGTCTTGGAGAGAATCATCAAGGAGCACATTTGTGGGGGCCTGCAGGGGAGATCATGCTCAGGGGCAATCAGCATGGTTTCATCAAAGGCAGGTCCTGCCTGACCAACCTGATTGCCTTTTATGACCAAGTAACTAAATGCTTGGACGATGGTGTCGCCATGGACGTAGTCTTTCTAGACTTTAAGAATGCCTTTGACACTGTCTCCACCCCATCCTCATCAATAAATTAAGCAAATGTGGCATTGATGCCTACACAGTTGGATGGGTAAAAAATTGGCTGATGGGGGAGCACCCAGAGAGTAGTGGTGGACGGGTTGTACTCAACCTGGCGAGATGTGAGCAGTGGGGTACCCCAGGGCTCGGTCCTTGGGCCCACACTGTTTAACAACTTCATCAGCAACTTGGACGAGGGGGTGGAAAGCACGCTGTCCAAGTTTGCTGATGACA
>NW_005842086.1:234070-245178 GCF_000455745.1 Alligator sinensis | reverse complement strand
GGGGGTCAGGCTAGATGATCTGTTCAGGTCCCTCCTGACCCTAGCAACTATGAAACTATGAAATAATAAGAAGCTTTTTTACTATTATTATTTTGCTGTATGGCACTAAGCAGTTTGGAAACGTATAATTTAATAGCACTGAAGGAATTTTGAGTGTCCACACAGTTGTTCAAGAACTAAGGAATGTTCATCATCTCAGTACATATTTTGATTCGTAAGTTCAAAGAAGAAAATCATTAACAAAGAAAAGTATTACATTTCTGATGGAGATTGTGACAGGACCTCGGTAAGAACATGGGTTCAACCATTTTTATGTCATAATAATTCCTTTCTAGCTATTCAATAGTAAGCTATTCAGTAATAGAATGCAGGATAAAGACACATTTCAAGTAACCTGAGTGACTGCTGAATTTATATTTAGATTTTTATAATGAGTATTTTCCTGTAATGAAGGCAAAATATGCCTTCAAAGTAAACTAATAGAAATTAATAAAAAACAAACATGTTACTTTTTACACAGGAGTTATCATAGTTTGTTATAATGACATACCATAAAATAAAGAGAATGTAATATTTGAAAGTGTATTAAAAGATTCCAATTTTTTTTCTGAACCAATGATAATTTCCAAATATTTGACTGTAATAAATAATGACTGAAGGCATCTTATTTTACATTCTGTTCTCCTAGTCAGTCAAGATTCAAAATCACAGCAGTGTATTTTAGTTTCATTTTCTAAAATATGCCAGACACAGACACTGCCTTATGATCTTCCACAAGGAACCCCTGCTGCTGGGACAATGGTCACAATGCCAACTTGTCACTGTGAAGGAAGTGACAGCATCACACAACAGCATTGTGCTGTTAGCAGAGGTCAACAAATATGATCTGCGTTAGGAAGGAAGTGAAGCTTCATTTGTTTCTTTCAAATTAAAACAAATGCATGGTACAGAAATAAGATCACTCTTTACCATATGGATTACAAAGTCTTTTTTCCTTTATAAAAAAATAATGTATAACAATATTTAGACATTTTTTACACAGAACATATGCTAACATTTATTCAAAATTATTTGTCTTAAGGAACAAAGCTGCAGGAAAGATGCATGCAATTTAGAAATTGCAATTGTACTTCTTGTACCCAGTATTACAACAAAATAGGCTTATGTCTGTGTATTTTTATTAGGTGATTTAATCATTTGACTTTATGTAACTAAGCCCATATTTTTCCTTTTATAACCCCATAAATCCTAACTATGCTAAATTGTGACAGCAGTACAGCGAGATACATTTGCAAAATAATTAAATGGTGTCATTAAAAGATGATTTTTTAAATGGTGATCAGTAGAAAGTAGAAACTGCCCAGGAGCTGGTTATTTTTTCCTCTTATAGGTTTTTAAGCTACACATGTGATTTGTCTAGCTTCAGTTCAAATTAATTTTCTTTTCCAGAAATGTTATCCCAACTACACATGCCAATGCGAAGACAACTAGAATCCTGTTATTGATTTTTTTTATATAACATTGGAAGATACTACATCTTTTCATTTAACTTATATTCTATGTAGCCCTTTTCTTTTGTTGTTTCTTTTCTACCAATCATTGTCCTATAAGAAGAATAGCAGTTATGATTTTCTTTTTCGTGTGAAGATGTCAAAGTACTTTCCAATGTCAAATAAATATCAAAATAATTATGGTTGACATTAGTATGCCCATTTTATTGATATGAAAGCTGAGGTATAGTGATTAAGAGTTTGACTTTCATACAATACATATAAAGCAGGAAAGGATCAAAAGGCACCATGAGGTTAAAAAAGGGAGGATTTACCATGACTCAACAGCTCCCTGATAACTGAAGGCATACATGTTCTTTCCCCATAGCAGTATTAAAAGAAAGACAAAATCCATACTCAGTTTGAAAGCTTATGTTGTTTAAGCAGCTTTATACCATTATTGGGCACCATGGGTTCATTTACACATGTGCTTTATTGTGGAGTAAACTAGTTAGCTCTGCAGTAAAGCATCACAGAACGTGTCTACACATGCTCTGGACTGCACAGTTGTTACTGTTACTGTGCAGTCATTAAATGGCTGCTCAGCAATGGGCATTACTGTGCAGTCCCATCACCACACACTTATTTTTAACTGCTACTGCACAGTAGCATCACCGAAACAGTTTGTGCCTGGCGATGCTATATCTCCATAGCAATGAGCTATGGTATACTAGCTTATTGCTAAGGTGACATAGCATCTCACGTAGATGAACCCATAGTCTACACATGCACCGGTATTAGGGTGCAGTTAATTAATTAATTCTGCTGTAGGATAGTACTGCTGAGGACAGTACTACCTTATGGCAAAGTACTTAACGGCACCAAAACACACGTGTAGTCAGTGACCAGGGATATAAATTGTACCCAGTCACCCTGGCCAGTCAGGGGCTTCTTCCACCCCAGCTCAAATTGCTGTCAACCCAGGCTCATGTATAGATGCTGTGCCCAGATGCAGTTTACTCCAGCATGAACTGCTCTGGAGTTTATTGAGTCGCATTAATGGCACATGTAGATGCACCCTGTATGATCATCTTTTAGTCAAAAAATTACAACAGCTAGAAGAATTGGTTCTATTATCTAGTCATCTGCACAACACATTCTACAACACATTTTAATTTACAGACATCTCAGTCATTGGCTATCCAACCCTATATATATTGGTGGCAGTTCATTTTGATCATGGAAAAATGTGGATTTGGGGTTTTTTAAATCTGAAAATTGGGGATTTTTTTTATC
This sequence comes from Alligator sinensis, assembly GCF_000455745.1. Classification (NCBI taxonomy): domain Eukaryota; kingdom Metazoa; phylum Chordata; order Crocodylia; family Alligatoridae; genus Alligator; species Alligator sinensis. Next base: position 242,392 of record NW_005842086.1, on the reverse strand, counting down.
AGAGAAAACTACGATCCCTGCTGATTAGCTACTATTCCCCCAGTCAGCTTATGTTTTAATATAGAATTTGTTTCATTGCCCTCTCTAGTAGGATTTTAGACAGCAAGATTCTAATGATACAGATCCATACCCTTTTTTTGGGTGCTTGTTCATTTGAGTTCTGGAAGACCTGGTAGTGTTCAGCCACCATATTTCTGATTTTATTCTCTTTCAGAATTTTTAATCAATTGTTTAAAATTCAGTATCCAAGTTCCCATCTTTCTATCAATTGTTAAAGCTACTCCACAGCAGTATTTCATTTTTTAGGGTGGTTTTAATGATTATCTTTAAACTATTTTAAATCTGTGGAATGTTAGGTCATCTTAAAGTTAGGACAGTTTTAGAGAAATGATAGACTCTTGGACTTGCACGATTGTAACTTACCACTAGAGTGCCTGGTGAACAGGAGCATGGACAGGAACCAGGACTCTCTCCCTTCTCTGGGGTGGGAGAGGAAGAAGTGGGGTGGCATGTAGTTCAGAGGCAAAAAAGACCAATGTGCAGGCTGTGTCCTTCTTCCACCCTCCCTCCCTCCTTCCCTCCCTCCCTCCACAGGGGGCCAAGCCAGAGCTGCCGGTATCAGGAGAGGAATCCTGAAAAGCTGTATGAAGTATGTGTGGAGAGGAAGAAGGAGAAGTAAAGCAAAAGAATTAAAAAAAAAGAATTAAAAAAAAATTACAGAACCAGAATCTGGTATGTGTCTCAATGAATTGGGATTGGGTCAGGAAGGGAGTTAGGTTAGGGATGGAAGAGGTAGATTAACCGATACGTGAACTTTCTCCTTGGCAAATGAAAGAAAACAAAACTGATTTTCTTGAAAACACAAACAAGGCCAAACATCCAACTATCCTTATTTCTGTCTACTTTCACAATCTTCCTGATCATATATAAGCAGCAATTAGGGCAGTTTCTTAGAATTCACCTCTATATCCTTGCTTTCATTCAACATTGCCTCAGGTTTGATATCCAAATCCTTAGCTTGTTCAGATGTGATGCAAATGACAAATACTTCATCATTATTCCAGAAGAGTTCATAGATTTCATAGATTTCATAGATGTTAGGGCTGCAAGGGACCTCAAAGATCATCAAGTTCAGCCCCCTGTCCCAGGGGCAGGAAGTCAGCTGGGGTCATAGGATCCCAGCAAAATAAGCATTCAAACATTTCTTGAATGAGTCCAGAGTAAGTGCTTGCACCACTTCTGGAGGTAGTCTATTCCAGGTCTTGGGGGTTCAGACAGTAAAGAAACTTTTTCTTATGTCCAGCCTAAAATGGTCTTGGAGGAGTTTATGACCATTGGTCCTTATTTTTCCTTGGGGCGCTCTGGTGAACAGATGTTCTCCCGGATCCTGATGCACATCCCTTATATACCTATAAGCAGCCACTAGGTCCCCCCTGAGCCTGCACTTTAACAGGATGAAGAGTGCCATGGCTCTCAGCCTTTCATCATAAGGCCTATTCTCTTCCCCTTTGACCATGCACGTGGCTCTCTTCTGGACTCTCTCAAGCTTCTCCACATCCTTCTTGAATTGCAGAGCCCAGAATTGAATGCAGTACTCCAGCTGCAGCCTCACCAAGGCCGATTACAGTGGGAGGATGACATCCTGAGATTTACTTAAGAAGCATCTATGGATGCAAGTCAGAGTTTTGTTTGCTTTACCAGCTGTGACATTGCATTGGTGGCTCGTGTTCATCTTGTGGTCAATCAAGACCCCTGAGTCTCTTTCAGCTGTGGTGCTAGAGAGCGTAGCACTGCCAAGCCTATAAGCATGCTGTGGGGTTTTTTTACCAAGGTGGAACACCTTGCATTAATCAGTATTGAACATCATCAGGTTTGTATCCACCCACTTACTAAGCTTATCCAAGTCCACCTGGATCACTAGCCTCTCCTCAGGTGTGGACGCTGTGCCTGAAAATTTAGTGTCATCGGCAAAACTTGGCCACTGCACTTCTGACACTAAATTGCTCTAAGCAGTAGCCTCATTCCCAAAAGAATTAGTTCATTAGCAACAAAGTCACCTATCATGGGTTTGTAATTACATATTTGGGCTGAGCAGGAAACAAGAACAGAGAGGGGACTGAAAAATTATAAAAGGGCAGGAGCTGTTTTACTCTGGGAGCCTTTTTCACTGATTTGTTATTGTCAGTCCCTCAATACAAGACAACTGTCTTCCAGTAAATAGCGAAGTCATCAATGAGTCTGGAGATGACTGCTTGGACCAACTCCAGTGGAAGGCTATTCCAAACCTTGGGGGCTCAGACAGTAAACAAGTTCTTCCTTATGTCCAGCCTGAAACGGTCACGGAGGAGTTTGTGTACATTCAATCTTGTCATCCCTTGGGGTGCTCTGGTGAACAGATGTTCCCCCAGATCCTGGTGAGCACCCCTGATAAACTTATAGGTGACCACCAGATCACCCCTGAGCCTGCACCTTTCCAGACTGAAGAGTCCCAGGGCTCTCAGCCTCTCATCATAAGGTCTGTTTTCCTGACCTCTGATCATGCACGTGGCTCTCCTCTGGACTCTCTCAAGCTTCTCCACATCCTTTTTGAATTGTGGAGCCCAAAACTGGATGCACTACTCCAGTTGCGGCCTCACCAAAGCCAAATAAACTGGGAGAATGACATCCTGGGATTTGCCTGAGAAGTATCTACGGATGCAAGCCAGCATTTTGCTCACTTTACTAGCTGCAGCATCACATTGAAGGCTCATGTTCATCTTGTGGTCAGTCATGATCCCAAGGTCCCTTTCATTCATAGTGCTAGCCAGTGTAGCACTGCCAAGCCTATAAGCATGCTGCAGGTTTTTCTTCCCAAGGTGGAGAACCTTCCATTTTTCATCGTTAAATACCATCAGGTTCTCGTCCGCCCATTTCCTGAGCCTGTCAAGGTCAGCCTGGATCACCCTCCTGTCCTCAAGTGTGGATGCTTTACTCAAAGTTTGGTGTTGTCAGTGAACTTGAGTAGTCTAGTTCTGACACCAATGTCCACATAATTAATGAAGATGATGAATAGAATAGGCCCAAGGACAGAGCTTTGAGGGACCCCACTGGTCACAGCACACCGCAACGATTGACTTCCATCAACCACCACCCTCTGGGTCTGACTATGGAGCCAATTCCCCAGCCAGCAGATTGTGGTGGACCCAAGGCCACAATTGGCACCTTTCACCAAGAGGTGATCATAGGATACCAGATCAAAGGCTATTTTAAAGCCAAGATATATGCCATCAATCTCTTCTCCCTTGTCCATGTCATAGGTCACCTGGTCATAAAAAGAAATAAGATTGGTCAAACAAGACCTACCTGCAACAAACCCGTGCTGGCTATCCCTCAGGATTTTGCCATTGGCCAGTCTGTTGAGAATGGTCTCTTTGATAATCTTTTCTAGGATCTTCCCTGGGATAGAGGTCAGGCTGATGGGCCTGTTGTTTGCTGGATCCACTTTCCTCCCTTTCTTGAAGATAGGTACCTCATTGGCCTTCTTCCAATCTTTGGGCACTTCACCAGGGCGCCAGGAGTTCTCGAAGATCCATGCCAGGGGCTGAGCTATGATGCTGGCCAGCTCCTTGAGTACCCTGGAGTGTAAACTGTCAGGGCTGGCTGACTTGAAGGTGTCTAGCCTCTCAAGGTGTTCCTTCACAAGGTCAGCATTGATGGAGGGTAAGGAATCTCCCTCACCCAGGCCTTCCTGTCCTGTAATGGGCAGGGATGTCACTTGAAACTGGTGAAAAACCAATGCAAATACCCATTTAGCAAGTTGGCTTTTTCCTGGGCGTCCGTTGTCAGTTGTCCCATCTGGTTTAGCAGGGATCCAATGTTGTGCTTGCTTTTCCTCCGGCTCCCCCATATCTAAAAAAGGACTTTTTATTGTCCTTGATACTTGTAGCCAGTTGGAGTTCAGTCGCAGCCTTGGCTTTCCTGGTTCACTCCTTGGAGGTAGATCCCATCCTCCATCCTTTGTAGGCCTTTCTTTTTAGACACAGCAGGTCCAATAGTTCCCTGAAGAGCCAAGGGTGCTGCTGTGCCCTTTTGCTGCCTTTCATCTGAGATGGGATAGACTTTCCTTGTGCATCCAGGATCACTCCCTTAAGGAGCAACCACTCATCCTGAAATCCCATCCCCTTTGGGTCATGGTCCCTTAGGGCCTCACTGACAAGCTTCCTGAGCTTGTCAAAGTCAGCTTTCCTAAAGTTGAGGACTTCTGTATTGCTGACTGACTTGCCAGCTTTATGGCGGATGGTGAAGGTGATCAGCTCGTGACCACTGTCACCCAGCTTCCCTTCGATGGTTAGGTCACTGATAAGGACATCCCCCATTGCCAGTACCAGGTCAAGCTGTAGCAAAACCCCCAGTTTTTCTTTTTCAATACATACATACATACATATATATATATTATATATATTATATATGATAGATATGTATTCCCTTCCCTTCCCCAATTATTTCTGACTTTTCTTTCTCTCCCTCTCTATTCCCTATTGAAAAGCATAAGCAAGCTCAGACTTAGGATAAGCATTAACATTTTTATTTTGGTAGCAAGTTTTTGGTTTTGGATATCCACTTTTTATATTGTATTATTATTAGGTTTGTATTGATTCTTACTGTTGTATATTGTATTATTATCATTTTCATATTGATTTTTATTGCTTCATATGGATATTGTATGGTTTAGGCCTGTGTTTGTAAATGAGCCAAAGTCATGTCAAATTTCCATTTTATATGTCAAGTCTCCATCTTGTGTCCTCTGCCTGGGCATCCCATGTTGCAACTGTATGAGTCATGTACCCCTCCCATGTAAATTGGTTCCCGGATGAATAAGAGTGATTGGGGATGATTGAAATACAATGGTAGCAGGCCTCTACTGAATGGCCTGTAATGACTGGGCCATCACCTCACATCGATTCATCCAGGAACCACAGAATTCGCCCAGGAACAGACACAAAAACCCAGCATTTGAAAGACAAAAGACCCTGCAGAACCAGCAACTCTACCTTTGTACCCCACCATTACACACACCCAAAACTGCACATCTACGCATGAAGCACACATGCTCAGTACACCAGGGGCTGACCCTTGCCTGGGCATGCCTCCTGTCACTAGGGTCACACAGGGTATGACCCTATAAGAAGGGGCAGTGAAGACAGACCCAGTGGGACACCCTCTCCATCTGGACCAGTACCATGCCACACCACCTATCCACCCAGAGACCCTGCTGGTGACCCCCCTCTGGAGAACACCTACTGGACAAGGACCCCTTTCCTGGCTAGGTAGCTATCAGCCCCCACCCCCTCTGCAACCAAGGACTTGGACTCTGCTTCTCTTCCCTACCTGGATTCCAGCCCTTCTACTGAGTCTCTTTCTCCTCCTGCCTTTGTGAGTGCGTCTGTGTGTCTGTGCATGTGTGTGTGTGTGTGTGAACTGATAACTTCATGGGGCTGTGTAGTGTGTTGTCTGTGTAATAAAACTGTTAGTTGGACCCCTAAGTTGGGTTTTCTTTGCTATGGTTTTTCCCTGCTCCAATCTCTGCTCCTGTCCCCTCTAACTTCTGTCTCATTTCTCCCTCTCCTGCTTCTGGCTCACTGCCACCTTTCAGTCTCTCCTGCCACTTTTCCTGTGATTTTCTGCTCTCCCCCTGCTCCTACTGCCTTTTCCCTGTGACTTTCTGCTGCCTTTCTCTGCTTTCCTGCTGCCCTGCTGCTTTTCAGTCTCTCTTGCCACTTTTCCTGTGATTTTCTGCTGTCCGTCTCTCTGTTTTCAGGCTTCCCCTGCACCTTCTGTAGTCATGCTCCCCTCCACAGCTTTCCAGCTCCTCATGGCTGTCCTGCAGTTTTCTTCAGCAGCTGGAGCTTTTCTCCAGTTCCCAGCATCTACTGACACTCCCTGCAACTTCTCTAGCTGCCCCAGAGCCATCCTCTGGCTCCCCACACCCAGAGCCCCTCTTTAACACTCACACTTTCCCTTAGTCCCATTTTCCCTCTCCCTACCTACCTTTTCAGCTCCCCCATAGCTCTGGCTCCAGTCCCAGCCTCTGTGCCGGCATCACTCCCCTGATCTGCAGGCTTTGGGCATTGGCTTTTAATCAATTAATCTAAAGTTACCCCTTAACCTCAGTTCTTCAGCCCAGGCCCCTCTAGTCTACTGGTTCTAATCCCGGTCCTGGTGATTTTCACTCCCAGCAACTTTCACTCCCTACATTTCTACTTTCTTACCTTAACCTTTCCCCAGGTATCCCAAGTACACCAAGCACATACATACATACATACACATCACAACACCCAACTTAGGAACTCACCTGTGTGTATGTGTAGGTGGGTGGTATGTGTGTGAATTAGCTAATATGCATATATATACATATATAGATATCATTGTGTGTGTGTGTGGTATATGAATTAGTAATCCACATATGTGTATTGGATGTGCAGGTCTTGGTAACTGATTCTGTCTAAATATGGTGTGTGTAGTGTGTATGGGTTTAAACTGGTGATAGGTGTGCATGAACCTAGACTGGTTATTTTGAACATGTGTGCATCTGAGTTGCTAGTGTGAGTGTATATGCCTAGTAGGGGTGTATGCATCTAGTGAGTGTATGTGTGCTTAATTGATTTTTATGTGTGCATGTGCAATTGTACATCATGCCCTCCTGTCTAATATTGAGATCCTGAGCATTGGCCTGACCCCTTAGGGCAGCAAAGCAGTACTTTGCCTCTCGTTGGCCTGTAGACTTCTTGCATGCTTATCCATGCATGTGAGAAAGCTTTGCGACCATTCAGATTTGGCCAGGTGCTCTTCCCACAAGATGTCTTGGTAGTTGAAGTCTCACATGACAACCATGGACCAGGAGTGCGCAGCCTCAGCCAATTCCCTGGTGAACTCCTGGTCAAGCTCTTGATCCTGGGTAGGATGTCTGTAGTAGACTCCCGCCATTGTGTCCCCTGTGCTGTGTTCCCCATGGATTTTAACCCACAGGGTCTCCAGTCATTCACCCTGGATGCCAATGTCAGCTTGCAGGGACGCATAGCTTTCCTTGACAAAGAAAGCTACGCCCCTGCCCCTTTTGTCCACTTGATCTCTCCTGTAGAAAGTATAGTCATCTATACCTATGGCCCAGTCATGGGTGGAGTCCCACCAGGTCCCCATTATCTCTATGACATTGTAATTATTTGTGTTAATCAGGAGGACAAGTTCCTCCTGTTTATTCCCCAAGCTCCTGGCATTTGTGTACAGGAAGGCAAGTGTCCCTTTGGGAGCCTTTGCCTTGTCCTCAGATGGTGCTAACAAGCATAGCACTGCCAAGCCTATAAGCATGCTGTGGGGGGTTTTCCCCCAAGGTGGAGTGCCTTACATTTATCGGTAATGAACGTCATCCGGTTTGTATCCACCCACTTAGTAAGTTTATCCAAGTCAGCCTGGATTACTAGCCTGTCTTCAGGTGTGGACGCTATACCCCAAAGTTTAGTGTCATCGGCAAACTTGGCCAGTGCTCTTCTGACACCAATGTCCACATCGTTTATAAAGATGTTAAAGAGAACTGGTCCAAGGACAGAGCCTTGGGGGACACCACTGGTCATGGAGCACCATAATGATTGCTACCATCAACTAGTGCTCTCTGGTTCCAACCTCAGAGCCAATTTCCCAGCCATCAAACTGTGGTGTAGCCAAGGCCACAATTGGCCAATTTTTCCATGAGGTCATGGGACACCAGATCAAAGGCTTTTTTAAAGTCCAGATATTTGATGTCAATCACTTCTCCCTTGTCCAGGTGATATGTCACCTGGTCATAGAAGGAGATGAGACTGGTCAGAAAAGACCTACCCACGACAAACCCATGCTAGCTGTCCCTCAGGATGTTGCCATCAACCAGCTTATCAAGAAGAGTCTCTTTGATAATTTTCTCCAGAATCTTACTGGGGATTGAGGTCAAGCTGATTGATCTGTAATTTGTGGGATCTACTTTCTGCCTGTTCTTGAAGATGAGTACCACCTTCCAGTCTTCAGGTACTTCACCTGTGCATCATGAGTTTTCAAATATTTTTGCCAATGGTTGGGATATGACACCTGCCAGCTCCTTGAGTACTCTAGGGTGTAATCTGTCAGGATCAGCTGACTTGAAGGTGTCCAGGCTCTTTAGGTGATCCTTTACTAGATCTACACTGATGCTGGGTATAAATATGCCCTCACTCTGGCTGTCCTGCATCAAGCTAGGTGGGGCAGTCCCTTTGGGCTGATGAAAGACCAATGCAAAATACCCATTAAGCAGCTTGGCCTTTTCCTGGGTGTCTGTTA
>NW_005842086.1:220114-233818 GCF_000455745.1 Alligator sinensis | reverse complement strand
CAAGGAGGTTGCTGTGCACTTTTGGTACCCTTCCTCCAAGATGGAATGGCCATTCCTTGTGCTGTCAGGATGACGCACTTGAGGAGCAACTACTCCTCTTAGGCTCCTCTTCCTGTTGAGTTATGGTGCCTTAGGGCCTCAACAATGAGCCTCCTGGCCTTGTCAACATTTCCTGAAGTTGAGGACTTCTGCATTGCTGACTGACTTGCAGCTTTGCAATGGATAGTAAAGGTGATCAGCTCATGGTCACTATTACCCAGGTTTCCATTGATTCTTAGGTCACTGACTAGATCATTGTCTTTGGCCAGTACCAGGTCCAGCAGTGCTTTACCTCTTGTCAGCCCATAGACTTCTTGAGTCAGGTAGAACTCATCCATGCATGTGAGGTAGCTTTGAGACCGACTGGATGACTGAGTGCTCTTCCAATGAGATGTCTGGGTAGTTAAATTCTCCCATGACAACCATGCACCACGAGTGTGTAGCCTCAGCCAGTTCCCTGGTGAATTCCTGGTCCAGCTCTTGTTTCTTGTTAGGAGGTCTGTAGCAGACTGCTACCATGGTGTCCCCTGTGCCATGTTCCCCATGTATTTTAACCCAGAGGGACTCCAGTTGTCCTTCCTGGGTGCCAATGCCAATGCCAATTGGGGTGGGTTCCCTTAAGTGCCTTAGCCTGTTGGATTTGCAAAGGTATCCCAATGGGCTTGCAATGGCAGTAATCCCCCCAACCCCTGGTGGGCTTAGTTTAAAGCCCAGTCGAGCAGGCCAGCCAGTCTGGCTGAGAAGAGCCTCCTCCCCAGTGCAGTGAGGTGGAGTCCATCTCTCCCCAGCAGACCACTGCCTCTCTCACCAAAGAGTGGACTGTGATCATGGAAGCTGAAGCCATCACGATAACAGCACCACCACAATCTTTGGTTGACTACCTCAATCCTCCTCTCCTCCTCAGCCTGTAGCCCAAAATGGGGAGGATCAAGGAAGACACCACCTGTGCCCCCAACCCCTTAAGCCCCACTACCAAAGTCCTGTAGCACCTCATGACCCAGATGCTCTGAGCCATGTCATTTGTGCCCACATGGATAAGGAGCATAGGGTAGTGGTTGGTGGGCAGCATGAGTTTAGGGACCCTCTTGGCCACATCCCAGATATGGGCTCCTGGAAAGCAGTACACCTCCCAGGATAAGGGGTCAGGGCAGCAGATCATGCCTTCAGTCCCCCTCAGGAGGAAGTCTCCCACGACAGCCACTCTATGAGTGGCCTTAGGGAGAGCAGGGATGGTAGCTGTGGGTGAGTCTGCATTGCCAGCAGGAGCTGGCAGCTCTGCAGTATCTACTGGGGCTACAAGAGGTTTGTACATGATACAAAGCTCCAGAGGGGCAGGGACATTGGTGCAGGGGACTTTTGGCTGTTGACCATCTTGGTCCAATCCCCTGACTGGACAGTATGGGAGATCCCCAAGTCCTCCCTTGTCCTGGAAGGTGACCTTGGTCTACCCTCCGCCTCCAGGGGGTGAAGGGCCTGGTAGTAGGAGTCATTCTTCTGCTCACCACCCCTGATGGCATGCAGTCTCTGGACTGTGGCCTGGAGCTCCTGTATCTGGCACCCCAGAGACTCCAAAGTGGAGCAAACCTCGCAAGGGGAGGTGGCCATGCTCCTGGTCCCATGTGCCTGGAAATATGCCAGGCAGCTTCTGCAGCTGAGAGCCAGAGGCTCCATCTTTGTGGAGCCAGGAACCGTGGCCTCTGTCTGGGTGGAGGCCTCCAAGGTGCCAGAGGGGGATGCCACAGACTCTGAGGGGACCCTCGTGGTCTGGCGTCTGCCCATCTGCATTGTGCCACTGGTAGTCTGCCAACTGATAGGACTGCCTTCCCTAGGGCTCACTGGCAGGGCCTCGGGCCCTCTCAATCACCATCTTGCACAAACTCCCACACTAAACTCACACGCTAGGCCCAGAAGCATGCCTGTTTGTGCATCCTGTTCATGAGGCTCCAGTCACATGGCTCCCAGGGGGGCTGGGCCAAGTAGGAGCTGAGGCAGGGCGAGACTCTCCTCGGCTCCTCTCAGCTGCCTCTCTGCAGCTGAGCTAGGTTATTCCCCTTCCACCATGGGCCCCATTTACCTCTGGCTGTGCTGGGGGTTGCTGGGGGGCTTCAGAGTAAGAGGGCATGACGGGCTTGCACCTGTGCGTCTCCTGGAGCCTAACTGAGGCTTTTATCCTTTGCCGGGCCCTTTTAAACTATGTGTATGCGTAGTGGGCCCACTGCCAGCACCACGCTGCTCCTGGCAATTTTGGGGAACCCTGGTCTACCAGAGAGGGACTGGTAAGTACACTCTCCCCCCTCTTCTCTCTCCATGGGGGACCGGGCCAAGTAGGAGCTGGGGCTGGGTGAGACCCTCCTTGGCTCCTCTCAGCTGCCTCCCTGCAGCTGAGCTAAGCTACTCCCCTCCCACCATGGGCCCCGCTTACCTCTGTCTGTTCTGGGAGTCAGCAGAGGGTTCCATGGCTGCTGGGGGTCACTGGGGGGGGGGGCTTTGGGGTGCAGGGATGCAATGGGCTTCCACCCATGCATTTTGCGCGTCTCCCAGAGCCCAAGTCAAAGACCCCCTCCAGCCTACAATGAGGATATACGGTAGAACTAGGGGTTGCAAAACTATGAGGTTAAAGCAGTGGTTCTCAAAGGATGTACCAAGGCCCACTACCATGCTGCAAAAGCAGTGAAGTTTGCCATGAAAAATGGCAGCATCACCAAGTCCATCTGCCAACTGCTGCTGCTGCACCATCCCTGCACCCTCAGGAAATGGCTGCACTGCACCCCTGGGTGCTCACAGCCATGCTCTGCACTTTGCTCTGCACTCATGCTGTGCCTCCCCAACAGACAAGTAGGTGCAGGTCCGTGCTCCCCTTCCATCTGTTCCCAGGTCCACCAAATCACAGGGACCCAGAAGCCCTCTCAAAAAGCCCCACCTCCACCATGCTGAGCTTCACCAACAGTTCTCCCTGAACACTTCTCTCTGCCCCAGCTGTCCCTGAGCCCCACAGTTCCCCCACCCCATCTCCTTCCCCTGTTCCTGGGGCTCAGAGGAAAGCAACTCTGAGAACTTTGTCAGAGGCTGCTCACAGACCCCGACATTGCCTCCCCTAAGGAGGACCTTTCCTGGTGCCCACGCTACTATTGCTTCTCCCAGCCGCCTATTCCCCAGCTGCAGCATGCATGCAGCTTCCAGCCACTATGGATTTGCAAACTGAATTCATGCTGCTACTGCTACTTTTCCCTGCTCCCCTTTTCAGTTGTAAGAGTAATGTGTGCTGCCAATTTTAATCCAGAAAAAAAGTGTGTCCCAGGTATCAAAAGTTTGGGAAACACTGGGTTAAAGCACCATTCCTGCTTTTAAACTATGAGGTTAATTACTCTATTTACTCACATAAAACACAGAAGTTTCCCCAAAAAATCACTCCCTTCCCAAACTGGGAACTATACCTTAAACAGGGATACTGTCTTTCTGCCCAGAGTAGAAGCACCCTGCTTTGATTGCAGCTCCACAGTGTAACAACTACGATATTAATGTTTAGAAAGCTGAGGGCAGGTGTACACATGCTTTTACATGCACCTAAACTTAATGTGCATTTGCTTAATGCACATTAAGTCCTTTTAGGCATGCATCTACACAAGGCACATTAACATGGTGTGTGGAATGACTTGGGACTAAAGTTAGTCCCAAGTCAGTTGGCATACACCACATTAATGTGCCTTAGCACATCTGCATGTGCATTAAGGCACTTTAGCTATTTGTGCCTACATTTGACACCTGCTTTTGTAGGTATCAAACTGAGGTATGAATAGCCTAAAATTGCCATTTTTTAAGATGCATTAAGGATGTACATGTGTAGATCCACACCCTTAATGCAACTTAAAAATGGCTAATGCACCTTACATTGGCACATGTAGACGTGCCATGAGAGAATCAACTGACCTAATAGCTGATTGTTCTTCACTTCAAAGGTGTTACCAACCATTGCTCCTTTTTAATAGTTTTGAGATTTCACTAATCAAACTAACCTTTCTTAGGGCAATTTTGCTATCCATTCTTAGTCTCCTTTCTCCTGTTTCATAGCCCTTGAGACTCTTTAGCTCTTTTCAAAATAATAGATAGAGACAAACCTTCAGCAGCAGAAGGGCTTCAACTTTTACCTAAACATGAACAGAGGGTGAGGGTTTTGTTATACATCATGTTTTAAGAATTTCAAATGTTTATAGGTGTTAGAGTTAGCTCAAATTTAGACCATTCAAATGTTCAGGTTAAAAACCTTCTCTGATTATTCCCAACCTGCACAGTTGTGGCTTGCTGCTACAGAGCTGGCAAGCAGGGTCCTGACAGAGATGGCAAGCAGTTGGGAGTTGCCACTAGAAGGCTGGTGAGCCAGGGCAGGCCTCTGGTGGAGGTGGGTTGGAGAGAAGGGTTAGTAGGGGAGCATGAGGCTGGAGAAGGAAGAATTTAATGATGGAGATTGGGTAATAAAATGGGAGGTGGAGAGGCAATGGGTGCGAACTGGGTGGTAAAATGAAGGAAGTCAGCCACTGAAGCCACTAAAGGCTAACATAAAAATGAGTAAAAAAAAATATTTAAAAAGAAATAAAAAATAAGTATAATAATGGAATCATAGAAAAATAGATTGGAAGGGACTTCAGGGGGTCATCTAGTTCAACCTCCTGCCCAAAGCAGGACCATTCCCAGCTACATCATCCCAGCCAAGCCAAGGCTTTGTCTAGCCAGGTCTTAAAAATCTCCCAGGATGGAGATTCCACAATGTCTCTCATTAATCTGTTCCAGTGCCTTACTACCCTCCTAGAGAGAAAGGTTTTTTTTTCCTAATATCTAACCTAAACTTCCCTTGCTGCAACTTGAGACCATTGCTCTTTGTTCTGTAATTGGCCACCACTGAGAACAGTCTAGCTCCATCCTCTTCAGAATTGGTGAAGCCACATCTGGAGTGGAACCACACTTCAGGTTGTTGAAAGCTGCTATTAATTCCTCCCTCAGTCTTCTCATCTCCAGACTAAATGACCCCAGTTCCCTCAGCCTCTCCTCATAAGTCATGTGCCCCAACCTCCTAACCATTTTTATTGCTTTCTGCTGGACTCCCTCCAATTTGTCTACATCCTTTCTGTAGTGTGGGTCCCAAAACTGGACACAGAACTACAGGTGTGGCCTCACCAATGCCAAATAGAGAGGAAGAATCACTTTTCTAGATCTGCTGGCAAACCTCCTACTAATGCAACGCAGTATGCCATTAATCTTCTTTACAACATGGGCACACTGTTGGCTCATATGCATCTTATTGTCTAGTATAACCCCAAAGGCCTTTTTTGCAGACCTGCTGCTTAACCAGTTGGTCCCCAGCTTATAGTGGTGCATGGGATTGTTCCATCCTGAGTGCAGGACTTTCTACTTGTCCTTATTGAATCTCATGAGATTTCTTTTGGTCCAAACCTCCAATCTGTTGAGGTTTCTTTCAAACCTCGCCTTCCCTCCAGTGTATCTACTACTCCACCAAGCTTGATGTCATTTAAAACTTGCTAAGGGTGCACTCCATCCCATTTTACAGACTGTTGATGAAGATATTGAACAAAATTGGCCTTGGGACCAGTCTCTGAGGCACTCCGCTTGATGTTAGCTGCCAAACCATTGACATCAAACTATTGATTATTACACACCAAGTGTGATGATGCAGCCAGTTTTCTATCCACCTTACTGTCCATTCATTCAGCCCATACTTCATTAATTTGCTTGCAAGAATGTTGTGGGAGACAATATCAAAAGCCTTGCTAAAGTCAAGGTATATCAAATCCACTGCTCTGCCCGCATCCACAGAGCCAGTTTTCCCACCATAGAAGGCAATCAGGTTGGTCAGGCATAGAAACTAAAGAAAGTCTCATGTTTTAATAATTTGGCATTGGGATCAGGATTAGGACTGGGATTAGGATTGAGTAGCCTCATCTCACGGGGACCCCGATCTGGCCCCTTACCTTGCTCCCTCCTTCACTCCCCCTTACCCTCCCTCCCAGACTAATCTGTGCCCATGTGAGCTGTCTGGTCAGGTCACATCCCCAGGGGCAGGAAGAGGGTTGGCTTGATGCCAACACCACCCCTGGGCAGTAAAGTTCATGGGATGGAAACTTTGTTCATACAGAACAGGAGGGAGGGTGGAGGTAGGGGACATTGTATCCTGGGATGCTGGAGGACAGAAGTTTGGGCATCTTATCTCTGGGGAGTGGCCATGCATTCATGGAACTCAAGATGGGTAATGTGGATAGATCTGCCCTCGAGTGGCATACATTTAAGATGCCTTAAAGGTGTTTAAAACTAATTTACACATCTTAACGTGTGGATAATCCAAGAGTTAAGAGCTCCCTGAGCCATCTAAAATGAATGTGTAACAAGGCACTGACTCAGCTGAAGATCAGATTCTATCCTTGCTCTATGCAGCCATAACTATTGAAAAATCTATTTTTCTTTGTTCTGCTTTTCAAAAACAAGGTGCGTATTTTATTCTGGGGCATGTTGTATGGAAGAAAATATGGTATTTCCAGTCTAAATAGACATAACTGACACAGCCACATTTAAGTCATTGGTCCAAGGTGAAAACCAAACAAACCAGCCCAAGCTAGTTCTCTTCTGCCTATGCTCAGCCAGGAGCCCCAGATTTGAACCCATGAAAATACATTGTGGGTAGCTTTTCTATGACTAAAAAGTATTACATGAAGATCAAAACATAGTCCAGTTTCACCACCTTTCAGCATGTCCCTTGGTTCACACGTGTTTTTTCCTCCAAACAGTCCTGTCAGGACTGCAACATTACAGGTCTTCTTTAAAGAAACCATTGGTTTGATTATTGTACAAAATTGGAATGGTTTGGGACAATGCTATTCTCTCTGCACCTTAGTGTTCCATCCTAATATAGGTATTATGACATCGACTCCTTTTTTTTGGTTTTGAGATCTACTGAAAAAAAGCACTGTGGAAATAGAAAGATGGTGTTGCTATCATTGAAAAATGGAAGAAGAGGATTCTCCTTTCTAGCTGGTAAATGATCATCAGCAGGCACTAATAGGGTGTTGTATTTCAGAGCTATGTAGTAACAAGCAAGGTTTTCAAATTTCAGTTTTGGTCCAAGTGCAGTTTCATTAAAGTCAAAGGTGAGACTTCCCATGCCTGTTATTATTGTTTCTATTTAATATTTTTTGCTGAAACGATGAAAATATCAAAAATTCAATAGACAAGGACCAAAAGATGAGGCAACATGTATCTAATTACTTGTTGGGTACAAAAGGCAATACACATATATTTTACACTAAGAAAAATAAAACAGAAAAGACCATTTTAAAACGCATGTTAATTTACAAATTATATAAGCAAAACCCGTCAATCTTTTGTAATACTCAGTGTGTTTATACACAGACACACACAAATTACTGTGTATGGGGATATAAAATCAAAGCTGAATGATTCAGTAATTGACCGCCTGCTGCAGCAAACAAAGGTGGTCTGAATTATAGTATTATTTCAGCAAATCCGGGATTTGCAAGGCTTGATCCAAGTTATTCTAAAGTATTTGGATGCTGGTTCCATTTTGTGATCTTGTTGAAAAGAAGTACTTATTGCAACTTCAGAGGGATGACATGTGTCTGCCTCTGTCTTTTCTTCATTGCCTTTTTTGACCAATTAGCTTAATTAGTTTGTCAGCATACAAACTCACTTATATGTGAACTTGTGGAGAAGCTCATGCAATTAGGCAAACCTAGATGTTTTGAGATTTAAGAATATCTTTGGGAGAAGAAACAAATCAACAAACAAAAAATAAAACACAGACATGGAATGGATAATAATGAGGAAGAAAAGCTCCAAACTCCAGCAGAGAGAAAACTACAGGTAGCTCTTAGTCAAGCATTTCTTTAAAAATGTTTTAAAAGAAATAGATAATGTGATAATAACAAAACAACCTAATAAAATAATTAGGATGTCAATGTAAGGACCTCTGAGTAAAGTAATAGCCATTGTCTAGATTCTTGAAAAGAAACACCAATGACAAAAGCAGCCAATATTATGTTTGAAAATATAATACTTTTAAAATAGAACTACCCTCCCACAAAGACAAGACGAATTGGTGTGGTTGTAGCCATTTGTAATGTCCCTGTTAGGAAGAGGCAGCATCAGACATATTAATGTGTTTGGCTCTCCTTTAATTTATGATTCCCTTCCTACTTTAATGAGATCTGCTCTACAGCCCATAAAATAATTGTTATGGTAAACTGACTTTTTAAAATTAGCTACACACCAGTTGGTCCAGAAACCTATTCCTGTGGACTATTCATGCACAAAATACCTTTGTGTGAAACTCTTTCCAAATGTATAATGGCTGGAGTAAGTCCAGAAGTTTGCCTGCAGAGTATCTCTGCATGACTGCCACTGGAAGCAGTCTTACAGTTTCTTTCCTCAACAAAGTTACACTTTGAATCACTGCAATGTAAAAACAAGGACATCATTCCAGACCTAACAATGAAATGCCTCCTACTCTGGATGCTATTTCAAATAAGGTTAAAATGCTCTAGGTTTAAAGAGTTACTACAAATCTCTGCCTTCGCAGCCTTGTTGCAACCTTATGGCAGAAAGTCTTTACAAGGAATCTCAGAAGGAAAAATCTAATTTCAAGTAGTGTCTCTGTATTATTTCAGCTTCCTACAAAAATGATGCCTCTTCCTCTAGCCCCTGCACCCCCACCATCCAATCTATGTTTGATTGCTATTTTCCCAGAGTGACTCCTGCTTGGAATGTCAGTCTAGGTCACAAATGATACTTACTAATCAGCACTAAGAATAAAAAAAGAGTCATGATGCTCTATTCCTTGAAAATAGCATATCAGAAAAGATGTCCTATTACCTAATATATCTAGTATAGCTGACCCACATTTTAGGGCCTATAACAGAGAAAAATTGACTGTCAGTAAATGAGCATGGATTATCAATTTATGTGCACATATAGTGGTATATTATATTACTGTGTGTGTATTTGTATGGGAGCACAGGGAAGGCAGGAAACTTTTTAAGGGCAAGGTTCCTTTTGCACAACATTAGATCCAACCAAGCAGTCAGAAATCAGCTCTCACACTGTTTCCACTTTGTTGCTTCTTTCTGTGCCTCTGACAATCAACCCTGTACCAGAAGGGGGCCATAGCAGAAGGAGGACCACATCTATTATAGGCCTCAGCAGTCTTCCTGAATGGCTGAGCATCTTGATTTCACCCGCTGACATTACTAGTTCGCTTTTTCTTTTTGACTCAGCAAAAACTAGATTGAAAGATGTAGCATCCACTGTCAATCACAAGTTTAACCTGGTGGATGGAATTAAAATGGACATTTCAATATTTACCAACTATCTCAGAGTTCAAGGAAGAGTAATTACTGGAATATGGAGACATAAGGCATGTCTACATGAGATGCGTTACTATGCAGTAGACCAAAATACTGTGCAGTAAGTGTTACTGTCTACATGTGCAGATGCTTACTGAACAGTAATCTGCTCTACTCCATGATTAATTTGTTACCTGCAAATTCAGGTAGCAAATTCAGTAGTTACTGCACAGTAACACACATGCTGACCGGGAGCAAATTTACACCCAGTCAGCCCCACCACCAGGGAACCACCCACAGGTTAGCCCCAGGGTCATGGGGCTGAGAGCTTCTCCAGCCCCAGGGCTGGGGTTGCTCTTTGCCTGCCCCAGCCTCTGGCCTTTAAAAGGCTAAGGGGACTCCAGGGCTCTGGGCCACCTGCAGTCAGCCTCTGGCCACCAGGTCCCACAGCAGAGGCCCCAGGCAGCAGCAGCAGCCTGCCTGGACCCTGGAGCCGGTTCCCTGCACAGCATCACTGCCTGCCTGCCAGTCCTGTGCTTTCTTGCTCTGCTGGGTGCCACAGGCACCTGCCCACGCCCAGCAGCACGCTGGGCCACCTACAGCCTGCCTTTGGCCGCTGAGTCCTGTAGCAGAGGCCCTAGGCAGCTGCAGCAGTCTGCCCAGACCAAGGCACTGGTTCCAATGACTACATGCCTGTCCCACACTATACCCCTGTTCTGGGTGCTATAGACACCTGCCCAAGCCCTACAGCACCTGTACTGTCTCAGGGAGGTCTGCACTGGCATCATCCCTGATGCCATATGCCACCTTCTGTGACTGGAACTGATCCCAGGAGGAGACCATAGACCTCATGGCTCTGTGGGATGAGGCTGAGGTCCTCAAACAGTTTGCATGGAGCAAGTGCTCCAATGCACATGTCTATGAGGTCTTTTCTGGCTGCATGTAGGAGTTCAGGCATGACCACTCAGTGCACCAGTGCTTCATAAAGGTCAAGGCCTTGTGGGCACAATGGCTCACTGTCACCAACCATAACCTCCAATCCTTTATGTAGCAGCTGGACAACATCTTTGTGCCCCAGAATCCTGGCTGGAGCCATGTCATGTACTTCAGCATAGGTGGCCTACCCAAGCCCTTGTTGAAGACTGGCAGTGGCAATGAGGCATCAGTGGGGTTGGACCCTATTCTGTCACGGTCCCTACCCCCAGCCTCTTTCAGCAGCTCCAGCAGCCCCAGCAGCCTGGGCCAGCATCTACCCCACCAGCTCTGTGTACACAGCCCCATGCAGGAGGCCAGCTCAGCCATGGCGCTGCCAGCCCTCAGTAACTCCAGCTTCTCCCCAGAGGGGCCTCTGCCTGAGCAGCCAGGCACAATGTCCCTACACTCCAGGACACCACCTGGAGCCACACATCTTGCCCAAAAACAGGGACAGACTTGGGCCATTAGGCACACCTGCCATGCCCACCTGTTAAACCCCACACTTGGGGGAGGGCTCTTCCCATCCTTGCCCCTGCCCTGACTCCCTGCACAGCCTGACTGTGCTCCCCCTGACCCATGAAGCTCCATCCATTGCAAACAGGGAGGTGGGAGACAGTGCAAAACTGTTGAACAGCCAGCTAGGTGGGCACAGGCCTATCACATGTGGAGGAACATGTTGATGCCAGCAGCAATGTCATCCTCAGCTGCGGAGGGCAGGCACATGTAGCATAGCCACAGATAGCCCTTCAGGTGGCTGCATATGTTGTGGGGCAGTGCAGGCTTGCCTGCTACACTGTTGAATCTCAGGGTCCCTCACCAGGTTCTCAGGTGTGCCTGAGGCACCATGGCAAACAGTAGCAGGGCATAGTAGGTTAGGTACCCCTCAGTCAGTGGAAACAGCTCCTCATAGCGTGTCTGGGATAGTTTAAGCAAGGACATGTTCAGGGCTCAGGGCTGGTGTGCGTAGGGGAGTAGGGCTGACCCCAAAGCACCTATCCAGAGAGGCTTCCTGAGGAGAGGGCAGGGGTGCCACCAACTCTGCATCCCAGTTGGCAAGGATGCCCTCACCCCCTGAACCCAGGCACCATGGTCCTGGTGGTGACAGAGGAGACCAACTGGCCTGCAGAAGGAGAATTGGGGAGGTGTGGGTCTGGAGCCACTGTGGCAGGTGCTGTTAGGAGCTAGGCCTGTCCCAGCCTGGGAAGAGGGTGGGGAAGGCAGGCTGCCTGCAGCCAGCACTCAGTGGCCCACGTGCCCCTGTGGAGTGAGTGGCAATGGGGGGCTCAGCCTGTGGCTGCCTGTGGCAGGGCCTGCCCAGCCAACTTACCATGATCCCTGGGCACCCGTGCACACATGACCCCCAATCTGATGCCAAACTCTCACAAACATCCTTTTTCTCCTGGCTTTGCAAGTCCTGAAGCTGCACACAGAGGAGAGGCACTAGCTGCCATCTGGGATGTGCCTTCACTCTCACCGCCAGCCTCAGCCAGGGTTCTCCATATGCACTGGCTTCAGCCGTGAGGGACTTAGGACTGGACCCAGCTGCTGGACAAGCAGCTGGTAGACTCACAGGCCTGGCAGGCAGAGGACATGACACATGAGTGGGAAAATGCCACATGCAAGGTGGAGAGGAACTGGGTAGGCCAGACATTCTAGGACAGACTCCTGGCCCTCAAGAAGAGTACCTGGAGGCCCAGGAGTAGCAGGCTGCTGTGGTGGCCTTGGCAGAGGAAGCCACAGAGGGAGACCACTGGGTGCTGGACATCATCCTGGCCCTGGCAGTCTCCTTAGTGTTGGTTGCTTCTCTGCCCTCAGCTGCTGCTCCACCTGCCCCTGGAAGCTGCCTGCCACCCAGCAGCAAATCCTCCAGTGGGCTTGGGCTGAGGTGCAGGAGTACTTTCACTGGTCAGGTGCTCCTGCCACAGGTCCTCCACCAGCCAGTGACCCCTCCCCCCGATTTGGGCTGTGGTGGAGGAGCTCTGTGGGGAAGGGAAAGGGAAGAGGAGCTCTGTGGTTCAGAAGGGAGGGGGGATGGGGTCTGTCACAGGGAAGAAGGGAGAACGGTTTTGTTGTTGGAGAGGGAGGGGGAATGGGGGTCTGTGTTTGTGGAGAGGAATAGTACTTTTCTGAGAACTGTCTGCAGTGAACATGATACTGGGGGTACACAGTGGGACTGGTGGCTGTGGGCGGCCATCTAGGTGGCCTACTGTGGGGAGTTAAGGAGCAGGGGGTCAGCCAGCATCTGTTGAATCCAGTGTACTGGCCCCACTGGTGGGTGTGCAGCTCTCCTAGGGCCTCGGTGGGGGTGGTCCATCACTGTTGATCTTGCCACAGCTGGAAGTTCTGACTGCCAAGTCTCTTCCACCCAGGCCTCATGGAAGAATTCCTCCTGGGACTCACAGATGTTATGCAGCACACAGGCTGTACTGATGACCTGGAGAATTGTTTCTCAACCCATGGTACACATAACCCTGTGGGTATGTGAGCCATGGGCACAGGGTATGTGGGTGCTGCATTTTAAGTTTGGCCCACCCCCCCACCTGGCAGGTTGGAGGCATCTTTGCCTGTTTGGGCCAGAAGTTTCAGCAACTGCCCCTTCCGCCATGTCTGGTGAGATAGAGCTCTCACTTCCCAGGATCAGTTTGCCGGGGCATAGGGAGGGGGACCCCACACATGCTGCTTTCCCTGGGCCATAGTCCATGAGGAAAAAGTGGGACTCAGCTCATGGCAGTGAAGCTGGAAGTGCCACAGTAGGCCTTCCAGTTTTGTTTTTGCCGAGTTGATTAGCAGATGGTACATAAGGTATCAAAGGTTGAGAACCACTTCCCTGGAGGATGTTAACCTCCATGACCTCAAGGTGGGCAGTGAGGATGCACCAGTGTCCCCTCAGGTGGCTAAAGGTGCACTCCAGTATGCAGGTCTGGCCAAGGCATCTGTTGAAGTGTGCCTGATCGGGGTCTGACTGGTTGGTGTAGGGCCACATGAGGGGAGGAGTGGGTAAGCACCCCAGTGAGGGGTGGGACCGCTACTGAGCCCAGCTGGAGGTCCAGCAACCCTGGTGTAAAGCACCCACTCTCTACAAGGGATGGCAGGAACAGAACTCATGGGCATTGTGGGTGCTGCCCGCCTGGCCGGTGCTCACATTGGTGAAGGCGCCATCATGTCTGATGACAGCCTGGAGCATAGATTCATAGATTCATAGATGTTAGGGTTGGAAGGGACCTCAATAGATCATAGAATCCGACCCCCTGCATAGGCAGGAAAGAGTGCTGGGTTTAGATGACCCCAGCTAGATGCCTATCTAACCTCCTCTTGAAGACCCCCAGGG
>NW_005842086.1:215567-218837 GCF_000455745.1 Alligator sinensis | reverse complement strand
AGTCTGGTGCCTTGCTGCTGCCTCTCTACAACCCCAGTGAGAGACTTGTCATGCCCCTCGCTTAGGAACCCTGAAGCAAAAAACTTGTTGAGAAGTTCAGCCTTGTCCCCCCTGTCCGTCACCAATTGTTTCTGCCGATTTAGCAGGGGTTCTATTCCTCCCTGGGCCTTCCTTTTACTCCCTATATATCTAAAAAACAATTTCTTGTTGTCCTTTACTTGGGATGCCATCCTCAGCTCCATGGTAGCCTTGGCCCGTCTAACTGCCTCCCTACAAGCGCGAGCAGAGGAGGTATATTCATCTTTGGTGATCTCTCCCTGTTTCCACTTTTTATGTGCTCCCCTTTTGGCCCTTAGTCTGCCCTGGATTTCTCTGGTCAGCCAAGGAAGCCTCCTGGCCCCTTTCCCTCTTTTTCCTCGCATTGGGATCGTCTCGATGCATCATCGATGCATGACAGAGTGAAAGCTCCACTGGCTGTAATAGAGGTGGTCAGCATGGGGCAGGCAGGTGACAGGGAAGTGGGTCCCATCCAGGGCCTAAATGCACTGGGGGAAGCCCAGGGTGTGGACCCCTGCCACCACCTCCAGGGGATCAGTGTTCCCCAGCAGTCCTGGAGGGTGCCACACACCTCCAGAATGGTCTCCCCAGTGGTCAACTTGCTCACACCGAACAGGTGACCAGCAGTGCAGGCTGGCAGGCATGGCAGCTTGAGAACAGCAATGGCTAGTTGGGTGTCCATGGGAAGGGGCCACTGGATGGTGGTGGCCTGCCACTCCAGGTGCCAGTGGAGCTGGTCAAGGAGCTCCTAGAAGGTAGACTCAGGCAACCAGAACAACTCCAGCCACTGCTCTTTGTCCCAGGTGCTCTGGACAATGTGCAGCTGTCAGTCCTGGCTGGCTGGGAAGGCCCACAAGCAGTGGGGTTGGAGACCCTGGAGTTCATGGATGGCACTGGTGGTGGCATCCAGGTGCAGATCATTGGCACCCCTGCCAGGGTCTGGGCAGCAGCATAGGGTCCGGGCAGTATCAGAACGGTGGCAGGAGGCCTGAGACTCCACAATAAGCCTAGATAAGTGGTCGCACCACATGGGGGTCTGCCAGGACCAAGACTTACCTGAGCCAGTTGGTGGTCACTGCAGCAGTGAAGTAGGGCAACCACAGTGTCCATCAGGAGCAGCCATGATTGAGTGGACAGATATCATGGCAAAAGAGTCGCAGAGTGCTGTGCCAACATGCTGCAGGCTGCTCTGGGCCAGGAACACAGGTGGCCAGCAAATGGGGCTGGCTTTTAAAGATGGCCCCTGGCCACAGGCAGTTGTGGCTGGAGCCTGAAGCTCCCCCTGGCTGCTGCAGAAGGCCAGTGCTGGGCCAGAGGGGATGGGAGCAGGCTAGTGCCAGGAGCAGCAAATCTGCTCCCAAATGCCTATATGTGCCTGCCCAGAGTGGGTCTCCTCCACCATAACTTACTGCAGAGTAAACCCATCAAGCAGCATTTGCATATGTAGACATGCCCATAAGGATTTTCTCTCACTCTGCTGCAATAAAGATAATCAGTAAACACATATGTTAAACTAACTTTAATTGCTCTGTTTAGAACCTCTGGGCAAATAGATCCACCAAATACAAATACCCTCAACCAACGCTCTGACTTATTAGGTTCTGATTCCCACTCCCAAGACTATTTCAGTATTTTATCCAATGACTGTTTAATTAAACAGGAAGTGCATATGTAAAAGCATATGAATATTCCACCTAGGTGAATGCTATAATTACTGGGATAGAGTCTTGTTCCCTCCTTCTGGACCAATAAGCCTTGAATTAATTTTTTGCAAAGTGCCACAACAACTGGAGGATGACAGTGGCTTCACCCAGTACAGTCTCTAGATTGGTGGTTAGAACATTGTCTTAGGAGGTGACATGGGACATTGGTACACATGTTTGTGCTGCAGTGCCTGGCACTTTTAAAGCACCCAGCGCTGTGGTGTATTCATTTATATAAATGGCAAAATGCACATCAGTGCTAAGAAAATGGTGGTGGCATACTTTTGAACTAAAATACATAGAAGGTGTTTTAGTTCAAAAGTGCACCGCCATCATTTTCTCAGTGTTGACACACATTTTGTTGTTTATACCAATGCATGTGCCACAGCACCAGGTGCATCCTGGTGCATCAGAGCAGACAAATGTATGTGCATAACTGCCCATGGATTTTGAGTCAGCATTGAGCTTGCATGTCCACATCCTAGGGAAGTGTCCTCACCCACTGAGAAATTATTGAAGGGAGAGGAACATCCCCCATAGGGGGTGAAAGATCCTAAGGATCAAGGATGGAACATCCCTTTTTGTTCCTTTGTTCTTGGTCATCCAGCTCCAAGAAGAAGTTCTAAGTAAGTATCCAAGTCTGACATAGTTACACCAGACATCCCACAGTTAGGTACTTAGAGCCAGATTGGGAAAAGTATGTGAAGTTACCAATGTCCTTGAAATTAATTTTTAGGTGTCCAGCTGTGGGGACAAACCCGAGTTAGACATTTGATTTCTCTACCCTTTAAGTGAAGAGAGCTAATTACCTAGGACAGAAATTCATGTATATTCATTACATTAAGCCAGCCAGCACTGAAGAGTGACATGAGTCTAAAATAGCCCCCCTCTCCCAGATTTTGATGCCTACTTGTAGCCATGAATCAAATATCTGTATGAAACTGAAATTAACTGCCCCAGTCTACAGTTAAGTACCTCAGTCTCTGTATAGAAAATAGTTTCATAGTGTTTTAGTTTCCAGTTTTTGTACAAGGCTGAAATATTTAGAGAATTTGTTCAATGGTCTTGAGACATTGTATCCAATGACTGTTTAGTGCAAAATATATAAGCATTTACAAAAGCAGAAACCAAGAGTCCTCCTTTCTCAGAGGAATCCCTTCTAGCTGGCTCTTACCTTTCTCCCTGAGCCCTATGATTTATGAAATCTTTTCTTTTTAGTAATCCTGTTGCCAGAGGGGAAGGAGGAGACATTTGCTCATAACCAGTGCAAACAGATAGGAGAAATATCCTGAAACGTGTGAAATGTGTGTTTTAAATGTTCAGGCTGAGGAAGGTCTAGAACTCAGGTCGCCCACTTTCATATCCATTAGGTCAGGGGTGGTACCAACATAAAGAGCTGGCTTTTTTCAGAAAAGTGACTGAGGGTGCTAATTAGCTTATAAACAGGGTGGAGATAGGCCCAGTCCAACCATTAGGCAAACTAGGCAGTTACCTAGGGCCCCAAAATTGG
>NW_005842086.1:213713-215536 GCF_000455745.1 Alligator sinensis | reverse complement strand
GGGGGGGGGGGGGCACCAAAATTATATGCAGAACAAAATAATTGGAACATCATTCTAAATAACAGCCCTGGCCAGCTATGGCTCCACCTTCATCGAAGACCTTTGGTTCAGTAAGGGGAGAAAGACCTCTGAAAAGATCTCAAGACGAAAGATCACTAGAATCGACCACCACCACATCTAGAACTGCTGGTTACCTCCAAGCAGATACATGAAGGGATTGCACATGGCTTTAAGTGCACCTCACGACTCTCTCACACTCCCCTTGTGACTCCTACATTTTCAACTCTCAAGTGGACTTATGAGAAGAGCATACCACTGGCAACATAATCCTAAAAGTTGAACCCCTACTCTTTGTCATCTTACAGCTTGTGACACTGATTTCTTACACCTTCCTTCTCCCTTCCAACCACCTTTTTTAAATCTAAAGCACCCTCGATTTCATCAGTTGCATTTAAGATTTTGTCAAGGGTAAGATGACCAAAATAACAGGTACAGATATGCATTGTGACCGTAGATTCTTAAAGCTAAAATTGATAAAGGCATACCT
The DNA here is from genome assembly GCF_000455745.1 of Alligator sinensis. Taxonomy (NCBI): domain Eukaryota; kingdom Metazoa; phylum Chordata; order Crocodylia; family Alligatoridae; genus Alligator; species Alligator sinensis. Next base: position 214,989 of record NW_005842086.1, on the reverse strand, counting down.
TCATTCTTCTATGATGCAAGAGAGACTTGTTGGACTGGCCACAGTATCGATAGAACATGAAATAGCTGGAAACCTTTGTTTTAAAAAACTTGTTTTTGAATTTGCAAAACAGAAAGCACAAAAAGCAAAGTTCTAATTTTTTACACAAATGTTCATGAGGTTTTTGTTTTAATTGTACATGTATTATAATAAATTCTATCAGAGTTTTTACAGTATAATTGTATTAGGGTTAATGAAAAGCGTGACACAATCAATAAAAAATGTTTTTATAGTTTTATTGTTCATTTTGAATATCAAATAAGTACTTATAAAAATTCATTCCAGACTTCTTATTTTCCTCTATATTGAAAGTGGTGGAGATGCCGAAGTACACAGTTCACCTAGAGTGCCAATTACCCTTGGACCAGTCCTGGGTGGAGACACTGTCTCTAGTTCAAGAGACATCCCACATGACAGTGTAACATGTCTAAAAGTGCACATTAAATTTGTTGTCTAGACATGGCCCCATGCATTGTCTAATAAGCATAAGTGTCTAAGTCAAGGTTCTGGATTGCAGGTCCCAAAAAGGTGTCACAGTGGTCAGCATCCCAACAATTAGATCCTTTTGTAAATTGATCCACTTGTTTGTTCCCTGTCTGCAATTTTGATGCCTGGACACAATGACAGCTCTGTTTCTCAGATCTCTATTTGCAAATAGTGACTTATAAATCTTTATAGAGCTTCATGAGAATGGTTGAGCTGTCATTAATTGATAGAATTATTTTATATTTAAAACAGGGTATTGGCCTTCTGTAGACTTTGGGTGTGAAAAGGTGTTCACCATAAGCTGCCTATCCCTAAACTGGGAGTAGTTGGGCGTGTCCAGATAAGCATACATGTGCCTCTTGCCCTGCCTCAAACCCCTTTGAGGCAGAGCAACAGGCATGTGTGGGAATTAAAATATGTTCCCTGTGCTGCACGTTTGCAGCGTGAGGAGAAAATTAGACCCCTGGATATCCAGGGCTCTAAAAAAATTGAAGTTTAAAAAAGCCTGAGGCAACCAGAGGCTGGGTCCTCCATGGAGATGCTCTGGCTGCCAGAGCATCTCTATGGTTGGCCCCCCTCCCAGGCACTGAAACACACAGCCAGCCAGGAAACATGTTCAGCACCAGGCTCCAGTGCCAGTGAGTAAGGGGTCGGGGGGGTTGGAGGAGGGAACCATGGGGGGATCACTCCCCTAGCCCCCTGCCCATTCCCCCAGCCCTCCTGACCCCTTCCCTGGCTGGCCCCTCCCCCT